>NW_006799066.1:201950-228168 GCF_000442215.2 Lipotes vexillifer | reverse complement strand
CCGCCAGCCCCAGTCCTCTCCCTGAGCTCCGACTGAAACCGAAACCGAGCCTCAGCTCGCAGCCCCGCCCGCCTCGGCGGGTGAGCACACAAGCCTCTCGGGCTGGTGAGTGCCGGTCGGCACCGATCCTCTGTGCTGGAATTTCTCCACTTTGCTCTCCACAACCCTGTTCCTGTGCTCTCCTCTGTGGCTCCAAAGCACTCCTCCTCCACCACCCGCAGTCTCTGCCCCTGAAGGGGCTTCCTAGTGTGTGGAGACCTTTCCTCCTTCACAGTTCCCTCCCACTGGTGCAGGTGCCGTCCCTATTCTTTTGTCTCTGTTTTTAATTAATTTTTTTTTCTTTTGCCCTACCCAGATACGTGGGGAGTTTCTTGCCTTTTGGGAGGTCTGAGGTCTTCTGCCAGCATTCAGTAGGTGTTCTGTAGGAGTTGTTCCACATGTAGATGTATTTCTGGTGTATTTGTGGGGAGGAAGGTGATCTCCGCGTCTTACTCCTCCGCCATCTTTCCACCGCCCCCTCTGTAATTTTCCTTTATTTCTAATGTTCTGGTTAGGTTTGGGGACCGTCTTGCTATTCTCATAAAGGTTGTTATGAAGTTTCCTTATTTTGCTGTTCACTGGAAGAATTTAAGGCATGTTATTTCTTCCTTAAATTCCTGCAATAAATCAGCTGCTGAAGCCCAGCAGTCTTGACTTTTTTTTTTTAATTGACAAGGATTTTTCAATAATAGATTCAGCTTCTTTAGTATGCATAGAATTATTTAGATTTTTTGTTTCATCTATCATCTTGGTAAGTTATTTTCTTAGTGAAGATTTCACCTATTTCTTACAGATTATCAACTTTATTCATAATATACTTTTATTTTCTTTAAGTGTGGAGAATCTATATGTAATGTCTACTTTTCATTTGTGATATTGATAATTGGTGTTTTCTCCTTTTTTGATCAATTTTGCTAAGGGTTTTTTTAAAAATCAATGTCATTTTTGGTCTTTCACAAAAAATGACTTCTGGCTTTGTGTTTTCTCTTTACTGTCTATTGTTTTTACTTTGTCTATACCATATATATATTCATGTTATTATATTTATTATTTCTTTTTCTATTTCCTTAGATTTGACTTGTTACTTTTCTAGCATTTTAACATTGAAGTTGGAAATATTGCTCTTTAACTTCTCTTTTTCATTATTATATATATTTAAGGCCAAGAGGTCTTGAAAATACTGCTTTAGCTGCATTCCATAAATTTTGATATGTGGCATCTTTGTCATTTTTCATTTTGAGATATTTTATAATTTCCATTTTGACTTCTGTTTTAACCTATGGTTTATTTAGAAATATATCTTTAATTTTCAGACATGTGGAAATTTTCTACTAATCTCTTGTGATTGATTTCTAGTTTAATTAAGAATCTGATCAAAAGACAGAATCTAAAACTTTTTAATCTTTTCAAATTTCCTGAGGCTTTCTTTTTGCTCTAGCTTATGATACTTTGATAAATGTTTCTTATAAACTTGGGGAAAATGTCAACTACATTACTATTAGATACAGTTTTCTATGTAGGTCAATTAGGTCAATTTCGTTAAATGTGAGTGTTTTTTGTTGTTGTTGTTGTTGTTTGTTTTTGTTTTTTGGGAGTTTTTTTTGGTGTGCCTACAGACTTAGGATTGTGATATGCCTACAGACTTAGGATTGTGATGTCTTCTTGTTAGGATGACTCATTCATAAAATGTCTCTTTGTATCATAATCTCTAATAATGTTTGTTGCCTTCAAGTCTATTGTGTTTGATAATAATTGTCAAGAACCATTAAGGATTTGAGATTTTGCCCTTCTTGCAAGCTAGCAAGTTAGGCTGCCATATTTTTATGGATGTTGGTAGGACATGGGATTCCTGACTCAGAGATATAAGACTTTTACTCACAGCTCTAACAGTAACCAGAGTGTCATAATTTTATTGTGCAGTTTCCCTGAACCCCAGTTCCCACAAGGTGTTGAAGTCCACTGGACACCATTGGATCGTAGTCTAGCCAAATCACCAGCACACCCAATTTAGGCATATAGGGGAAACTGAGTCAAGAGCCCCAATGAGCCAGCAGCTTTACTTCAGGAGGTAAATGGAAGAATACAATTTTTCGAAAAGAGATGGCCACTTTTACCCTGTTGGGGCTTCACTGAACCTCTTGAAGTGTGAGCTGATAATCAGTTTTGAAAATTTTTGATGGTTAATAGATGTCTTATACTTCTCCTTATTCAGTCTTCTATTAAACTCCTCATTTTCAGTCTTGCCTTACAGTTTCTCTTGCCTCCAACTCCTGAGCCTTTTAGGAATGGCTAGTTCAGTTGGCTTACTTCTCATTAGCACTACCCTCTAGAGACACTTGATGTTCACTACTCTTTTTAAAATTTCTTAAATTATTTTATTTTATTTTTATTTGGGCACACCGCATGGTTTGAGGGTTCCCTGACCAGGGATTGAATCCAGGCTGTGGCAGTGAAAGCGCCGAGTCCTAACCACTGGACCGCCAGGGAATTCCTGAACTGCTCTTAATTCTTCTAGAATCTGTTCCTCCTTGTTTTCTACCTTCCAAAAATTTGTTGATACCCTTACGCACTGTTCTCTTGGTCTACTATGCCTATTTTATTCTTCTTTCTATTTTTTGAGGGATTTTTTATGGAGAAATCTGGGATAAATAATGTACTTATTCTATAATACATAACCCCAATTCACCACTCCAATATTTTCAGTTTTCTTATTTTATTTGGTTTTAGATGTATCGCTTGTAATAGTCAGTTAACAGGATATAGCATAAGTCCAGAATGAGCATTTCATAACTTAGGTGAGCTTAAACCATCCCATTATTTGTTGTTCACATTTATTGTTACTGATACCGTTACTGATATCAATGGCACTTCTCAAATGTTGAGTGACTTTTGTATTCTGTATTCAAGTATGCATTTGAGTATTTTTGTCTTTTATACATCCTACGTGGACCGTCAGCCTGTGGGAGGTCTGGGAACTACTTGTAGGATTATGGTCCACACTGTTTTAGGGGGAGGGTGGTAGACAGGATATGCAACTAGATGACTACCTTGTCTCTCTTCCTCAAACTCCCACGGTAAATATTCCTGCTTTGAGTAAGATGCCCTGTACCCTACTGCTTGACCCTGAGGTTAGGGGATGGTGTAGAGAAATCTCTATTTCTGGTTTCTCCCACTTTGTTATTCCAGTTGATCACCCTGATTATGTCTCTGGAAGTCCTCTGCACATTGATTCTACCATTGTGGTCATGCTCAAATTTGCTTTAACCTTCTGTTTTAGTACAGTGCTAGAACCTAGGGTGTGCCCAGGTGTGCAGGTCATACTGTGAGGCATACCCAACTGTTCTGTTTTTCAGCCTCTTACAGATTTCTCCCATGCTCTGAACCACTAAGATTATTCGTCTCAGTTTTAAGCAATGCCACATTTATATTATTTATAGGATTTGGCACAGGATATGAGACTGCTGATGGTGGATGCAATCAGTTTGCCCTCTTACCAGATCCCTTAAGCACTGCCACATTTAGAGATTTGATGGCTCAGTTATTCATTAATGAAAATTAGACTCTTCTGCTCAATCCTGCATTTTATATTGACCAGCACAGTTTGAGGTCTCTGTTCCAAAAGCTATTAAGGATTCAATTAAAATTCTCTCATACGGTATGAATAGTATATAACACCATACATCAATTGGACTCTCTGTGATCACACGGCTGTCCTTCCCTTTAAGAATATTACACCCCATCTTTAATTTCTAGGTTATATCAGACTGGTAACTGAAATCTAATGTCACCTGTAGTTGCTTACTCTATTATTTTTAATCTACAGAATCTTCAAATTCTTACTTATTCCTGAAGGAAGTGCATTTTGTGAATGATTTGGGAGATTGTTCTTATCTTCTACTACAAGCTGTTTTGGAGGATAATCTGATAATTCAGCTCTCTATTAATAAGTTTAGGCCCTTTATTATAGATATGCCTTCATTAGTAGACTCAACTCTTCAATTTCCCAAACTTGTCTTATTTTCTAGAAAAATAAATCAATTCACTTTTCTCAGTTTTTTTCTTTTTAAAAAATAGTCTTACAAAGATTCTTTTCTGTTATCTTCCTTCTCAAACCTTGGTCTCTAGAGCTTTTAAAAGGGTGACATTGAAAGATAGTGTGTGTGCAGACTAGAAACACATGCATCTCATGTCTAACTTTGACCAAAGTGTTGACAGTTTGTGGTAGATGCAGTTATATTACATTTAGTCAGGTATAGATATGCCCTACATTGTAGCAGATGCAGCTGTATTTAATTTAAATATAACCTACAGAAGGTGAAGAATTTTCTAATAGAATGACTGCTTATAAGAGGCTAAGAAGAGGAACTATTAGGATTAACTGTTAGGGAAATATGGGGAAGAAACAAAAGAAGGTGCAGAGAAAAAACGAAATATAGAAAGCAGAAAATTCCTCTTGCAAAACCTGATGGCTTCAGAATAGCAACGCTCTTAGATTACGAATGAAAGTGATTTTAATCAAGAGCTTAAATTTGGAGATACAAGTTGTGTCTCTATATAGCTACATATAGGTAGTATATGTAATCATATTATATATACCCAAATGTTTTTGTATCAACAAAGATAGAAAAATACGTTTCTTTATATGACCAGAAAAACATTTGGTGTTAAGAAAGGAAAAAAGGGAAAAATAGTACTGGTGGAGGTTAGAAATAGGTAGCAGAGCAATTCCTTGTGTACTTTCCCATGGAGGGATCTATATCACAGACTGTCAGCCCCATCCTAACTTCACTAGGACTCTTGTGTCTCTGTATCGCTTTTCTGCTCCACCTTTTTAGCTATGTGGATAGCAACATGTCTTGTGTGTGTGTGCTCACATAGATGCAGATACAAAATACAGATATACAATTTTTTTTCCTTTAGGACAGTCTCCTCTCTTTCTGGCCCTTGCTGATGCAGTGTATTGAGGTCTCATTCAGAAAAGGTTAGGGAAGATTAAAGTTCTTTGAGCTTCAACTAATTCCAGGCAGCTACCCTTAAGAAGATACAGGAATCATGCAAGGTTGGTAGGTAACAAATGTCATGGTCATTTGTCAGGTCCCAGACTTCCATAACAGAGCTACCAAGTTGCATTTGCCTTAGTTTCAATGTTTTGTTTTTTAGTTTTTCTCACTTCCTAGTTATACAAAGCAAAGAAAGTGAAAAAAGGAAAGATGCATATTTTTCTCTGCATATCACATCCTTTTTCAGACGCATGAAAAGGCATAATTCTGGCAGCAATTTAGCCCCCAAACAGGAATGTGTCTACATTTACACCTCATTGAAGTGTTAGGATTAAATAAATTCTAATTTAACGACATGAAATGAGGATTAGCCGCTGATATGATTGGGACAATCCAGCCTCAGCCCAACTGGGAAAATGCCTCCAGTGTTCTGACTTCTAAGTATTTTAACTTCTCTCCCATTTATAACACTTCCTTCTTTCCTGAAGCAGTGTCTTGTCCAGGCCTAGTCTCAACGGCCTTTCTGCTTCCGGCACCTGCTCACTTTCCTACAAAGAGACGCTTAGGAAGCAATCAGGATTTTCCAAAACTATATAAACCTTAGATCTCCAGTGTCTCTAAAGCATATATTCTGAAGAGCTTGACTTCTATGGGATTTTTTAATATTTTGTGCTTTTATCTTAATGATATTACAAAACACTTACACATATGTTCCGAAATATTTGAAAATGACTTTATAAAAGGAGAGTGATATATGACTTAAGTGTCTCTGTTTGTGTTATTGTCACCCTCTTGCTTGTGCCAAAGGAAGGCCATAGGATGTCATGGTGTTCTATAAAGCTGAAAGTTTTTCAATGACTTGAGCAGAGAGAGTGGTGGGAGGATTCAACCATCCCATGGCATACAAAATGCCAAACAGAAAATAACATGTTTTGTAGTAAAGACTGTGCTCACATTTTAAGTAGAATACTTGAACAGATACTCTTTTTGTATGCCCCAATTAAATATGAGAAGAGTGGTAAATATACAATGAACCATTGTTTGGTCACAATTCTTTAAAGTTTTTCACTATTGCATTTCAGATTCAGTATTAAATTTATTAGCCCATAGGGTAGTTGACCAATGGTTAAAAACAACCTCACTTCTAAAACAACAATAATAATTGTGGTGACTTATGGGATTGTCCACAAGGCTAAGATGCAAAAAAACCAAGATGACAGAAAATAAAGCATCAGACATGTAAAATTAAACTCTGTTATTAACCCTAAAATAGGTGATAGATGTTCATCAGTAAAACATTATCCACTACTTTAATTTTTTTTACTTCGGAGCATGTTGATTTATAGTTTTGTTTGTATTGATAATAATTTTTAAAAATTAAAATATGTAACACATATAAGCACTAGCTAATTTTTATCAATTTTTGTTTGTATGGGTTAATGTTGCCTTTAAAAACAAATATATTAAGTAAACACTGAGGATATATCAGAATTAATTTTATACAAAAGGGAACTACGTATTATACCAGCTATGTAGCTGATCTATGTGGTTTTGCCCCCAAATAAAGGGTAAGACTTCTCTTGAGAGAGGGTAAGGGTGCAGATACATGGTTAATAGACGATGAATGAAGAATGAAAAGTCGGAGAAAGAAGCTTTATTTCCTGTCTTCTAAAATCTGTACCTAATATCATGAAATTTGTTTGGTACTCACGAATATAAATTGACATCGTGTGGGATCTTATGTGATTCTTACAGAAGAGTTTCAGAAAATTACACATACAGTAAAAATTAACCAAAGCACCTCTTTTGGTACTGAATCAGATGTAGTTTTACAGTCTTCTATAATAAACCCTTGAGGTCAAAGACAACATCTATTTTTCTAATTTCTGAAATACTCCTTTCACTTTTTAGTCACATGTGGAGATCCAGGTGGTGTAATGGAACTAAGATGACTTTATAATGCTTCATTTTGGGAGAAATGTTAACTTACAAATGAGACAGGCTGGGACCTATGACCCTATGCTGCAGTCCTGCAATGCTTGACCTGGACATACCTCTCCTTGAGCAACAAAGTACAAAGAAACTATATGGGACTAAAAATAACTGCATGCATGCACAGTTAGGGCAAATTTTGGACAAAAGATACAAAGAGACAAAAAAATCCAACTGCCACTTTTGAAGAGCCTGGAGCAAAGACAGTGTACTGAGCATGCTCTCTGCACACAACACAACTTAAGGGGTGGGCAAACTACCTAAGCCATCCCTCTGGCCCGACCCCCTGGACACACCCCTACCTTCACCCCATATAAGGAACAAGCTCGCCACCTCCTCAGCAACCCCGTGCCCTGGGGAGCGAGCAAGCAAGGGAACACGTTGTTTGTTCTCATTCCCTCCTGCTACAGCAGGAGCCCCAATAAAATCTTGCCTGAATTTCTTCTGTGGCCTCTAGTCAATTTATTTTGATTAAGGAAGGCCAAGAACCCTGGTCAGTATCACAAACACAAGTCAAAACACTTCCCGTGAAGCCTGTACATTTAGGTGAGAAGATAGATGCACACAGTGAGACTTTTAATTTTTTTTAAAACCAGAAATTGATTTGTTTTTCTGTTTAAGTGAGTGAAAGACCCTTTTTTCGAAAATGCCTGGAGAGAGTTTTCCAAATTATGTGAAAAAGTAGTCTAGATAAATTTTCAAAATAAATGAATAATAAAATATAAATATGTCCAGTCTTTGTCATAGGGTAGATTTTTAATGGGTCATAAGTATGTCAAAATTATATTATAGAAACTCTCAGTAAAGAGAGTTTATAATCCTGTTTTAGTCATTGGGAGGTAATTTAATGTACTGAAATTTCCTTTCTGAAATCAAATTTCAGTTATAATCCAAACTTAGTGTAAGTTGTTTAAAAAAAAATCTGCTGAGTTTTTTGTTCATTTGATGAAAGCTGAATTGACTTTAGCCAAACATTGCTTGAGCTCAGAACTTTTCCATTTATTATTCTGAAAAATTATTGGACATAGGCGATGATAGGGTTTCAGGAAAAATTATCATTAACTTTTTCTAAAACAGTTTTTTATTACCAAATAATGGACACATTAAATTACTTGGAAAACAAATTATTTTTAATAGAAATGAACTTTAATTCACATTCCCGCAAAGTAAGAAAGTTTCCTTTGAAACGAAACAACTCTCTGAGGAATGTAGTTCCATAGGAGATAGTTCAAGGTATAAATATAATCTAATAGCTGAAGATCTGGATCATTTAAAAATTGGGTGAAAATCACTGATGCCTCAGAAATCAGTAACAGTTATTGGTAATGGAGGCATTTCAGATTAGGAAAGGGAAGAAATAAGGTAGAATTGGAGATGTGAAGGGAAGGAAGCAAGGGAAAAATACTTCATAATGAGTTTGTGATTTTGGTTTCACTCTAACTGGATTTGCTCAGAGTTAGAACTAAACGTTGTGGCTATAGCTATGGATTAAGAATTGATCAAATTTCTCTTGGTTAAAACAAAAAAGTGTTTCTTCAGGAGAGTCCTGCCCATCAGAATGAAGCTCACATCGCCAGCCACAGTCACGAAGGACTTGGGAGCCATAAACAATTCTCTTTCTTTAATTAAAATGGTGAGAAAAGGGGAAAATGGCACACCATTTCCTGCCCACCACAGGTGTACATTGTTTCATTCCTGGGCTGTTCAACATACATGACATTTTAATCGGTGTAATCCTTTCAGAGACTAGGAGTTTAACAAAACCCTTCAATGGAGAGGATTATTTTATTTGGGGAAAGCAAGAGCAATGCATACAAAAGTACTGATTTTATTCTCTTTTCTATAGAAAAGAAGAAAAATCAATTTCCTCGCCAATATCGTAGTTAACACACCCACCTGGATTTTTGCTCCCATCTGTTTTCAAAGAGGCCAAAGAAAATCACACTTGTAATAGTAGAAACACAAACTGAAATTGCATTGGTAGACTTGGAAAATAGCACTCCCTCCAATTTTCAAATATCTTTAGGAGTTATAGATACAAGTTTTTCTTCTCATCAAGACAGGAGTAGTCTGCAGCACTCTAGATAAATGTCTTCTTACCTTCTTTATACATGAAGAGTCAAAAATCCTTCCTAAACTTTTAAATTAAATCAGGTATGCATTGAAGCTCTTACACAGAACCTGTCACAAAGTAAAGATTCAATAAACGCATATTGTAATACTTGGAGTCTAAATTTAGTTTTCTTTTAAATTTTATACATTTATGTGAATATACAGTTTTGAGAATTACTTTATAGCATGTCTGAATAGCATGTCTACATTGCCATTAATTAATAATTAATCTCAAGCCATATATCTCATGAGGGTTTAATATCTAAAACATAAAGAATTCATATAACTCGATGACCAAATTAAATAACCCAATTTAAAAATGAGCAAAGGACTTGAATAGACATTTTTCAAAAGAAGATACATGAATGACCAACAGGTACATGAAAAGATGCTCAACACCAGTAGTCATTAGGGAAATGCAAATCAAAACCACAATGAAATACCACCTCATGCCTGTTAGAATGGCCATCATTAAAAAGATAAGCATTAACAAACACAGATGAAGATGTAGAGAAAAGGGAATCCTTGTGCAGTGTCATTAATCAAGATTGAACTGGAGGAGGAGGAAGGCTGAAGTGGTTGAGTTTGGCAGAAAAACTAGTTAATTTTAGAATATGGTCATTATCAAAGAGGAATGAATAAATAATAGCTAGAAAAACAGTTTGAAGCTCAGGAGATGATCAGAAGAAATACTTTGTTTTCCTCTCATTGAGTTCTTGAGCATTTGTAGTGAGTACCAGAATCAATGGTTTTCCATAAAGCCATTAAATAAAATGTTTTGGAGTTTACTCTCCATCGTCCAGGGTTCTATCTTCCTTGGAATTCTAGGTATTAAATGGCATGAGTCTTATTTAGCTTCGTTTCCTCCAGGAACTTGCAGAAGGTTTGGCACAAGTAGCTGCTCCATAAATATTTGACTGAATTGAGATATAATATTAACTTGAAAACATTTTTTCTCTCCAAGAGAACAGCCATTATATTAACCAAAGATGGTGACAAACCATGTGAGGCATTCTGGGAAACTGGTCAATGTCAACTAAGTATGTGAACTTTAAAGTGATCCCTAATCAGATGAGAGTTTGTTATTGCTGCAACATTGCTGGCAGATCACAGTGTTTGCATGTTAAAGTAGCATTGTAGGGAAGAGAAACAGTTTTTTTCTCTAGGTTTTTTGTTTGTCTGTTTGTTTGTTTTGTTTTGGCCTTGTACTATTTTCTATCAAGGTAATGACAATACCCCACACAAACTATTTATCTTCACATCTTAAGGTATTATATTATACCTAAATTGTCTTCATTACATCCTAGTAGGTGCAGCTCAGTTGTTAAATGTCAACTATAAAACTAGCACCTGCAGGAATATGACATGAAAAATAGGATGATTTATTCATATGAAAAGTGCTTTTCCATTCATAGTAAAAATAAGCTATAGTCAAATAATCTGAAACTCTAATTTGTTTTTGATACTACTCATAAATTATAATATTACATTATTATATTCATATGTATTAATGAATAAAAAGTTGACTGTTTAGAGCTATTTAATCAATAACATACTAAAACCCTTGGGGTTTGAAATTATCCTTGGTAAAGTTGAGAAAAATTAGAAGATTAAACTCTTAATCAATAATCTTATTTCCCATTTCTTGTGAAAGATATTGTGCAGTCACTTCATAATAAAACTTATTTTAAATCATTTCATAAAAAATGTCCAAACCAACAGAAGTATTCTCTCACACGTAATAAAGAACTCTATTAAATGAACTCAAATATTTTCTTTGTTTGCCTTAGAAATGGCTATCAATGGAGTTTATGTAAGTGATGAATAATAGCAACCTAAAGCTATCCAATAAACCACGTTCCCACTCCCCAAACCTGCTGAAAAGATACGGTATTGAATTTGTTATAAAATGTCATTATAGATATGGAGGTTAGATTTTATACCTTAGCCCAGACCATGAATGTCCACTTGTTTATAATATCATCTTATCCCGTTACATAAATCCTTTCCATCTCTGTCTAACACTTAAAATATTTGGAGAGAAGTACACATTTAAGGGTGAATAAAATATTATAACTATAAATACTCACTTTTTGCATATATGGCTTAAACTTAATATTGTCTCTTCTGCAATTGGTCTAACAGATTGGTTTTAATGTTAGCATCTGAGTGTCAACTTGGCATATAGAAATAAAATCTTATGGCTGTGATGATTTTTCTTGTCACCCTATGTTATAAATTTCTAAAATGGAAACCATAGGACTTATACAAGAAAAACGACTTGGTAGAAATGTAACCACAGGAAAAATGTTAGTAGTTTCAGTTTTATATTGTTTTCCCTAGAGGTGATACTTATTTCATAATGAAAATGCATTAAAAGACTTCTAATGTCCTAAGAGGTAGATAAACTAATGTCTTTATATTGCTGAAGAGAGTTTATTTTTCACATATAACCTTTCAGATATATTTTCTCAGTCGTCATCTACTTTAGACATCAATTAAAAAAAAACACCTCAAAATCAAAATCAATGACGTTTAAGCATTATTTGAGATACTTTAAAAAGCCAAATCAATGATAACTAATATATTAAATTATATTATCCATTGCTGTTTATCCATAGCAAATGTTCACATCTCCATATAGCAAATATTGGGCTTCCTTCTCCTTCTCTTTCCTCCTATTTCTTTCACCCATGAGTTACTGAACACATAAACAAATTTAAATATTAATAAAATGAAAAAAAAAACCCTCTAACATATTTCTTTCACATAGCAGGATCTTAAGAAATATTTTAAGTGATTGAATGAACAAGTAAGCATTAATAATAAATCTCAATATGTGTTTTGTTATGTTACGAGTGGTACTGCTGACTTTTTTGTATAAATAATCAACAGATTATTGTAGACTCATAGTAAAGTTATGCTATAATATGTAACCCTCAGGTTACCCTCCCTAACCTGAAGAAGGGTGTAGAACATAAATATTGAAAGTTAAGGGGAAGGGACTTCCCTGGTGGTGCAGAGGTTAAGTACCTGCCTGCCAGTGCAGGGAACATGGGTTCGAGCCCTGGTCCAGGAAGATCCCACATGCCGCAGAGCAACTAAGCCCGTGAGCCACAACTACTGAGCCCACGAGCCACAACTACTGAAGCCCACACGCCTAGAGCCTGTGCTCCGCAACGAGAGAGCCATTGCAATGAGAAGCCCGCGCAACACAACGAAGAGTAGCCCCCGCTCACCACAACTAGAGAAAGCCCCCGCGCAGCAACGAAGACCCAACGCAGCCAAAAATAAATAAATAAAAAATAAAATGTTTTCCAAAACCCAAATCAAATTAAGAAATCTTTTATTGCCATTATTCCCTTTCATTATTAGAAACTATTATATCACTTGAACTATAAAAATATAATTCACTAAAAACACAATTATAATTTTTAGTAATGGCTAAGCGGTAATGTAGTTTAATATTGCAATTTTGTTCACTTTCATTCATAATTAATCTTTCATAGCTCCTTCTCCCACCCACAAAGCTGTTAATGGCTAAAAGCAAATATGGGCTAATATGTCTTTAGCAGGAAAGACTAATTAAAAATACTTAATTAGGCTTTGGTGAGCATTTATTTTATCAATGCAGATCTTTTGAGCTGAAACATTTCTGTCTCTATTCTAGCCATTCATCTCATAGTGTTTGAAAACCTAGCTGTTAAATTCACGTATGAATTTCATTTTGACATAGGTAAAAGATTCAGATAATATTTCCAGTTACATTCATGCCAGATATATACTATTTACCCCTTCAGACTAACTCTTTCCTCTTCTCGCCCCTGTTTGAGTGCAGGCTGACTACCTGATTATATCGAAGAGGTGTGTTATCCAAGGTCCCCCAGTTGAGTTCAGCTAATTAGGAGCCCTGGCAGAAAATTGGAGGAAGGAAGAGAGTGAAGTCAGGATATTTTATTCCTCTGGTTGCCTGTCTGTGCGACTGTTTCTGCTGGGTATGTCCTCAGACTGAAGGGATGCTTCTCTCAAGACAGTGTTAGATGCATTTCTCTCTTCTTATGGGTTCTAGTAACTGCTCCTTCCTTGTCCCTTTGGGCTTGTGGGTGGTAACTACTCTGTTTCTAGCCCTCAGTGACTGTACTATCCTTTGTGGTTCCTCTGCACTCCGGCAACATTTTGTAAATAGTCCCTTTGTAAATGAACTCTTCTTGAATCATCCTAGGTTGAAGGTACAGTTTTTTTCTTATTGTGATCCTGATGAATACACTAAGCTGTGGTATAGGGTCTTAACATAGCAGATTATTAATCTTATATTAGACCTGTAAGTACCATGCTTGATAAATACATCCTTGATGCACATATTAGTCTCTGTGGAGTTCTTAATCTCCCAATGTACACTTGACACTGATGATGAAAGTTGAACTTAGGCTGGAAGGAAATACGGTGGTCATTGGAAAAGAAATGCAGTTGGGATTTGGCTTCCTCATTTTTTTAAGGTCTTCTGGTGCATCATAATCATGTAAGGCTATTTTATGCATCTATTTGATTTGTAACTCTATTATTGGAGAATTCAAACTTAGATAACCACTAATGTTCAAGACAGCTATCAATGTCTTCACTTCTTACAGGTTTCTTGTTCCTCCTCCTTGTTGCCGTGACAGATGTTTAGTGTCATTGGGTGCTCCTCCCACTTCCTCATCATAGAAATCCAATCAACTGCAAGATTGAATTGATTCCATCTCCTGTTCTGGAACTTACTCTCCAAATCATCTGCTAGCAACCTCGTTTAGGCTGTTCATCCAGAATAAATTCTAAAATTGCAAATTTGATCACCTAACTTTCCTAACACCATCAATAAATTCTTTGCCTTTAGGATAAAAGCCAAATGTCATTTCTTGGGTTATAAGGCCCTCCATGATTTTGTTTGTGCCTACATCTCAACTTCATTTCTTAAAACACATTTTAAATTCCAACCATACTAAATTTCTTTCAATTTGCTCCTTTGTCCATATTATGCTTTTTCTTTAATGTGGGTCTTCACATTTGTCTGCGGAACATCTTCCCACACTTGGCCCCGATGCTATGTGCTCCCTTTGCAAAACCCTGAAATTTCTTACCATGGTGGGAAGAATTTAGTTGTACGGAATATCTAACTAATACTGGTCTACTCCATAACGATATTCATTGATAGAATATCCCAAGGTAAACAGTTCCAGTTAGAGTTCCTGCCTCAACCAAGAACCCCAGCTCTTTCTATCTTTTCACATCATCAGCATCCTGTCTTCCATCTGGAAATTTGTTGCCCTGTGTTCACATTTTATATGCTCTAGTTCCTGACATCAAAACAATGAACAGTTATATTCAAAAGCAGGAAGGACAGCATGAGAAAGAGAATGCTCTCCATTCACCTCCTGCACCTCTCTAGTATCAGGGGGAAAACTTTTTCTTAAGTCTTCAGCTGACATGCTTTTGTGGCTGGTTGACCAGACTTGATATTTCAACCACCCTTACACCAATCGCTTGCATGAGATTGCTGTGATTGGCTCACGTTAGTCATGATTCACCCTCTAGGACTAAGCACAGTTAGTCCTGAATAAACATGGGATTCCTTAACAAGGAAGAAGAGAGGCTGTGATAAGCAACCAGAGATGTCTGCTGAGCCGAGTTTATCTCTACAGCTACCACAGGATTCTTCCCCCGTGATCCTCATTCTCTCAGCCTCCTTCTACTACACTATATTCTAGTTATCCTGAACTTCTTTTAGTTTCTAGAAAGTTCTATGTGCTCTCAGCATCCATGCCTTGGTGTGCCTATGCTTAGAACAGATTTTCCCTTTGCCCAACTAGCGTTTATTAACCTTCTCGGTCTCAGCTCTGACTTTGGTTGCTCAGTGTTTTCATTGTCTGTGCAAATCAAGTGAAGCGACCTCCTTTTAACTAGTGTTTCTCCCAGTCATGAATCCTGCTAGGCTACATAGTCTACATAAATGTTTTGATGTAACTGATAAGTCCGCCTTCCTCTCTCATACTTCCTTTGAGCCTGTGATCTCGTTCCTGTTTTGTCAATAAGAAGTTTGTTTCAGGGAAAGGATTTACAGCAGGGAAAAGTCTTTCATATTTCAAGAGCTGAGGCCCAGGGGAACTCAGAGGACGGAGAGTTGGAGCAAGGCATCTGGTAGCTCTCAACTCCAGTCCAGAAAGGATTCCCTGGACTGATGGGGGGAGAGTTGCAGGGGAAGCCAGGGAGGGTGGGTGCTGATATGTGTTCTTGTGAATGGAGTTACAGGCCCCACCAGCAGAGTGGACAACGGACACTTTACGTGGGTCTGGGAGAAGAGAGACCTTGTCTGTCAGGCCTGGGAGAGGTGACAAAGCCTCATGTTTCCCAGATGTGGGTGTGGGAAGGGAAGAGTAGAAATGCCTGTGTGCCAAGGCAGAGGGACCTGGGCACCTCACGCATGAGAGGATTTGAGTGTCAGAGATCAGGATGCAGGGGACGAAGAGGCTCCGTTGGCTCCAGTAAGTGGCCTTTCACCCCAAGTGACATGAGAGAAACAACATAGTACTATGAACCTGAAGGGGATAACAAAAGGGGCAGAGAGCCTGGCAGGGCTTAGTAGCTGGAACAAGGCCTTTAGAGCGATGGATGGATGAAGGAACACTTGACAGGAGAAGGACATCTCAGGCAGTGCTGCTGTGCACAGGGACCAGCCCAGGACAGAGCCTCCTGGCAATCCCTGGGTACTGTATGAACCTGAGAACACAGACATGGCCCTGGGCAAAGCAAGGAGAGTAGTAGGGAGTTGTTGCTAAATGGATTCAATTTCTATTAACTAATAGAATGGGGACTTAAAAGAGAAATTAAGTTATTATGGAAAAAATTTGTACTCTTGCATACTGCAATGTCTTCCTGCAATATCTGAGCACCTGCCTGAGCCATAGGGTCCTTGGGCAGCAGCCTGTGCCACTTGTTGCTGTTGTCAAGCCAGAACCTGTCACAGCACACAGCAGACGAACGCTTGAGAAGTATTGTATGGACCAATCAGTAGTAAGATAACATGGGGGTGGAGTACACTCTGTAATATTGTATAGAGACCAGGGAGGATTGGATGGAAATAACTGAAACTATGGATTAAAAATCTATCTAGTTAGATTATTGTTATTATAACCAATGTTATATTAAAATACCTCACAGGAAAAAAGGCATGTAAACATCAAATGTGTTTGTGCTTTTCTGAATAATTCATATTGCATGTTTCAAAGAATATGCAAAACTTCTCAAACCCAAGATATCTGTATTATTATGGGGGTTGCATGCTCAAATTTTTATGCAGATATATGTCTATATGCATTTTAGAAAAATACATGTAATATTGGAAATGAAACAATTATACTATATGCATTCATTCTTTACTGAATTATGGGCTAGAAACATATAATTTGAGTAGAAGATTAAACTCTGGCTGAAACACCATCATGTTTCTAATAAAAACTGAACAGATTTCACTGTTTGAAAAGAATTGAATGTTACAGGAAACCAGCAACCTAATAACCCAGAGCACGCAGGATTCCAGTAAAATAATTACTTGTTCTAATCATTATGTACCTAGCTCTGTGGTCACTCTTCCTTTATCTTTTACATGGGGGAGAATGAAAATTGTAGCTTCCCATTCAAAGTATTCAGAAATAAAATGACCCAGCTTTGAACCGACTCGTTTCCAACCTGAAAACATTATATATTTATATTGTTCTTCACAAATAGAGGAGGAAAAGCAAACAAATAAAAGAGAGGAAGTAATCACACAACATATTACAGCTTCCCATACGATGTTAGATTATTGTGGGAGAGCTAGCTGGTGAAATTATTGGGCTTTCACTGTTTCTCTGCTAGTTTCAAATTTGGTTTGAGCCTCTAGGGAAATGGGTTTGAATGTCTCATCTCATCCCTAGAAGCAACAAATCTCAGGAAAAAAAAAAAAATCAGTTCATTTCTCGGAAGGAATTTGCACTGAATATGAAGCTGAGAAGGGCTTGCAGCGTTCAGAGGTTGACCCGCATCATCCATCAAGGTCTGGGGGACTTAGGTCTGTGCCTGTGTGAGTCGTTCTCCAAGAACTAATTGGTTCCTTGGATCCTCTGCCTCTCCACATTGGTTTATGGAGGTTTTCTCTTCAGCTGTGCTGGAATATGCCTGTTTGGTGGTGTGCTTTCCTCAGAGAGAGTTAGTGCTGTTTGGCAAAATAAAATAACATCGAGGATGGGCGATAAGAAAGAATGCTGGTGATGCCAACCTTATCTCTGCTGCCAGTCAGGACCTCCCTGAGTGTTCAAGGCATGAGAGGGTAGGAAATTAAGTGGTAGGAAATTGCCACTTCTTCCAACCACGTGTTTAGCCATATTTTAATTGTTTCATACCTGTAACTTCATTTAAATCTATGCAAAGCATCTCGACGAAATAAGAGACAGTAGTCTCTTATTTCTCAAATGCCCTTCCTGCTTTTTTCAGCTTAGAGAAAAACTGATTTTTCCTGGTTAATGCAGAGTCAGATAAGAACTGGCCTGCTCACTCCTGGGCCAGCCCTCTTTCCTGATCGATGCGATAAGCCTGAATCACCAAAGAAGCCAAAAATATATAATATCAGTTAAAACCAACAATAAATTGCCTACTGCAGTATATTGCAGTAATGCCTTACAAGTGCTAACGTTAATAAAAAGAATGAGATTGAGAGACCTATGTTTGTGGTTTTTTGGAAGCTCTTTCCCCATGTCTAGGTTTTCAGCATGAGCTTGGAATTAGGAAGTACCGCCCAGGCAGCAGGAGCTCAGGAATACCCAATTTGTGTGTGTGTGTGTGTGTGTGTTACGCGGGCCTCTCGTGGTTGTGTGGCCTCCCCCGTTGCGGAGCACAGGCTCCGGACGCGCAGGCTCAGCAGCCATGGCTCACGGGCCCAGCCGCTCCGCGGCATGTGGGATCTTCCCAAACCGGGGCACAAACCCGTGTCCCCTGTATCGGCAGGTGGACTCTCAACCACTGCGCCATCAGGGAAGCCCAGGAATACCCAATTTTTAATACAATTATAAACCAAAACAAAAAAACCCACTCAGAGTTGATATTTCTTTCTTCAATTATGAAAATGAATTGTGTTTGAATGCTGTCTCCCAAAGCCTGGACCGTGGTCAATTATTTGAACAAGAAAAAGCACAGAGAAACACATTTTTGTGAAAAGAACAAAATTTCACCTAAATTTATCAAGTATTAGCCGAGCTTTTGAAATGTATAAAATATGTGAAACATTCCATCAAGCCAGTCATATTTGAGCCTTGTCACCATGCACAATATCCTTTTGTTGCCTATAAACTATTGTTCCATCCTAATAAGGAAATGACTCTGGGTATAATGATATGTTTTCCCCTTCTTAGTAATGAGTATATTAGTCTGAATCAAAAGAAAAAATCTGTTTTATATTCTTTTTCTGGCACGGAGCTATAAACAAGTACTCCAGTACAACTTAGAAAGTAGAGAACTTAGCAAAACTTGTGTTTTGGAATGCTCAACATTTCTGAGTCATTACATTCCACTGAACTTTTGCAGATCAGCATATGCAGCATATTTTAGACCTATGGTGTATTTCAACAGCATAAGTCCACTCAGCCAGTCATGACCTTGAGTCACCCCCAGAGACTTTTGTTTCCTCTCTGTGTCTGATAAGCACTGGCAAGAAAGTTGTGAAAGATTTCAAAGGGACCACTGTCCCCTGGAAGCTCCCCACTACCCATTAGCTCGCTCTGGTATCCTCTGAGCCAAACTATCTTCCAAGTCATTACAAGGACTTTTTGGTGATAGTAGTTAAAGGGCTTCAGGGTCATTTATGGAAGAAAGCATTTATTATAATCTGTTCACACACATAGAAATAACACGATGCCCAGGGCACATACATTTCATTTCTTATTATTTTTGTTAATGCCTCTTATCATTATCTCAGACTCTCCAGAGTTGTAGCAGGGGGTTAGACGATGGACAAATGGAAGCCCCATTCTGCTGGGGGGGTCATGGAAACAAAAATGAAACCATAATGTCAGTAATGAATGGTGAGCTATAAACGTTGCCATGAACTCAGCTGAGCATGGAGAATCTAGACACCCTGATATATTTCTAGCCTTCGGGGAGGTGTTCCTGCAATAAGGAACCTGCTTTCTGAAGAGAACAACTCCTGTTTGTTCTGAGGGTTCTCTATTCTGTCTCTTGTAATGAAGACTCCACATTCAGAAAGGGAGAGCTTTCTTGTGGAAGTTGCTTTAGCTGAACTAAGGGTGTATCTTGTTGAGCCTGGACTTTGGTAACAAAATACCACTCGGTAGAATGAGTGGCTTAAAGAGCAGACATTTGTTTCTCTGGAAGATGGAAAATCCAAGATCAAGGTGCCATCAGATTCGGTTCTTGGCGAAGCTTGTCTTCCGGGCTTGCAAAGTACTGCCATCTCTCTGTGTGCTCACACAACCTTTTTTTTCATGGGTGGTGAGACAGAGAGAGAGAGAGAGAGAGAGAGAAATCTCTTGTCTTTTCCTCTTCTTATAAGGCACTAAGCCCATCTTGGAGACTATACTCATCACCTCATCTAAAGCTAATTAATTATCTACCAAAGACCCCATCCCCAAATACAATTACATTGGAGATCAGGGCTTCAGCATATGACTCTTGTGGGGACATGATTCAGTCCATAACAGGTATGGTGAGCTTTCTTCCACAGAGGGACCTTCCCTACTGTAGGTGCCTCCCTTCATGAAGTTTCCACGGACCCATCTCATTCCACTTAGGTCTTTAAAATTGCACATGACCATTTGATGATTTAACAAGGATAAGTTTTGTGATGATGACAACTGGCTTCACACCCAAAGAGATGTGTTATCACTTTATTTGCAAATATTAGAGACTCATAACTGACAATGTGGCAGAATAAATCACATTAACTGTGTTTTTCATCTCATCACAATAAACAGAAGAAAAAGCAAGTATTATTATTGGCTTTTAAATCACTAGAAACTAAAGCATTTGTACAGCGAAGGAAACCAACAAAATGAGAAGGCAACCTACTAAATGGGAGAAAATATTTGCAAATGATATATCCAATAAGGGGTTAATATCCCAAATATATAAAGATCTTATACAATTCAATATTAAAAAAACAATTTGATTAAAAAATGGGCAGAGGACCTGAACAGACATTTTTCCAAAGAAGACATACAGATTACCCAACAGGCATATGAAAAGATATTCAACACTGCTAGTCATTAGGGAAATGCAAATCAAAACCACAATGAGCCACCATCTCACACCTTTCAGAATGGCTGTCATCAAAAAGACAACAAATAACAAGTGTTGGCAAGGATATGGAGAAAAGGGTACCCCCATGCACTCTTTGTGGAAATGTAAACTGGTGCAGCCACTATGGAGAACAGTTTGAAGGGTTCCTCAAAAAATTAAAAATAGAACCACCATATGATCCAGCAACTTCACTCCTGGAAATGAATATATGAATGAAAGTATATATAAATATTACTCAGCCATAAAAATGATTGAAATCTTCCCGTTTGTGAGAACATGGATGGACTTAGAGGGTATTATGCTAAGTGAGATAAAGTGAGACACAGAAAGACAAATACCATTTGATTTTACTTATGTGTGGAATCTGAAAAGCAAACAAATAAATAACACAGAACAGAAACAGATTCATAGATACAGAGAACAAACCAGTGGGTCCTAGAGGGGAGGGAGTTAGAGGGTTGGCCAAAATATCTGAAGGGGATTTAATGGCACAAACTTCCAGTTATGAAATAAATCACAGGGATGCAATATACAGCAAAAAGAATATAGTCAATAATACTATAGTAATTTTGAATGGTGACAGATGGTTACTAGGCTTATTATGGTGACCATTCTGTAGTGTATTTAAAAGTCAAATTACTGTCTTGTACGCCTGAAACTAACATAATATTTGTACACCTGAAACTAACACAATATTACATATGTTACATATGTAACATATTACATATATTATGTAATATTGTAGCATAATATAGTAATATTTTGTACACCTGAAACTAACATAATATTGTAAGCCAACTAATATATTTCAAAAAAAAAGTACGGTTGATCCATGAACAACACTGGTTTGAACTGCACGGGTCTATTTGTACTTGACGTTTTTTCAACAGATATGTACTACAGGATCCAAGTTTGGTGGAATCCGAGGATGTAGAACCTCGCATATGCATGGAAGACTGTAAAGTTATGCATGGATTTTCAACTGTATGGAGGGTTGTTGCCACTAACCCCTGTGTTGTTTAAGGGTCAACCATAAACAAATCACTAGAAACATCATGCATTAAAAACATGTGTTAGGGCTTCACTGGTGGCGCAGTGGTTGAGAGTCCACCTGCCGATGCAGGGGACACGGGTTCGTGCCCCGGTCCAGGAAGATCCCACATGCCGCGGGGTGGCTGGGCCCGTGAGCCATGGCCGCTGGGCCTGCCCGGAGCCTGTGCTCCGTGACGGAAAAGGCCACAACAGTGAGAGGCCCGCGTACCACAAAAAAAAAAAAAAAAGAACGTGTTAAACTACCTGTCTACCCAGGCTCAAGCTTTACAATTCTCTGTGTAGCATAACTAACTTTTATTCATTATTTATCCTTAAAACTTTGTAATACATTAGAATTGGAAAGGAATGACTTCATCCAAGTTCAAGTCCTGGTTTTTCTCTGATACACTGACTTCCTGACCCTTGAGGTAGGCTGTTCTGATGACCCTTCAGGGAAGGCTACTGGGAGGAGGCCAGTTGATAGACAGCCTCCAGCTGCTGCACCTTCAGATCCACTTCAGTGTTCATGCCAAGGTCACATTCACTCCAGGCTTCTCCCAGTCAATGAATGAGAACAGTGGGCGATACAAAACTTGGCCAATTCATCCCGATGGAGGAATCCTCAGACGAGTAACCTTTGCTTCGGTTCGCCACTTCAGCCTGACCAAGAATGTCTTGGAGCTATCCTTGCAGTTTAGAACTCTTCTTACCCAATACTTCCTCCATCTTGTTCCCTCCTCACAGGTATCAAGCCCTGCATGACATTATGAAGGTTGTGCCCATCTACTCCTGCCCCCTCTCTCTTAGATCTTTCACAGGTTTTTCCCTCAGTGAGTCTCTTGCACATCTAACTCTATCTTGAGGTCTGATTCTCAGAGGACATGAACCGATGCACTTCCCCAGGTACCATTAGCTGAGCCTCCTGTTGACTCTTCTCTATGTCACTCTGCGTTCCTGTGTTTGTCTCTCAGGGCTGCTTGACCCTGGGAAGTGTCGTCGTCTGCTCGAGCTGCCATAACAAAATACCACAGAATGGGTGGCTTAAGCAATAGAAATTTATTTTCTCCCCATTCTGGAGGCAGAAAGTCCTAGATAAAGATGCCAGCTGAATTTGTGTCTCATGAGACCTCCCAACTTAGCTTGCAATGGCACCTTCTCACTGTGTCCTCATATGGCATTTTCTCTGTGCATGCATGTAGAGAGCAAGAGCTCTGGTATCTCTTCCTCTTCTTATAAGGACAGTAGTTCTATAGATTAAGGCCCTATCCCCTGACCTCATTTAACTTTAATTTCTTCCTTAAAGCCCTATCTCCAAATATAGTCAAATTGGAGATTAGGGCTTCAACATATGAGTTTTGGGAGGGCACAATTCAGTCCATAACAAGTAGGCACCACACAGTAGAGTTTCTCATATTAACTGAATTGAAATGAACCACATGACCTTGGATAGGGCATTTCTCCTCTCCTGGCCTCAGTAAAATAATAAGATTGAATTGGTTAGCAAATCTATGAGCACTAAGAAGAAACACCCTTCCAGAATTCAGACTCCTAGAAGAGACATAATGTGGTCACATTATTGTCTCCTTTGAAGCAGAGCCTGACAGTGAAGAAGTCAAATGAACAAGGATCTGGCAGCTTTGAAAGCTTTACCCTCCCTTCTGTCATAGTGGAACAATTGTGAATCTCATTGTCAACAGAGCATTTTGTTTCTTGCATTCTCTCCAGTGTATTGCCTTGCACGGTTGTTGTGTAATGGACTATTAAAAGCTAGTTGTGTGTGTGTTGCCTATCCAAACTCATAAAACAATGTTAATTGATGCTCAGAGCAAAGAGATGTTAGAATTTGGTACAGGTGTCAGATTTACCTGGCTACTAGAGACATGCTTTTGTTGAGACCTTGGGCAGCAAAATGTGTTCAGCATGAAGTATGTACTCTGTACATGGTTACTGAATGAATAAAAGCCGAATGGTGAGTGAAACATAGTGAGAGCTATTATATTTTAGATGAAAAACAAAAGTGACTCAGGACCTTAGTTGTAGAAGTAACTCTCACAGTGTTTAATACATACACATTGACTGCTCTTCAATTTTTATTGCAATTAGATGATGTCTTTTTCTATTATCAATTTAATTCCATGCCTTTGTCAACATTTGTTCATTTCATGAATACTAAAAAAAAAATAGTGAGCAATTAGGAACAGTTCTTTTGTGGTCCAAACGATCTATTTAGTCATCTTGCTATTCATTCCTACACACAATCCTCAGAATATAAAACCTCCATAAAGTATCCCATTAATTAATGTAACGTTCATGTAATTGCATTCTTTCTGTTTCTAGCTATATATATGTATATATATATATATATATATATATATATATACATACTATGTGTTTAGAGAATTTAATAGCTAGAAACAGTATCTCTAATAATGAAGATGAAATGTTCCTTTTCTCAGATCGGAATCTTTTATTATTATTATTACTCAATTGCTTATATTAAGACAGAAGACAAGACTGGGTAAAAGGGAGAATAATATAGTTTTCAACACAATTGAATGTACTGTTGAGAGGGGGCTCCCTTTTCTTTCATGTGAGAGACCAATCATGGAAAACTATTTAGGTAAGGATAGACTCAGAAAGCACCCTTCTCTTAAAATGGCATTCAGAGACAGCTGATGATTCAGACGGAGCAAAATTCTTGGGAAGCTGTGACAAATCACCTCAAATGTTCCCACTTCCCATTGCAAGCACTGTGGAAATCTTTCTCTAGCAGTAGTAATGCCAAGAGAAAGACAGTAAATGAAACTATTCCGAATGTGTTCTGGTATTGTAAACATATGTGCATTATATTCAAACACTCAGGATAACTTACTTACTGCACAGGCCAATTAGATCACCTCCAATCACATGTGGAAAGAGCTCAGGCTAATCTAATTGGTTCAGGGATGCTCCATTTAGTTCTGTGTTTCTGAGGCCTTTCTAATATTACAAACTGATCTGCAAACATGCTCTCCAGTGAGGAGAGCTCCTGCTCCTGGAAATAGAAATTCAGCAGAATACAGTTTGGAAAAATAACAATCTTAATGTGATTCTCAAATTTGAAATTTAAAAAAAAATCACTTTATTAAAGTATGATTGACATAAAAAAGACTGTACATAATTAATGTATACAACTTGGTGAGTTTGGAGATAAGTATACCCCTGTGAAATCATCACCACAATTTATGCCATAAATATATCCATCACCTCCAAAAATTTCTTCCCAACCTCTTTATTTATTATTATTACTATTATCATTTTTATTATCTTGTGATGAGAACACTTAACATAAGATCTATCCTCTTAGCTAATTTTTAAGTATACAATATAGTATTGTTAACCATATATAGGCACTGTGACCTATAGTAGCTCTGTAGGACTTATTCATCTTATAAATAAAACTTTGTATCCTTTGACTAATACCTCTCTATTTACCTCTCCCCGCACCCCCATCTCCTAGCCACCACCATTCTACTTTGCTTCTAGGAATTTGATCACTTTAGAGTCTTTTTTCAGTGGTATCATTGTAGTATTTATCCTTCTTGTCTGATTTATTCACTTAGCATAAGTCCCCCAAGCTCATCCATGCTATCGCAAATGGTAGGATTTCTTTCTTTTTTAAAAAATAAATAATATTCCATTTCATGTATGCACTACCTTTTCTTTATCCATTCATCCATTGATGAACATTTAGGTTGCTTCCATGTCTTGGCTATTGTGAATAATGCTGCAACAAACATGGCAATGCAGGTATCTCTTCAAAGTCCTAATTCCTTTGTATATATAAGCAGAAGTGGGGATTCTGGATCACATGGTAGTTCTATTTTTAATTTTTTGAGGAACTTCCATACTATTTTCCAGAGTGACTTCCCCAATTTACGTTCCCACCAACAATGTACAAGGGCTCCCTCTTTTCCACATTCTTATCAATATTTGTTATCTTCTATTTCGGTTTTTTTTTTTTTTTTTTTTTTTTTTTTGCGGTACATGGGCCTCTCACTGTTGTGGCCTCTCCTGTTGCGGAGCACAGGCTCCGGACGTGCAGGCTCAGCGGCCATGGCTCACGGGCCCAGCTGCTCTGCAGCATGTGGGATCTTCCCGGACCGGGGCATGAACCCGGGTCCCATGCATCGGCAGGCGGACTCTCAACCACTGTGCCACCAGGGAAGCCCTTGTTTTGTTTTGATACTAACCATCATAACAGTGTGAGGTGATATTTCATTGTAATTTTGATTTTCATTTCCCTGGCAACAGCAGCAAAAATTGATGTGTGGAATTATGTCAAACTAAAATGTTTCTGCAGAGCAAAGGAAATAATCAACAAAATGAGAAGGCAAACTACAGAATGAGAGAAAGTATTTGCAAGCCAAATATTTGGTAAATAATTAATATCCAAAATAGATAAGGAACTCCTACAATTTAATAGCAAACAAACAAAACCCAATTTTAAAACGGGCAAAGAAACTGAATAGACATTTCTGCAAAGAATACACATGAATGGTCAACAAGTATATGAAAAGGTGTTCAACATCATTAATCATTATGGAAACATAATATAGAATATATTACAGAAACATAGAATTTTTAAAGACCTATTTAAAAGCAAATGATTTTCTAGGCAGGTGGATGTACTAGATGCAATTTGAAGGTCCTATTTTTTTTTTTTTTTTTTTTTTTTTTTT
>NW_006799066.1:153572-201698 GCF_000442215.2 Lipotes vexillifer | reverse complement strand
AACCTGTGTCCCCTGCATCGGCAGGCGGACTCTCAACCACTGTGCCACCAGGGAAGCCCTGAAGGTCCTTTTGATACCTGTGTTAGGGAGGTAAATAGGAAGGACCCATGTCCACGCAGTACAGTTCACAATGACCCTGAACGTTTGTTTAAATTCATTCATTCATTCAGGAAAGCAATAATACTCTGAATTTAAATAGTACATTATTTATTAAACTCACAGTCTCACTTCAATAAAGATCTGGAGCGAGAAACAAAAAACTGCAAGGGTGAAAACATAGACAATTACTTTTCTTAATTTGTAAAGATATAAACCCTTATAAGCAAAGTCAAATGTCGGGGCAATAATGAATAAATTTTTGTTGTTTAGGACAGTAAAAAATTATTGTTCTATAAAGCTCATAAAATATTTGTCCCGCATTGTATTCAAAACACCTCTGTAACAAGGGGATATCGTAAACACGTCTCTCTATAAATGCTAACGAATAGGTAAGCTTTGATGAGATGTCAGTGCAGAGTTGCAGAAGCTTTGTAATTCGTAACAATAATAATTAGCATAATCATCTTTACTTTTCAAAGTGACTCACCCAAAGTCACAGGAAGCGAAAGCTGGTCCAGGACAAGGACACACTCTCAGATATATCTATATAAGAAAATTGTCATAAAGTCAACAGAGGATAAATATTTAAATGCTTTTATAAGGATAGAGAGAGAGAAACTAAGGGTAATAATAGCAAAATTAGTTCCCTTGAAACCTATCTTAATGTGCTTTTCCACACATTGATCCAACTATTTCCCACACTTTATCACTAAAAGATAAAATCAGAATAGTCTTGGGATAAGAGGGATAGAAGTGACTTCAGAAGATATTTTATATAAGATCCCATGTGACTCTCATGTCTCTTTTATTACATAAATATTTCATTCATTTCACCTACTTTAGATGGGTTTAAGGTACGATGAGGCTGAAAAGGGAGTCAGGCTCAGATCGTGAAGGGTTTTGTATGTTATACAAAGGTTTTTGGCATTTACCTACAAAGATGTTAATGAAGGATTTTAAGAAAGGAAGTAACCGGATCATATCTGAGAATAGAAAAGTCACTCTGTAATAGTGTGAGGGATGATTCCTAGAGGGATAGTAAATGGAGACCTAGAAAATTCAGTCATAGCACTTTTACTAACCCAGGAGTGAAAGGATGAGAGTCTGTACTAGGGCATTCATGTTTGGGGTGAAAACGAAAGCACATTATAGGATGCAGTAAAAAGCAATGCATAAAGGGAAATTTATAGCATTGAATAGATATATTAGACTAGAAGTAAGTTCTAAAATAAGTTTAAGTTTCCACCTAGGAAACTAGGAAAAGAAGAGCAAATTAAATCCAAAGTAAAAGCAGAAGAAAACAAATGAAAAATTAGAGAAAAATCAATAAAATTGAAAACAGAAAATCAACAGAGAGGCTAAGTAAATCAAAGATCCATCCCAGCTCTTATCTGAGTGCCACTCCTCTCTACTCTCTTCCTTAATAAAAGTGAACAAGAATTGTATGTTTCTGTCAAAATGTTGTTTGCAAACCCCATTTATTTATAGCTCCAAAATTTAACATTTTGTGATTTTGAAGAAAGAATCTGATCTCTTATTGCAGGCTCCTGTGTATAGGTTACTTGAAAAAATTTGAAAGTTAATTTTGTAAAAAATTGTTCTCTAAACTTTGTTTTTATTGCAGTAAACATAGACAACATAAAATCTACCGTTTTAACCATTTTAAGTGTATACTTCAGTGGCATTAAGTACATACAAAAAGTTTGTGTAGCTATCACCACTATTTATTTCCAGAATTTTTCATCATCCCAAACAGAAACTCTGCAACTCAATATTCACATATTTATATACTTAATAATTGTATACATGCATTACTGTATGTAGTAGGCAGCCTTAATGTGGCCTTCAATGATCTGTGTATTCTGGTGTTCATGCCTTTGTTTAGCCCTGAGCATGGGTTCCCTTTAGCCCTGAGCACGGGTTGGACCTAGTGATGAACGTCCAATGAATACGGAAAAAGCGATAGGTTGTCATTTTGAGATTAGGGTACAAAAAGACTGTGGCTTCCATCTTGACACCATTTCTTACTTCCTCATTCATTCACTCTGAGCAAAGCCAAATGCCATGATGTGAACAGCCTTATAAAAAAACCCATGCAGCATAGCAATGAACTGAGGCCCTCCGTCTGTCAGATCATGAGGAACTGAAACCTGCCGAAATCCACGTGAGGGGGTGTGGAAGGAGATCCTTTATCTCATGTCAATTCTTGAGAAGGCAGCAGCCCCAGCCCACCTTGAGCGCTCCCTCATGGAAGCACTGAGCCAGAGGCACGCAGCTAAGCCACACTTGCGTTCTCACCACAGAAATGTTGGAAAATAAGTATTCGCTATTTGAAGCCCCTAAGTTTAGGAGTAATTTGTTTTGTAGCTAATATACCATGCTAATTTATTGTGTAATTTTATGCTGTAAAAAATACACAACAAGTCGGAAAAGGATGAGATAAAGAGTAAATACAAAATATTTTATATTTTTACTTGAATGACTATTTTCACTCTAACCAAAATATTAAGTAATGTGATTAAATATGATCAATAATTTTTTAAATCTCAAATTAACCTTCTGCAATATCATGTTTAAATTCAGTTTATTTTGATGCTTGATTTTAATGGGTATCATTAATGAAAAACATCACTCCAAAGTTGATAAGAAAGGAAGAATTTTGTTTGCACTTAGGAAACCATGATATTTATTTTTCAATAGCGTAAGATTTTTCCTAAAACTTCCTTAAAATGTTTCTGTTTTTCTTGATAATAATCCTTGATGTCAAAATCTGATGAAGCTTTTGATTTTGATTTTTTAAAAATAAGTTATGAATTTTTTCCGATTTCTTAATGGTGTACTCTTAGAATATTTTTAGTTCCCACATACTGTATTTGGCAATGAGTGACTACACAATGATGGAATTATTCCAAATATTGATTTCAAATCATTTTCCCACAGTATTTGTTTCTTTTGAAAAGCAGTTAGTTTCTCATTCACTGTGAAAATTTTTCCCAGGGCCCAATTAAATGTGATTATTTTTAAATTATGTATTTATTTGCTATTTGACATCTATATATCACCCCCAACAAAATCAACAGAATCGGAACACTTGTTAATGTCCAAAAAGAGAAAAAAGCATAGCAACTTTAAATTAACAATCTTTTGCATACTTTTGCCATGAAAGAACTAGAGAAATATCTCTGTTTGTTTCAAAAAATATTAATGGTCATCCCAATCTCATAATATAGTGTTTTGAAATTTTTCTTGTATTTTAAAGCTCCAGGTTTTACTAAATTAACTGCATTGATCCTCCTATAACACTTTATACATCCCTTTGTTGCAATAACATTTCTGTGAGTAATATTGTGAATAATTTCACATCTGGTACTATCTCTGTAAACTTATTCTGGACACCTTTAAATATTATTACTATTTTTATTTTTGTCAGAGCAGTTCCTCTATATCTTCACATTTTTCTCCTTCAAACATTGTTTGATTAATGAAAGTTTTAATGTTTGGACTACATCTTTCTAGGACCTCTTTTCTTTAGTGACTTAAAATGATTACTTCTAGATTCATTTCATTATTGGCAGAGATTTTAGAAAATAACATGATACATGATAGAAACATCTATACTTTTACAGAACTGTATAGCACACCTTTCAGGCTGCATCCTTTTTTGTATTTATCTTTTACAAACATTCAGAAATGTACTATACACATCATCCAGCAGTATTGACTAACTAAAGAATGTGGTTAGTTTGTTGCTATATTTCCTATTCATTATTACAAATACTTTTACCATGGCAGAAGGAATAGTTGTTTCCCCACTGGCATGTTCCTGTGTTTCCCCTTTTTCATTATTTATTTAACAACTTCAACAGACGCTTCCAAATATTTATCATTAAGTTTAGTGAAATTCTATAAACTACTGGATCAAGGCTTGTATTGCTTAATTATCACCCAAAACAACCTAATCATTGTTTTCATGTTCTGGATGCAAAGTTGTAAATGTATTCTGATGCGAGTGAAAGCCATACCTAATACTAGTGAAGAGAAATCTGTATTTAAAATACTCTTTGTGATGACTGTATAATATTTTCATATATATGCACACGCACACACATATACACACAGAGAGAAATACACACACATACATATTCAATTAGAATATCTATGTCTGTCATACATATGTAAAAAAAAATTTTTTTTTAAACAATTTTGCAGTATGTCTGACAGAGTTCATACCATGAGTAAAGTGTCAACTCTGCAATTTTCTTGTTTTCTGGTATTGGCATTATTAGCATTTTCCTCTTTGCTGGAAATGGCAGGTTAATGCTCAGCAACCATTCCATTTTCCCCTGGGCTTTCCTTTTACTGCAGGGTGTGGAAGACTTTCCCAGACTCCTTAGCCAGCAGGGCTCTCCAGAGAGTTTAGGTTCTACCAACAAAAAGCAGTTCAGAAGACTTGTAAGGCAGAAGGGTGCTCCAAGACATTCCATCTTCTGCAGGTAGTGGAGTGAGGGGTGCCTGGACTTAGGTAGCTGAACATAGTAAGCACAGCTGGCCAAATGCTGTCCTCTTACAATCATCGTCTTCAGGGCCATGGCAGTGGTGACCATGACCTTGATCACAGTTTCCTGCACTTCCTGAGCCTAGAATGGCAGCAGCACTTCCTAGTTTTCTGCAGCAACAACTGAGAACTGGTAGTGATTTTACTCTTTCAGGCCCCCAGTAGTTTTCTAATCACCTCATTCCCTGAATTAAGTCCATTTCTGCTTGAAATACTATAGAATGATTTTTATTTTCCTGAGCTAACCTGGGATTATTCAAAGCCACTTGTCTATTTGGAGAGACTTTTCTTCATTAAAACTAGAGAAGCCCACATAAACTACAAAACACCACAAGATGCTTATATAAAGACACACTAAGATATTCTCCTTAGGAAGTCTCCTGTAATATAGGAGCTTAATTGATTCCTTACCTTTGTAGATAAAAATATAAATAACAGTTGCATTATTTCTTCCTATATCCAGTAGATCATCTTGTACTGTATAGAATGAGTGCACTTCACTTTTAATGCTTCAGATAATTAGGGAAATAAATTTTCTAGACTTTCTGTTGTGATTCTATAGTTAAAATAACAGGATCTTACTATTTAATTGATTCTTTAACTGAAATAATAGGATGAAAACAATAAGGCTTCCTTCTGGCCTCCTCTTTGAGCTTTTTCTTTCTTTTTTTAAATTTTACTTTAAAATTTTTATTTATTTATTTTTTACAGTAGGTCCTTGTTGGTTATCTGTTTTAAATATAGCAGTGTGTACATGTCAATACCAAACTCTCAATCTACCCTTCCTCCCTGGTAACCATAAATTCATTCTCTAAGTCTGTGAGTCTGTTTCTGTTTTGTAAATAAGTTCATTTGTATCATTTTTTTAGATTCTGCATATAAGCAATATCATATAATATTTGTCTTTCTCTGTCTGACTTACTTCACTTAGTATGATAATATCCAGGTCCATCCATGTTGCTGCAAATGGCATTATTTCATTCTTTATTTGTGGCTGAGTAATATTCCATTGTATATATGTACCATATCTTCTTTATCCATTCAACTGTCGATGGACATTTAGGTTGCTTCCATGTCTTGGCTGTTGTAAACAGTGCAGTAATGAACACTGGGGAGCAGGTAACTTTTCAAACCATGTTTTTCTCTGGATATATGCACAGGAGTGGGGTTGCTGGATCATACGGTAGCTATATTTTTAGTTTCCTAAGGAACCTCTTTTCTGTTCTCCATAGTGGCTGCACCAATTTACATTCCCACCAACAGTGTAGGAGGATTCCCTTTTCCCCACACCCTCTCCAGCATTTATCGTTCGTAAATTTTTTGATTATGGCCATTCTGACTGGTGTGAGGTGTTATTTTATTGTAGTTTTGATTTGCATTTCTCTAATAATTAGCAATGTTGAGCATCTTTTCATGTGTCTCTTGCCCATCTGTATGTCTTCTTTGGAGAAATGTCTATTTGGGTCTTCTGCCCATTTTTTGACTGGGTTATTTTTTGGATATTGAGCCACATGTGCTGTTTGTAAATTTTTGAGACTAATCCCTTGTCAGTCACATCATTTGCAAATATTTTCTCCCATTCTACAGTTGTCTTTTCATTTTGTTTGTGGTTTCTTTAAATTTTTAAATTTAAATGTGTCTTTCTTCTAATGCAGTTCTTACCAAAAGTTCCCCTTCCTTAAAGCATCACTCAGATTCTTGTATCCTGGTATTCAAAAGTTCTAAAAAATGAACAGAAAAAAATATATATATATATATATTTTTTTTGGCGGTGCACGGGCCTCTCACTGTTGTGGCCTCTCCCGTTGAGGAGCACAGGCTCCGGACGCGCAGGCCCAGCGGCCATGGCTCACGGGCCCAGCCGCTCCGCGACATGTGGGATCTTCCCAGACCGGGGCACGAACCCGTGTCCCCCGCATCGGCAGGCGGACTCTCAACCACTGCGCCACCAGGGAAGCCCCAGAAAATATTTTAATTCTGATTATATAAATCATGCCAATAAACTCTTTAATTCAGTCAATGAGCTGATATAGACCACTTTCAGTGGGCAAGGCACTGTGTTATGTGAAATGAGTGTTTTGGACTGAGTGTTTGTGCTCCTCCCAAATTCATATGTTGAAGCCCTAATGTGGCGATGTTTGGAGATTGAGACTTTGGGAAATAATTAAGTTTAGCTGAGGGCATGATGATGGGACCTTCATGATGGGATTGGTACCTTTATAAGAAGAGACACCATAGAGGAAATCCTTCTCTCTGCGCCTCTCTGTCTGTCTGTCTGTCTCCTTCTCCATGCAAGCACAAAGATGAAGTCATGTGAGCACACAGTAAGATGCTGACCATCTACAAGACAGGAAGAGAGCTCTCAGCAGACACCAACTATGCTGGCACCCTGATCATGGGCTTCTAGCCTCCAGAACCTCAGAAAATAAATCTCTGTTGTTCAGGCAACCCAGTCTATAGTATTTTCTTGTGGCAGTCGAGGCAAATGAGGAATTCATAGGATATAAGACATAGTCCCTGGCTCCAGAGCATATAAAATAACCAACAATATAAACAATACAAGGTAAAATAACTAACAACCCAAGATAGGATAGCCCACAAATATAATAGAAATTTAGGAAAGAGAGATCATTTTGGCTTAGGCCAAAGCCAAAAAGAATTGAAAGATAAAATTTTATTCCTAATATATTGTGCTATCATCCAGCAGATGACAAAGAGACATGAAGCTTAAAAGTATTCCACAAGTGAGGGCTTTCCCCTGTAAAATCCATACACCTCTCTTATTTTTCATTTCCCTTTCTTTTATATTCTCATTTCTCTTCACACCCTTTTGTACTCACCAACACATTTCAGCATGCCTCTGAGATGTGACTGATACTGTGATGGAAAAAAGATCCACTAAGAACAACTGCGCTTACTTTTTTATTTTAATGATAAATCTGGAAAGCTTCCCAGATGAAACATTTATTACACTAAATGTATTCTGCTGAGGAGGAAATTGACCAGAGAAGCATCGGGCAACTACATGTATTTACAGTACGTTGACCTCCCTTTTCCCCATTTCTGTGAAACATCTGTGAGTGATCTTGCCAACATTTTTGACCTATGACTGGTTATTTGAAAACAGACATTTGAATTTCAGATAGGTGCATTTATATTTATGTAGCCAATGAGCCATCCTCACGAGACATTTGGAAATAAAAATGCCAGTGCCTTGTTTAGTGGAGATTGACAGAAAGTTAGATGTTTGTTTGTTGTTTTGGGTTTTTTTTATATGTTTAAATCATACTACTTTATGCAAATGATTTAAATTTTATAAGAAGAATGGGAACAGTGAATTCTTTATTTATAAGTCTTGCAGAAGAGAATTTGTGCTCATTATACTGTTAGGCATTAGCAGAGGATTCTTGGGCATTTCTCCTGGGGCTCTAGGTTAGTAGATGCATTAGGAGAAAAGACCATTTCATCAGCCTATGGAAGGTCTATGATCTAAGAAGAATGAGAGAGAAAATAATACGGGGGAGATGAGTTACTGCTGGCAGAAGATTTTGAGGTAATTTGTGATAATTCCCACTAAAGGGGTTTTATATGGAGTTTTCAATACTGACACCTTGTGAGTCAATCAGGAAGGCAGGCAGATAGCACCTTAATCCTCTATACTGTGTTCTTGGGACCAGGTCCATCTTCCATTGACCTGGGTTCCAGATTTCTTTATTAGTTGAGAGGAAGTAATCATATGACATACTTATTAGTTGCCCTATCAAATTGGGCTTTAAATGGCCCAAAGAAAGGAAAGCATAATGGCCAAGACGCCTCGTATGACTACCAACTATGCAGTTTGGTGGTGTCGTGATTAGTCCTGGGGCAAATAATGTGCTTTGAGAATCACTTGGTGTCACATGCACCGAGAACTGAGTCCTGGTGTCACACTTACCAACCGTGTGATTTTACAGAGACTTAGCCTCTTTAAGCCAAAATTTCTTTATCTAAAAAGTGGGAGGGATGGGACCTGCCTCATCCAATTACTGTGAGGATAAATAAATGGATGGAAACCAAGTGATTATTAAGGTGTCTGACACAAAGGTGATATGAATCTCATTTCATATTTTTCTCATTACACTTTCACATTTGGGGTCTCGTTTAATCCTGGAAATCACTGTTTATACGATACCTGCATAGGAGTATTACAACTAGGGTTGATAGATGAATTTTTATAGTGGTGTAGCTTCCATTTCCTTTAAATCTCCATATTTCCATTCAAGCAGCCCACTGAAAAGTGTTCACAGTGTTTTGCTGAGCTCACCCTCTTTAGGGGAGTGGAGGGACTGTGGTACTCACCTTTCTGGGATTAGAATCCCATTCTACTCAGCTGCAATAATTGGAAAGAAGATATGGAGAGACTTTGCCCCTAAAATTTTCTTAGAGTATATATACGTATAGTAATTGCTTAGAGTAAATCATATTTGGGCAAATGGAGATGTCAAGTTTATTTGCCTGTGTTCTTCGTTGCATGCATATGTGTGTTTATTGGAGGTATAAAACTGTCTAAAGAATCAGCTGCATCTACAATAAACACGGCAGTGATAATCACATGAATAAACTACAATGGTATTCTGGCAAAACATTTTTTTTTAATTCCAGTTTTTCTAAAGGCGATGCTGTCTTTTGGTTGGTGAGGTTCACTTCAGCCCTTTATGTAGGGCCTTAGAGCAACAGTTGGAAACTGCATTAAAAAAAATCTCCATTAAAATACCTCATCTCCCTGAAGTGCCTGAAATAAAGCATAACACTTAAGATGTATGCTGCTCCTTAGTTGAAATATAATGATCTGGACTTAAAGTATGTTAAAAACTTTTGTCATTGAATAAATTTTACAGTAGGGAAGGTATACTGTATGTCACAGAACATTAAAATGATCATTCAACCAAATGAAAATAATAATGTGGCTAGACCATAAGTCTCAAGCACCCTCAGTGACTATTAGGTATCTACCAAAATTCACTGTCTAATGATGTGATTTCAATCAACCCAATCTATCAACCTTATGGGGTGATTAAAACTATATTACTCCATTAAGATTAACTCCTGACTTCTGGGAATTAGAATTTTGTGAAGTAAAACACCAGATTGAGAGTCTCAGATCCGGAAACTACAGATCGTTAGTAGAGGTGGTTCTTAAAACTTCCACTGGACTCGGGAATATGAGTGTACGTTTTTCAGTTTTTGTGTTCAAAATGTCCTGTTAAATACCTTCTATGGTTTAAAAAACATGCATTTCTCCTGAAACCAGTACCTTATACATTTTCCATTTTCAGAAAGGATACAGTTCAGTCCAGAAATATCATATCAAGCCCCTCTCACCATGTCTGTAGCCTTTGAGCTCCCTCAGGTATGTAATCAGGAGGTGTCTACTTACATATTGGGGGGAGAGAGGTCCATTAATCACAAAAAAGCATTCTTTATGTAGCAAAAGGGGCTCACTCCACACTTCTCCACATAAAGACTTGACATTCAAGTAGAAATGGATGGAATTTGTTTTTATGAATAGGGTCCTTGCTGACTAATTCTTTTTCTGGGGAGGGTAATGGGCAAATGCTATCCAGATGCATTCCTCTGGAACTCTTCCCAGTTTGGGAAAGTGAAAACTACTGTACTTGCAGTATAATAAAGGGCAGTCAGAGAAACACGATAGCTCCATAAATCGTGCGGTACTGTTCCTCTCGCCTGTCTGGTGTCATGAAGCCAGAGTTGTTACAGAGATCTTCCATGCCACACGGAGGACTGAGGTTCATCCAACATCATTACTCCTTGCTTAACTCATGTTGTAGTCACGGCAAAACTGAATCAAAATGGGATCAAAATAACCTACATCTGCTCAAAAGCAAAAACAAAAAGGAATGAACTGACCTGTACCTATGTGTTTGCCCAATTCAATTGTTAAGCAAAGGAAGAACTATTACCCACTTTTCCCCCTAGAAACTTTCTTCTCTCTTGTCACAAATTCTTACCCAGGTCTACCCCTCCTTTTCTTAGCCTTCTCTTCCATCTGAACCCACTACTTTGCTCACCTATTGGGCTGAATGCAGCCCATGACTCTTCACAGTCCTCGTCTCATTCTATAGCTTCTTCCTGGCCGTCTTTTTGTTACGTATGTTTCCAATCGAACCTTTATTTTTTTCTCACCTTCTTATTACCAAGGAGTACATATAGCTTTGAGTTATTTGTGTAAATATTATTTATATATGGATTTAAAGATTTAAACAATGTGTAGTTTGTTATTTGTACTTGCATAAACTTACTATACAGAGGCTTGCATAGATTTAACTATACAGAGGGTTCTAATAGTAACTTCCGGTCCCTTCTCGTTGTGATGTTGTTGATCACCCTTATTTGGTGAGGGTAAAAGGAAGTATTTCTGGTCTAGGGTGGAATCAAATGTTCTGGATTAGGATCCTGTGTTCATTGCTTACTGTTTGTGTGGCTATAGCCGTACTATTTAACCATTTTGCTTTAGTATCTGCTTCCGAGAAATGAGTGAACACTTAAAACTACGTACTGAAATGATCCACGGTGTACCTGGGAGACTTGACATGGAAGATAATTTCTGACACTTATCCTAGTATATTAGTCAGCTCGGGCTGCCATAACGAGATTCCACAGACTGGTAGCTTAAACAACAGAAATGTATTTTCTTACAGTTCTGGTGGCTGAAAGTCCAAGATCAAGGTGAGGAGGGTTGATTTCTGATGGGGTTTCTCTTCCTGGCTTGTAGAAGGCTGTCTTCTTGCTGTGTCCTCACATGGCCTTTCCTCTGTGCATGTACTCAGAGATCGAGAGAGGGAGCCGGAGAGAGAGGGTGCTGGTGTCTCTTCCTCTTCTTATAAAGACATCGGTCCTATGACATTATGCCCCACCCGTATGTGCTCATTTAACCTTAATTACTTCTTTAAAGAACCTATCTCCAAAACAGTCGCATTCTGAAATACAGGGGCTTAGGGCTTCAACATATGAACTGGGGCAGGGTATACAATTTAGCCCATAACACCTGGTAAAATCATTAGACGTTAAAGGCAAAAAACTGAAACAATAGAAGACATATCGTAGTACTATTGGTGAAGATTACACTAATATATTTTGATGGTTCCCCAAATTATGCCTCTAGTTTCATACTCTACTCTTAGCTCCAGGTGTAGATATTCAATTGGATACATTCCCAAAGATGTTCCCTGGGAACTTCCAGTTCATCCTTGTCTTCACTTCTTTCATCCCATCTGCTTCTCTACACCATCTATTTTCTCCTGAAACCACAGACTGATTTACTCACCAAAAGCAGATACTTAGAAATCCTACGGAACTCCTAATGCCCACATTTGACAAATCATCCAGTGTTGCCACTTTTACCTCCAAAATGGCTATTAAATCTGACTTACAATCTCCACCTGCTGTATAATTAACTTTAAGTTAGTATAGCTGACTTTATATTTAAAAAATCAATTTTTGTAAAAACAGTACACATTCTTTGAAAAAAGTTAAAATAACTCTAAAAAGTACAAGGAATATTTAAAAAGGTACTACCCAAAGATTATCAATGTTTAATATTCTGGGGACAATGTTTTCAGGCACAATTTTCTGTATGCGTATTATGTATACTTTATAATATATATGGGTCTTTTTATTTCATAATATACTCTAAAATATGTAGTACTTTTTAATTTTTTTGTGGTATGTGGGCCTCTTACCGTTGTGGCCTCCCCCGCCGCGGAGCACAGGCCCCGGATGCGCAGGCCCAGCGGCCACGGCCCACGGGCCCAGCCGCTCCGCGGCATGTGGGATCCTCCCGGACCGGGACACGAACCTGTATCCCCTGCATCGGCAGGCGGACGCTCAACTACTGCGCCACCAGGGAAGCCCTGTAGTACTTTATAATATAAAGTACATGATAGAGAATAGAATATAAATTATATATTTTATAGAAAATAGAATAGATATGATACTCTATATAAAGTATATATAATATTATACAGAGTGGATAATATATATGCTATTATAAGAGAGTATATACATATAGATATACCATAATATAATATACTGTAGTATGGCATAATCCAATATGTGTGTGTATATATATATATATACATATTGTATTACACCATATATGTATGGTGCTCTATAATAATATACAAGGTTCTCTATTACTGCTTTATAATTTCAGTGTTAGGTTTCCAGGAGACTCATCTGGTCTCCCTGTCTCCCATCTGGTCCCTCATTAATCCAAAATCCACTTGATGGACAATGTTGACAGAACTCAGGAAATTTCCCTTGGACTTCAGGACAAAGCACAAGCTCCTTATCATGGTTCAAAATTTGATGATGGAAGGATAAACAAATAGATGGATGAGTGGAGCCATCTGTGATCTTCCCAGTTGATTGTTCCAGATTAGTATCTTTTTACTTCTCTTTGAGTTCTTTGCTGCAGCAACACTAAACTACTTGTTATTTAAACCACTTCAGTTCGTAGATCTGGGTTTTTTCTCCCATGTTTTCCCCTAACTCCATTGTATCTAGCTAGCAAATTCATATTCTCCTGAGATCTTGCCTCCTTTTGTGACCAATCAAGATACAATCATGACCCTTAACTTCTACTCCAAATTAATTTATCCTACATTTGTTGGTAATACATTTCTGTCACTAAAATTGTCTTGCAAGTCATGATTACTTCTGTACTTGTTTATTTCTCCTTACTTATATTTTTTTATTCTATAGCCTCTCTTTAGTCCCTGAAGCTAAGAGAATGTCTGGTTTATCAGAGACAATCAAATGTTTGCTGAATTGTTATTAAACTGAATTCCAAGATTAATGTAATATTGTATACCTCCATTCTGACACTGACAACTTCCTAACAACATGGAGTATTTCTTAGACCTAGAATTCCGCTGAGTCATTGGAAATTTATAATGCCCAAACATTTTTCATAGAGCTGGGTGGTTTCAAATATCATTTTTACAACCTCATCCATCTAGCAATGATCCTTGTTAAAACATAAAAACTCTCTTGTAAAGTTCACTGTAAAAATTTATTATAAGCCTTAATGAAAAGTTTTGATTTGTAAGAGTGTAAAGAATATTAAGCCACCTCATCACCATTCTGGCTTATGAGATAATAAACAAACTGATGTAAAGAAATTAAAGTAAACTCTGACAATTCCTTAAATCTTATTTATCGTTATTCTTAAAATTTATAATAGGGTCTTAAGGAGATAAGTATATAACACGAAGGTTTGTAATGGCTTCTTCTTGCTTTGGATTATCTGATATCAGAACAAGAGAAAATGTTCACTACATGGAGAAATGATCGGAAAAGTGGGAAGAAAACCCCTGTTTATATTCATATCCATGCAGGCTTTCCTGTTTGTTCATAAGGAGACTTACTCCAATCCAATATTTATACCATGACATTAATAGATCACAATATATTGCAAAGAGAAAAAAAATTCCCAGAAGGACCAAACCATATGCCATCTCTTCATGGGAAGAGGATAAACATTTTTTCATAGATGGAAAAGCCACTAGATATAAGACCAAACCCCTAAGAAGGACTTAGTAGTTAAATCAGTAGGAGACAAGAGGGATAACCCACAGTATTTTCTAGAAATCAAATATGAGTTGTTTGTTTTAAGATTTATCTATTTAAATGAAGTTATAAAGCCAATGTAGATAAGAACACAAAATAAAGTTTTAAGAAAGCATTGTTTTGAGATATGGGATCAGTTGAAATCAAAGTAATATAAGGATATCTATCTATCTAGAGAGAAATTATATATTTAAGTAACAAGACACTAATGAATGATTTATATATGATAAAATAGCTTGGGAATATTTTTGTGACTAATAATCCAATACCTAATTCATATTGTTGTATTATCAGAAACAAACAAAAAGAAACAAAGACCATCCATACTGATGCCAAATTTGAGAGGTATAGCATATTTAAAAAATAGTAATACATACTTCAATACAATGCATTTTCCTGAATAGTGAGAAGAAACATCCCAATTCTATGCCTTGATTTCTGAACCCCTGAAATCAAATTATGGGAAAAACGGGAAAATAAAGTGATTCAAAGATTCAGTGCATATACTTGGAAAGTTCCCATGAGATACTGTTGATTGAAGAGGAGGCAAGGCAGCATACAATGCCAGAGGGTATGAAGCACTTCTCATACAAACTACGTGTGACTTCAGAACTCCCTGAGTTTAACCTCTTATTTGCCCTTTCCACTCAATGCTCTGGATTGTTGGTGTACATTCCCACCTTATGACATGATGTGCCCAGGAATGTTTATTTCACAATGTGAAGTTCACTTGTTGTGCCCTAGTCATGGATTCAGTCTCTTCTAAGGCCATAGCAAGCTAGGAGATATTTCTCTAAAGAAGAAAAGAAAGTTATCTGCAGAAGAAAGCATGACTTTATTCCAGTCCCTTAAGTATCTGTGCTGTGATTCCAGTTAAAGTTCACTAAAGTCTCCATTGAACATCCCTTTTTGTCACACATACTTCAAGTAATAGGGAGGGTGGGAGGGAGGGAGACGCAAGAGGGAAGAGATATGGGAACATATGTATATGTATAACTGATTCACTTTGTTATAAAGCAGAAACTAACACACCATTGTAAAGCAATTATATCCCAATAAAGATGTTTAAAAAAATAATAAAAAAGAAAAAGAAAACAAACAAAAAAGAAGTCCCAAGTGGCAAAGCAGTTTGCACTGTAGCCTGGACTTGCTATGGATACTAATTTTTCTCTGGTTCTCACTCAGAAGTAGCAGCCTTAAAAACTACTTGGTAAATGAGTTAGAGCAGCACGATTGAAAGTGATATATTTCCTCTAAAATCTGAAGATATCTCTTTGTAATGGTAGGAGGTGTAAGATACAACAGCAGTATTTTCCTATAGAAAGAATGTCCTAACAGACTCTGGTCTATGCTTCCAGAGGTAGACCCTTCAATTTTCGTAGTTGATTTCCCACCCTCTGGCACAATCATGTTTGACAAAGGCATCTATGGTTCTTTTTTTTTTTTTTTTTTTTTTTTTTTTTTTTCTTGCGTTATGCGGGCCTCTCACTGTTGTGGCCTCTCCCATTTGCGGAGCACAGGCTCCGGACGCGCAGGCTCAGCGGCCATGGCTCACGGGCCCAGCCGCTCCGCGGCATGTGGGATCTTCCCGAAACGGGGCACGAACCCGCGTCTCCTGCATCGGCAGGCGGACTCTCAAGCACTGCGCCACCAGGGAAGCCCATCTATGGTTCTTAATGTTTGCTACTTTCTGATTATCATGTGCTGTGATAATAGTGTAGTATACCAATGTGATGTCATATGGAGGCCAAGAAAATGAACACATCTGTTGTCTAAGTTATGGCAGAGAGTGAAAGATTTGGCGTAACACTGAGGCAAGGAAGGGAAAGTATATTGTTGCCTCTGCCAGGTAAAAGCAAATAGCTTTTGATGGTCTTTGCAAAGAAACAATAAGTATATAACAGAAAAAAACCCACATGTATTGGGTTGGCCAAAAAGTTCGTTCGGGTTTTCTGTACCATCATGTGGAAAGACCCGAATGAAATTTTTGGCCAACCAATACTACTCCTGAAATGAAGGACTGTCCTAATAGGTTGATCATACCTCTTATTGTCTTACTCTTTATTTGGGGCCAGGCCAGGATGGGTGAGACATGCTGCACCAGAGAAGGTAGTGGAAATTCCTTACTCCATAGCTATGAAAAGAAAATTAAATAATTAAATATGAATCCTGTCTAAGAGAGAGTGTGCAGGGTCAAAGCCAGACAAATATGTACAATCAAGTTCTTAACACAAAGAAGGACTAAGGTTACTATAAGGAACCTGATGGTGAAGCAGAAGCTACGACATCAAATAATAGCTGGCCAAAAGGGCTGATATAAAAGGAATATGAAAATGTGTAACAAGGCTTTTATATGTTCTTTGTAGACTTAACATGTCTATTTATAAGGTTCTGGACAAAATATATAATTCTGGGTACATATAATAGACAATTAAACATATATCCTTAAATACAGTTTAATATTTTAGTGACAAATTTAAAACAATATTTTGAAAATTAGTATTTCCCTCTCTTTTCTTCCACTTTTGACCCACAAAAGATTAATTTGAAAATTTTATATTTTGTTATTATGTTTACTGATAAATTTATACAGATAAATATAGAAGTAAGCACAAGACCTTCAAGATGGTGGAGGAGTAAGATGTGAAGATCACCTTCCTCCCCACAAATACACCAGAAATACATCTACAAGTGGAATAACTGAATAACTACTGAAAGCTGGCAGAAGACCTCAGACTTCCCAAAAGGCAAGAAACTCCCTACTGGGTAGGGCCAAAAAAAAAGAAAAAACAGAGACAAAAGAATAGGGATGGGACCTGCACCTCTGGGAGGGAGCTGTGAAGGAGGAAAAGTTTCCACACACTAGGAAGCCCCTTCACTGGCAGAGATGGTGGGGTGGGGGTGGGGGTGGGGGGAAACTTCGGAGCCACGGAGGAAAGTGCAGCAATAGGGATGTAGAGGGCAAAGCAGGGAGATTCCTCCCCAGAAGGTTCTGCTCTGATAAGCTGTGCTTCTCTGTATTCTTCTGTCTCTACAATTTTTGGGTTAACAATTTGTCAGACTGGAAACCAGAAGTCCTCAGTTTGCTTCTGCAATTCTAAAGTTGTGCTTTTAAAATCTCTTGATGATGATATATAGGTTCACTGTCACCGTTGTATAATACTACATTCTGTGAATGTATCCAATTTATTTATAATTAATTAATTTTTAATCACGCTAATGAACAATTTGGCAGTTTCTAATTTTTTTTTTTCAAAGTTGCCATGAACCTTCTTGTACCAGTTTCCTAGAGCATATATGAGAGCTTCTCTATGGTATATATATTCCCATAGGTAAACTTGCTGGACATCAGAGTGTTTCTCTTCCAACAACTAGTGGTATAAGAAAGAAACAAATTTCATCCCCAGTGTTCCATGTTCTAAGAAAGAAGTTTCATGACCTCTCACTCAGTCCCTTAGTTCTCTGCCACCCATTGGCTGAATCAGACTTGAAGCTAATATCAAGGGAGCTTGGGTGACACAGTCTTCAGGCTTCAACCTTTTGGGACTAAAAACAGCAAAAAAACAGAGGAGAATGGATTTGGGAGACAAGTGAAAGAAAACAACCAGAAGAACAGTTGTACCAATTTATACTTCCTTCAACAGTGTATAAAAATTTCCATTGTTTCACATTCCTGCCACAGTTTTTAAAAATGATGATGTCACAATTTAAAATGTTTGTGAATTTAATGGTGGAATTTACCTTGTTTTTTTTTTTTTGAATTTTATTTAATTTATTTTTTTATACAGCAGGTTTTTATTAGTTATCCATTTTCTACATATTAGTGTATATATGTCAATCCCAATCTCCCAATTCATCATTTACCTTGGTTTTCAATTTCCATTTTCCTAATTTTCAGTGTAATAGAGCATCTTTTCATGTTTTGATCTATTTTTAAATTTGGAGTATACACATGTGTATCTACATATATATCTCAGTAGTTAAACATCTTTCAATGATGTTTTGTATTTTTCAGTGTACAGGTTTTGCACTTCTTTTGTTAAATTTATTCTGAAGTATTTAATTCTTTTGCATGCAACTGTAAGTGAAATTATTTTATTAATTTCAGTTTCAGATTCTTCTTTTTTGGGTGTAGAAATGCAACTTATTTCATATATTTATCCTGTGCTATCAATGTACTAAAATTTAAATGGATAGTTTCTGCATCAGGTACTATACATCAAAGCATCAAAAATAAAAGCTTTTTGTAAGCTGAACCAATTCTAAATTATCATCCTCAATGCTCCAAATTTTAGAGTAAGGAGTGTGATTAGGTAAAGAAGACCATATGATGCTAGAAAGAGCACGTTATTCTCTATGAGCATCATTTTTAAAAGCAGAATTGTCAGTTCAAATCCTCTGTAAATGTCTGTGAAGCAGCCAGATAGCTGTTTCTTTGCCTGTGACAACATATTTTTCCCAAAATGAGGTGTCTGTATATTCAGCCAATCAAATAAACTGTTTTGCTGAACATCCTAAGGTGCTTTAAAATTCAGTAAATAATACTAATCACTTCCATTTCAGTATTGATATTAAAGGCCCTATTCATACCATTAAAAAAAGTGGAAGGCAGCTGTTCTGTGCCTTTCTTTAGAATATGTATGTGGAAGTCTGCTTGCATAATGAGAAATATGCCTGTATTCTGTGTTTATTTGTATTTAAGAGGTTTAGAGAAGGCATGGATAAAGACATACTAGTGACACAGGAACTTAACGAAAACACCTCTTTTGGCTCCAAGGGGGTGGCGTAGAGGAGGGGCTGTGGTGTGATCAGAAGTGGTTTCCATTTTTATAAGAATGTTGACTGCATCTGAGATACCTTGAAAATTTAATTGATTGATGTTAAGTGCATGACTGTTTGTAAAAATCTCAGAAATGCTCAAATTTACTAAGCCTAAGTACTTGAGGCAGCAAAGACTTTCTAGATATGTACAGCATATGTTTAACTTAAATACTCAATTTTATGTTCATATGGATCTACTATAGTGGTAGTAAAAATACATCCCACACTGAGAGATTTCTATTTAAAAATGTGCTTAATCTTTTAAAAATTATACCTCCATCTTTCTTCTGCACATACACCTCCTAAATTGTACTATTCCTTGATTGCAGTTGATATTTACTTTAAAACTCCAGCTTTAATTACAGATTACAACTCTCATATCATTTGATCCCTATAAACACTGGTCCTTTTGGTGTTTCAAATAAAAGAGCATGATTTCCCATAAACATAACTATCTGTCAGAAACCATATTTTTATTTCTCTGAATTTTGTTTATTTATAGTCAAGAATCATTTATTTAAACTTCTTTTGAAAAGCACAAGCCACATTTTAATTTGATTTTGCTAGATCAAAGACTCAGTTACAATAAGAGTGAATTAAAATTCTTTACTAATTATTTTTGGGTTTTATATACACTTTGCCCTTTGGGGTCGGGGGGAGTTGGAGTAGTTGCCCAAGTTCACTTGACTTTTATGAATTCCTTGTATAACTGCCCAAGCCCTTTCTTCATCTTAGGTGGAAAAAAATCAATTCTGTGAAAAAAAAGTTCTGACAAAATTTGCCAAAGATACCTTTGATAAATAAGGGAGGAAGTACAGCACAAATTACAGTTTATTTTTTCTTCCACTCTCTACATGTGAATCTCAAACACTCTATTTCTCTCCCGGGCTACTGTCTCCCTCCATTCACTCACCCCACCATGCCACGCGCCCCCCTCCCCGACCATGCCACACACACCCGTCTCACACACAAACACATCCTTTCCTCACTATATAATGCAAGTATTTGAGCAACTTGTAAATTGCATTTTTAACTCACTGGTCTTCAGTCTTTAGCATGCTGATCTCACCCTTTAATATCCAAACAAAATGCTCAAGCTTCCATTACGTGTGCCGGAGAAAGGCCATATTTACAAATACTTTGAGGGTGATTTATGTCCTGCTCTTGATTCTTACTTCTCATTCAATTATCAAACCCACTTGCTTTCTCACCTCCTGAAGCTGTGATCTTGACTACCTCACTCACTTTGTCCCAAGGGTAGACACTTGCATTTCTCCTCATTCGTCAAGGCACCACTGATACAAAGTTGTTTGGATAACAGATTTTTTACTACAGGTTTGAAAATAACTAAAGATTATTCTAGAAGAGAGGAGCAAACAATTTCCAATTGAATATTTGGCATCACTTTTTCTAACTCATCCCACAAGTAAACTTAGTAAACCCTTCAGACACATGATTTTATATGTAACTGAGGTTGGCATCCCTACGCTGGCACTTTTCTCATCTCCCAGGATCAAGAACATTTCAAAATTCCTGTTGTATTTTATTTTCTTTATCAAAGTAATTACTCATCCAGCCTAACCAGGAGCTTCACTAAACAGTTTATCTCTTAGGATTGTTTATGCCAACTTTGCCTTATGCAGACTGTTAGCTTCCTGGAGAGGAGTTGTCTTGTCTTTTCATTCTCTTTTATGTGACACATAGCAGAGCCCCCGTGGATAAGGATATTAGCTTTTGCGCAGCAAAGGAAACCATAAACAAGACCAAAAGACAACCCTCAGAATGGGAGAAAATATTTACAAATGAAGCAACTGACAAAGGATTAATCTCCAAATTTACAAGCAGCTCAATAACAAAAAACAAACAACCCAATCCAAAAATGGGCAGAAGACCTAAATAGACATTTCTCCAAAGAAGATATACAGATTGCCAACAAACACATGAAGGAATGCAAAACATCATTAATCATTAGAGAAATGCAAATCAAAACTACAATGAGATATCATCTCACACCAGTCAGAATGGCCATCATCAAAAAATCTAGAAACAATAAATGCTGGAGAGGGTGTGGAGAAAAGGGAACACTCTTGCACTGCTGGTGGGAATGTGAATTGGTACAGCCACTATGGAGAACAGTATGGAGGTTCCTTAAAAAACTACAAGTAGAACTACCATATGACCCAGCAATCCCACTACTGGGCATATACTCTGAGAGAACCATAATTCAAAAAGAGTCATGTACCAAAATGTTCATTGCAGCTCTATTTACAATAGCCAGGACATGGAAGCAACCTACATGTCCATCATTGGATGAATGGATATAGAAGATGTGGCACATATATACAACAGAATATTACTCAGCCATAAAAAGAAACAAAATTGAGTTATTTGTAGTGAGGTGGATGGACCTAGAGTCTGTCATACAGAGTGAAGTAAGTCAGAAAGAGAAAAACAAATACTGTATGCTAACACATATATATGGAATCTAAGAAAAAAAAAAAAAACGTCATGAAGAACCTAGGGGTAAGACAGGAATAAAGACACAGATGTAGTAGAGAATGGACTTGAGGATATGGGGAGGGGGAAGGGTAAGCTGTGACAAAGTGAGAGAGTGGCATGGACATATATACAGTACCAAACATAAAATAGGTAGCTAGTGGGAAGCAGCTGTACAGCACAGGGAGATCAGCTCAGTGGTTTGTGACCACCTAGAGGGGTGGGATAGGGAAGGTGGGAGGGAGGGAGATGCAAGAGGGGAGAGATATGGGAACATATGTATATGTATAACTGATTCACTTCGTTATAAAGCAGAAACTAACACACCATTGTAAAGCAATTATACTCTAATAAAGATGTTAAAAAAAAAAAAAAAAGAAAAACAAAACTGGTATTTCCCTCTAATCAGTAAAATGACCTGCAGGCAGGCGCTCCCCCCCGAACCCCCCCAATAAAAGAAAGCTGTAAATAATGTACTTTTGCTAACTGGAAGTTTCTTGTTTTAAAGTTCAGATACCTTATTTTTATTTTATTTTTAAATTTTTATTGGACTATAATTGCTTTACAATGTTGTGTTAGTTTCTGCTGTACAATCAAGTGAATCAGCTTTATGTATCCCTATGTCCCCTCCCTCTTGGACGTCCCTCCCACCCCCGCATCCATCCCACATAGCACTGAGCTGAGCTTCCTGTGCTTTATAGCCTGTTCCAGCTAGCTATCTGTTTTACTCATGGTAGTGTATATATGTCCATCCTAATCTCCCAGTTCATCCCACCCTCCCCTTCCCCCGCTGGGTCTACATGTCCGTTCTCTACATCTATGTGTCTATTCCTGCCCTGCAAATAGGTTCATCTGTACCATTTTTCTAGATGCCATATATATGCGTTAATATATGATATTTGTTTTTCTCTTTCTGGCTTACTTCACTCTGTATGACAGACTCTGGGTCCATCCACATCTCTACAAATGAGTGAACTGGTTAAGTAATAATAATGTCATCCACCAACATATGGCAAAATTAATATGGTTTATTATGTATTTTATAAGGGATATGTAATTTCATACCAGTATGTATAAATACAGAACTTTTCCTCTAGCATGATTAAATACCTAGAGAAAGAACTTTTAAACATATGGGAAAAGTAAAGTAATATATCATCTTTATTGAGTTTTTGGGAATATATATTTTTTTTGTTCTGTAAGGTCTTCCTAAACTTAATGTGTAGTAGATCTGAGGCTGTAGCAATCTAGCATATACTATTTTCTGCATATTGCAATAAGAATTTTAGGTTCATCCTTGTTCTGAATTGTTAGAAATACTTAGCTGGACAAGTCTAAAAGGGTTAATCCAGTTACTAAGTAAACAAGAATTAAGGTCAGTGATTACATTATACATAGAAAGAAGTCGTCCCATTTGCAGAAATATGAAAGAATTGAGCTTTGAATCCTCACAAGCAACTGAATGATGCTTTCAGGAATACATCTCATATGTATAAAATTTTTATAGACATTGTCATTAAAACCTCTAGTTCAGCAATTAAAACTATTTGCTTCATGGAAATGGACTTCACTTTGTGTGCTTTATGCTATTCTGAAGATCTTAAAACTATTTGAACACCAACCTTTTGATCTATAAAAATGATAGAGATTTTAAGGCACAGCAGAGAAAAAGTAGAGCATTTTAGGAGAACTGTAATCTTCCAGATGTCTCTTTTTGTTAAAGCAACTATAAATGTTTTAGAAAACAAAATGTTTTAGAAACCCTTTGTAAGGACTGCTGAGTATCTATATGTTATCTATGTCTTCACTCTAAAAGAAAAATAAAAATCAATGATATATAAAAATAACTTGAAAAAGATTCATTAGAAAATTAACTTAAATTTAGTATCTTCTAACTTCTCCTAAAGAAAGAAAATCAAGCCTGAATAATTTTGTATGAGAATAAACGGGATAGAATATCAATTCAACTAATGTATTTTGGTCACAGTCTTCACCAAAAAATAATAATAATAAGTTTTGCGTTGTATCTATGTCCTGACAAATAATTCTGACTCTCAGTTCCATCCCTGTATAAGAGGTCCAGAGGATTCATCTAAAGGGCTATGTATATCTGATACTCTGGGGATACAGATTATCCTTGTAAAGCAACCAAAAGAAGTATTCAAATGTTTAGATGAACATTTGGAAGTCATGAAATATTATTATTTATTCAGAATTAATAATCAAATGTCAATGACTCAGCATTGAACAGGACTTGTAGTTCACAGTGTGTAACTTACTAAAAGTTACTAGAAAGACACAATTTATTGTGTTTCCTGAGAAGAACATCAGTCATGGAGGCCTGAGAACTTTTGTGTGTGGTAGTAAATTTTTAAAGGTGACATAACTTGGCATATATAAAGCAGACATATTATGAACTATTTCTTCTATAGAGTCATAGGAAATTGAAAAGTTAAAAAATATATATAAAAGATAGGCCTGGGCTTCCCTGGTGGCGCAGTGGTTAAGAATCCACCTACCAATGCAGGGGACATGGGTTTCGGCCCTGGTCCAGGAAGATCCCACATACCGCAGAGCAACTAAGCCCGTGCGCCACAACTACGGAGCCTGTGCTCTAGAGTCCGCGAGCCACAGCTACTGAGCCTGCGAGCCACAACTACTGAAGCCCGCGTGCCTAGAGCCCGTGCTGTGCAACAAGAGAAGCCACCGCAATGAGAAGCCCGCGCACCATAAGGAAGAGTAGCCCCTGCTCACGCAACTAGAGAAAGCCCATGCGCAGGAACGAAGACCCAATACAAACAAACAAACAAACAACAAAAAAGATAGACCTGTCTTTAATAACAGCGGCGGCATAGGATAGTGAAGACATAAATAGATCTGAAGCAGATAAAGAGGAGAAGCAGAAGCCGGGGAGGGGGAGAGAGAAGGGAAAAGGAAGTTGATATCTGTTCTACGGACAGTTATTGAGTGTCTACACCAGGCTAGCCATCATGCTGGGCACTGGCATACACCACAAATAAGGCATGCATGCTTCTTGCCTTCAAGGAACTTAAAGGCCAACAGTAAAGGCTAACATGTAAATAAGTAATTACAATGCAATGGAAATGAATGCTACAATAAGATTATACATAGAATACTATAGAAACACTGAGAAGAAAGCAACTGGCAATTATCATCTGGCTCAGTGTAAAGTCACAGGAGAGGATTCTAGCAAAGACACATAAGGTTCTTTCTATTTTTGCTTCTCTATATTTCTCCTTTTAAAACTATTTCTATAGCAAGGGAGGAAAATGAACAAGAGAAATGAATTTATCCACGGCAAGAGGTAGGATAATTCCTCCAACACATAAATAAGAAATTTCCTTTTTTGAGTCCACTGACTTCGTCCCAGAAGAAGTAATTTTATTTACGTAGTTCATCCTGAAGTAATTCTACAAGGAAGCAGGTTCTTTTAAAATGAGATAAAATATTGGCAATAAGAAATATCAACACTCCCTGGAGGCAAGAAATTGTTTTTCATCCTTTTCTCCGTTGGCAGGTGGTGTCCCACGCACATTACCTACGGAAATGTGAATGCTGTGTGAGCTTAGATGCCGGACGAAGTGGTGATGTCAGCACTTAGGGTGGTCAAACATTAATCTACTCACCAAGAATGCTCAGGTGCCAGATCCTTGTGGAATTCTTCTAAGTTATCCTCACTCCACATGAGTTTCTAATTCTTCCATCAATCGTGCTTTCTCATTTTAAACGGTCTTCCCTTTGGAGAGGATTTGGGTGCAATCTTTGGGACAAGGTTGTTGGGAAGTTCATTATTTTATTGTCCTTCCTACACTTCTTTGTCTGCCTTGGGCCACTTGTAGCCAAACACTGTTTCAAAAATACTACATAGGCAGTGATGTTTACTTCCCATTGCAGACATAAGGTTAGTTTGACCCATATATTGGTGATGTTAAATTTGATCACTTGTTTACGATGATGAACGCCAGATCTTTCCATTGTAATGACACATTTTCTTTTTGTAATAAATGCATAATCTATGGATGGTTCCATAGTGATAGTGTGACCTCTTCCCAACAATCTTTCACTTTGTGGTGTTACCATTTGTCAATAACCCTTTCCTCAACCATTTTTACTGCATGTTGCAGACTAGCGCTCTCTAATCCGATCATACATTCTGCATGTATTATCTGGCAGTCTTCAGTAGAGAAAAGATTTAGTCTCTCTCTCTCACCACTCAAATACACATTCTATGAATATCACTATGAACTCATGGATTCATTTCTATTCGATATGTTCTAATACATCAGTATCATTAGTTTGCGCTCATATTGCTCTGAATTTGACCAGTGAGAGTTCTGATAAGTCATCTCCTATATCCTTTTGACATATCTCTGTTAATCTTCGATTACTTTCTATTCTATTTCACTTTGCATGTTCTCTGCTGCAGCCCTGGTATTAGACATTTCTTTAAAAAAAATTAAATCCTTTACTATGGTAAATTTCATTATTAATTTCCTAATATTAAACCATCTTTGCACTCCTAGAATAAATTCCGCAGGGCTATTTTTCCACCTGTTCTTTGCTAATATTTTATATAGTATTTTTACTTCAATATTTGTGAGTAAATTTGGTATATGGTTATCCATTTTATGCTATATTTATCAGGTTTTAAAATCAGTGTTACACTTGCTCCATATAAAGAATTTGAAAGCTTTCCTTCTTTTTCATATGAATCTGGAACCATTTAAATAACATTGGGGTTAACTATTCTATGAAAGATTATTAGAATTCTCCTGTAAAACCACCTGGGCCTAGTTTTTTTTTTTTTCCATTATTTTCTAGCTGGAAGGTGTTAGGTATTTCACTGATAATTTTCATTATTTATTCTATGAATATTTGTCTGTTTAATTGTTCTATTTTTACTGAAGTCAATTTTAGTAAACTTTATATTTCTAAAAAATTATCTATTTCTTGCAGTTCTAAAATTTATTTGCATAACACTGTCTAAAGCAGACTTCTATGAATTTTGATATCTGTTTCAATTATTATTTATAATTTGTGTGTACTAGTATTCATTACTTTAGCTATTGGTTTGGTTGTTTTGCCATTTTTTAAAAGAAATAAAATTTTAATTTATGTATCAATAAAAGTGCTAGTTAGTGCCCTCTGGAATGATTTTATTTACCTAATAGGTGCAATCTGCAGTTTGAAAAGCATTGCTTCAAGATCTAGTCATTAGTTTTAAAAGCTGGAAATTTAGCACATGCCTGCAACATTTTTAAAAGCTAAGATGTTTGGAGGATGTACTCTTGAGGTGTAAAAATTCTCTCTGTTCCAAGTCAGTTATTTTGGGGAGTCCAAGGATGGGCTCTAATGTCTAATGTGTGTGTGTGTGTGTGTGTGTGTGTGTGTGTGTGTGTGTTTGTGTGTGTGTGTGTGTATGCTTGTGTGTGTGTGTGTCTCCTTAATATAGTTTAATTCTGAGCCCAGAATATACCTTAAAGTGAGGGGATCATAACTGATTCATCTACAACTTTGCATTAAAACCTAACCTATTTCAAACCAATGAGAATCTAAAGAGAGTTTGCTTTATCATCATTTTAAAAGCACAGTTGATACATTGATAATTGGCCTTTTACCCATCCTTTATTTGGCTACAGATATATGTTTAGCTCTTCTAGCTCCTATTAAATCTTGGACAACTACAACCTAGGAGATTTAAGGAAGAAAAGAAATGTGGATCTACTTCTGTGTGCAGCAGCTGTGGTTTTCACCTACACCAGTCACTTTGCCATTGTTTGCTGAGCCCAAACACCGTCTTCAAAAAGGGCCTGCACTGAGACGCGGGTTCGTGCCCCGTTTCGGGAAGATCCCACATGCCGCGGAGCGGCTGGGCCCGTGAGCCATGGCCACTGAGCCTGCGCGTCCGGAGCCTGTGCTCCGCAAATGGGAGAGGCCACAACAGTGAGAGGCCCGCATAACGCAAGAAAAAAAAAAAAAAGGGCCTGCACTGAAGTTTGGGTATCAGTAGAGCAAAATATCTAAAAGGTCACTTTTAATAATGATAAAAATGAAGTTAAATATACTTTAGAGTTTTTATAATCTTGGCAGTCAAGGCAAACTACAGGGAACATGCATGCAGTCAGCTGACATTCGTACACTCAATATCTGGTAATACACCAAGTGTTCAATGAATCGCAATGGTAGTCTTAATAAAGTACAAGGCAAAGTTCTAGAGAAAGACAGAAAGAGAGAAAAAGAAGCTAAGGGTGAACAGCATTGCTTATCCATTAACAGTCCTTCAGCTATCCAGAACCATGGCAACCTCAGCATAGTTCCAGAATTATGCATCTTTTCATTGCTTCTCACTAACTCTTAGGCTTATTGCCTATAAAGTCAGTCTTTTGCTATAAGAACATATCTCTCAATTTTTCATTTCTATGTCTCTTGTTTCCTTTTTTTTTTTTTCACCTCTTAACCTACCTTGCAAATAAAAGAAAATATGCTCATGAATGGGAAATTAAATGCAGGACTAAATGTTAAATTTCTCTGGCTTTTACATTCTTACAACTATTACTTAGCAATAAGAAGTCACTTAAAATGAATGAGCCTGATTTAATTTGGCAAAGCTTAGGCCTATAAAATTAAGTGGGTTTTTATCACCCTATATTCTTAGCCTCTTTTCATTCTGCCATGGAATTAATGTTTTACCTTAGGTGGAACTATAGCAAAATATTTTTTAAAAGAATGTTTTTATTTTATTTTCCTCTGCTTTTCCACTTAAACTACAATTTGCCACACTATTATTAAGTTTACATAAAAATCAGAGTTAAAATATTTCTTTAATGTGTTAATCAATTTTCTATACAAAATAATTTTCCTGAAGTATCCCAGAGAAAAAAGCACAGTTATTTTTATTCAAAGTAAATAATATTCTTAGAAAAAAATAGCCTTACTTTAAAATCTAGGTCTCATAAGTTTTATTGATATCAGAATATGATGAATTCCTTTATAATAAAATGAAAACATTTTGCTTCTTTATATAGTCACATTCATTACAAATTGATTTTTCTGGTTATATATTTTTCAACAGTTATCAAAATTTCCTTTGAAAAACTATTTTTTTCACTTTTATTCCTGCATCAAAATTCATTAGAGAAATACAACATCAGTATTTGGCAATCAGCATTTTTTCTACATGTGTTTTAGTGGGTAAGATAAAGATCAGTTCAGGGGCTTCCCTGGTGGCACAGTGGTTGAGAATCTGTCTGCCAATGCAGGGGACACGGGTTCGAGCCCTGGTGCGGGAAGATCCCACATGCCGCGGAGGAATTAAGCCCGTGTGCCACAACTACTGAGCCTGCACTCTAGAGCCCGCAAGCCACAACTACTGAAGCCTGTGCACCTAGAGCCCATGCTCTGCAACAAGAGAAGCCACAGCAATGAGAAGCCCGTGCACAGCAATGGTGAGTAGCCCCCGCTCACCACAACTAGAGAAAAACCCGCACGCAGCCGCGAAGACCCAACGCAGCCATAAATAAATAAATTTATTTAAAAAAAATCAATTCAGATATAATTACGTGTGGGAAATAGTGCAAAATGGCAAACAAATTTTGTGAAAATAACACGTTTATTTTTCAATTTAATAAATGAGATCTGAAACAAAGAGTAAGTAATTTTAAAAAGTACCCACAGAGCAATCTTTAAGATAAAATTTTTCCTTAGATCTCCCAAATGCGATTCATTTAGACATGTGATGTGCTATATTTAGCTAATATCATTCATAAGGTAATCACAAATGATTTATAGCCTTTTAAATAAATAAAATTATGTATATGCATATTTATATGAATAATGCCAGGCAGACATAGACATAATAACAATTCAGTATTGAATGAAAACGTGTTACCTGATTTGTTACATATTTACTTCCTGCCACCATTATATATGACTATACTACATTGAGACAGTAAGTTTCTTTGAGATCATATGGACAGACCACCTCCAATGACAGATGTGTAATTTGAGGGCCAATGGTTTTGAAGATGTGATCTGAGAGTGTTCAGGTGGGTGCCAGCCCAGGGGTGGGATGAAACCAGTGGAGACCTGTTTTCTAGGGTGTTGGATTAAAGCTCTCGGGGAAGGGCCCAGCAGCCAGGTATTTCACAAGTTGGTCTAAGGTAATGGGAGTGGTCAGTAATGAAGTGAAAGGGCCCAGGAGTATACGGTCTGATGAGTGTCTTTTGATTTTGACCATATGGAGGCCTCTGGTAATGTTAGTGAGGGTAATTTCAATGAGTTAGCTTAAGAACTATGTGGCAAGGGATGAACGGGCATAGAGGCAGTAGTACCAATAAATGTACACTCAATATAGCATCTAGAGGGAAATATAAGATCAATGAAGATGAGCTTTTACAATCTAAATTTTTAACCAAACTTATTTGAGAGAATTGTACATTCACATGCAGTTATAATTAAGAAAACAGAGATATCCTGTGTACTTTTTACCCAGTTCCCCAGTGGAGACATCTTGCAAACCTGGTGGTAATAGTATATTACATTGTAGTATGTAATGTATCTTTGACATGGTCAAGATACATCACAGTCCCATCAGAACAAGGATCACTTATGTTGCCCTTGAAGACCCATCACACCTAATTTCCACACCCCCACTCCTAACAACTAGTCTGTTAACCGTTTCTACAATTTTGTTATTTCAAAAACATAATTAGTGTCCTACAGTATGAGATCTTTGGAATTGGTTTTTTCCACTCAGCAGAACTCTCTGGAGATTCATCAAGCTTTTAGGTGTATAGATAGTTCATTGTTTTTCATTACTGATTAGTATTTCTTTGTCTGACTCTACCACAGCTGGTATAACCATTTTTCCTTTGAAGGACATCTGTGTTTTTTTAGTTTTTGGCTATTACAAATTAAGCTGCTATAAACATTCATGTACAGGTTTTTGTGTGAACTTACATTTTTCATTTCTATGGGATAAATGTCCCAGAATGAAATTGCTGGGTCACATGATAGCTGCATATTTAGTTTTACAAGAAACCACCAGCTGTTTTCCAGAGTGGCTGTACCATTTTATATTCCTACTAGTAATATATGCATTATATATTAATTCTCTGCATCCTTGCCAGCATTTGCTGTTGTCTATATTTTTATTAACCATTTAGATAGGTGTGTAATGATATATTGTGGTCAATTTGCATTTCTCTAGTGGTGAATGATGATGAACATTTTTCATGTGTTTTTTTGACACCTGTATGTCCTCTTTAGTAAATGGCTCTCATGACTTTTGCCCATTTTGTAATTGTGTTTTTTCTCTTACTATTGAACACTGAACATTGAACATTGAATATTTATGTATTCTAGATACTAGTCCTTTGTGAGGTATATGGCTTGGAAATGCTATGTCCCAGTCTGTAGCTTTTTTTCATCCTCTTATCAGGGTATTTTAGTATTTTTTTTTTAACATCTTTATTGGGGTATAATTGCTTTACAATGGTGTGTTAGTTTCCGCTTTATAACAAAGTGAATCAACTATACATATACATATATCTCCATATCTCCTCCCTCTTGCGTCTCCTTCCCATCCTCCCTATCCCACCCCTCCAGGCGGTCACAAAGCACCGAGCCGATATCCCTGTGCCATGCGGCTGCTTCCCACCAGCTATCTACCTTACGTTTGTTAGTATATATATGTCCATGTCTCTCTCTCGCCCTATCACAGCTCCCCCTTCCCCCTCCCCATATCCTCAAGTCCGTTCACCAGTAGGTCTGTGTCTTTATTCCTGTCTTACCCCTAGGTTCTTAAAAAACAAAAGTTTTTAATGTTGATGAAGTCTAATTTATGAAATATTCCTTTTATGAATCATGATAAAGAACTCTCTATCATGGAGTCTTTTCTTAGCCCTAGATCACAAAGATTTTCTATTTTTTTCTGAATATTTTATACTTCTACATTTTACATTTAAGTCTTTGATGCATTTTGAATTAATTTTTGTAAAAGGCGTGAGGTGGAGGTTGAGATTCATTTTTTAACCTATGAACGTCCAGTGGCTCCAGTACCATTTGTTGAAGTCTGTACTTCCTCCACTGAAATGCTTTTTCACTTTTGTCAAAAATCAACCGGAAATATTTGGCAGGTCTATTTCTTGGGTCTCGAGAACCTGTGTGTATTCTTAGGCCAGCATCAAACTTGATCGATAACTATAGCTATACAGCTTTAATATTGGCTAGAATAATTTCTCCCTTTTTTTCCCCAAGACTATTTTATCTCTTCTAGGTCCTTGCATTTCCACATAAATTTAAAAATAAAATTGTCTATATCTACCAAAACCCGTGCTGGAATTTTGGTAGGAATTAAGTTAAATGTGTAGGTAAATTTGGGGAGAAAATTAACGTCTTTATTACTGAGTCTTCTAAGCATGAGCATGGTAAGTCTCTCCGTTAAATTCGGTTCTTTGATTTCTTGCATCTGTAGTTTGTAACTGTCAACATACAGCTCCTTGTATGTGTTTTGCTAAGTTGGTATCTGAGTATTTTATTTTCTTTTGAATGATTGAAATGGTATTGATTTTTAAATTTTGATTTACATATGCTTATTAGTATACAGAAATCCAGCTGATTTTCATGTGTTGATCCTGTATCCTACAATCTAGCTGAGCTAAGATATTATTTCCTTGAAGGTTTTCTGGGTAGATTCTTTGAGATTTTCTATGTAGACAGTCATGTCACTGGCAAAAAGGGACATTTTTTTCCCCTTACTTTCTAATCTACATGTCTTTCATTAATTTTTCTTCCTTTATTACTGGTTTGAACTTCCAGTAATATGTTGAATAAGATTGGTAAGAGTGTACGTCCTTACCTTTTTCCCAATCATAGAGAGAATGAATTTCGTCTTTGACCAAGTAGCATGTTAGCTGTAGGTGTCTCATAAATATGTTTATCAAAATTGAGCAAGGTTCCCTCTATTCTTAGTTCGCTGAAAGTTTTACTTTATAAAAATCACAAATGGGAATTTAATTTTGTCAAATGTATTTTCTGTGTCAACTGACATGATTATATGGTTTTTCTTCTTAGGTATATTGGTACAGTGAACTACATTGATTAACATCTGATTATTGAACCAGCCTGCATACCTGGAATAAATCCCATTTGGTCTTGGTGTATAATTATTTTTATACATTGCTGGATTGGATTTGCTAATACTGTGTTTAGTATTTTGGGGTCTGAGTTCATAAGAGATATTGGTCTTCAGTTTTTTGCCTTTTTGTGCTGTTATTTGTCTGGTCTTATTAGCTGCGTAATACTGGTCTCATTAAATGAGTTGAGGAGTGTTCCCTTCTATTTTATAGGAGCGGTTGTACAAAATTTTTTAAATACTAGTAGAATTCTCCAGGGAAACCATCCAAACATGGAGATGTCCTTTTTGAGAATTTTCACTATACATTCAATTTTTCTTTTAATGCTTATAAGACTGTGCAGGTTCTCTATTTTTGTTGGCTGAGTATTGAAAGGTCGCACTTCTCAAGAAGTTGGTCCATTTCTTATAAGTTGTTAAGTTTGTGAGCATAAAGTTTCTCATTGTATTCCCTTATTGTTCTTTTAACAACTGCAGAATCTGTAGTGATATCCAGTATTTCATTCTTCATATGGATGTTTCTTGCATTCTGTCTTTTTGTTTTTGTCAATCTTGCTAGACATTTATTGATTTTATTGATTTTTTTTTAAGAAATCGTTTTTTTTGTTCCATTAATATTCTGTATTGCTCCTGTTATCAATTTCATTGAATTTTGCTTTTATTTCCTTCCTTCTTCTTGCCTTGGGCTTATTTTGTGCTCTACTCTTTCTAGTTTCTTGAGGTCAGAACTAAGATTTTTATTTTGGGATTTTCCAGTTTTCTAAATAAGCATTGAGTGCTACAGATGTTTCCCTTACCACTGTTTCAGCTGTGTAACACTTATTTTGATATGTTGTATTTTTATTTTCATTTAATTCTACTTACTTTTCAAATTTCCTCTGAGATTGTCTCTTTGACCCATGGATTATTTAGAGGTTTGCTGTTTATTTTCCAAGTGTTTGGAGATTTCCCTGTTGTCTTTCTGTTATTGATTTAGAGTTTTATTCCATGATGGTCAGAGAACATACTCTGTATGATTTTCATTTTTTTGGATTTATTGAACTTTATTTTATGGCCAAGGTTATGTTCTATTTTGGAGAATGTTCTATGGAAGTTTGAAAAAATTTGTTTTCTGCTGTTGTAGGGTGGAGAATTTTATATGTGCCAACTGGGTCTTGCTCATTTTTGCTGTTCAGATCTTTTATATCTTTGCTCATTTTCTGCCCATTAGTTCCATCAGTTGTTGAGAGAGGAGTGTTGATTTCTCCAACCATAACTTTGGGTCTATTTCTCCTTTCAGTCATCTCAGTTTTTTGCTTAATATAATTTGAGGTTCTGTATTTGATGCATATAAATTATGGGTTCTTTTGTCTCCCTGGCAGATTGATACTTTTATCATTAGGTAATATCCCTCTTTATCTCTAGTAATTTTCTTTGTTCTGAGGTCCACTTTATTTGATATTGATTTAACTACTCCTGCTTTTTAAAAAATTAATATTTTTATGATTATCTTTCTCCATACTTTTACTTTCACTCTACCTGGGAAGGATGGGGTTACTCTATCTTGACAGAATGAAAGTCTCTGCAATTACTTTTGAAATAAGAGATATTAAGCATATTTACACTTGATAGAAATGGAGATTGAAGGAAGAGAAGAAGGAATAACTGATGGAGTAAAGTACATGAGTAGTAATAAGGGGTTAGGATTTCTGTTTATCCTGAAAATATGATTATGTACTCACCTGCTTTTGCTTTTGAAGGGGAGGAGCTGGTGTCTAAGTAGCTGACACATGGATGCTGCAAACCTGTGTGACTGACCTGCAATAAAAACTCTGGACATCAAGGCTCAGGTAAGCTTCCCTGGCTAGCAATACTTCACATGTGTTATCACACAGCATTGCTGGTGGAATTCAGAGTGTCCTTGTGCGACTCCAATGGAAAGGGACAAATGGAAACTTGTGCCTGGTTTCTTCTGGACTTCACCCTATGTGCCTTTCCTTGTGCTGATTTTAATCTGTATTATTTCACAATAATCAACTGAGTGACCATGACTGTAAAATACAGTCAGTCCATAAACTTACTGTAATCATGAGAATAACAGCTTTCCCTAGTTGTCCAAATTCTTATAACAAATCATTGGGTCTAAGGTGAATTAGACTCACCTTACAGTCTTGGCAACCTTTGACACATAGGCACAAATGCATATAGATGTCTGTTTACTTATAGGTACTGGGTAACGAAATTCAAACTTATTGCCTGAAGGTCTTGATTTTTCTCATGGATGTAGAAGGGAGATCCTCTTCTGAGAGTGGGGGATAGAGGAAAGGATAGTTTTGAGAAGAGAAGCATAGGCTTGGAAAACCATAGAAGAAGAGAAGACATAGCTGATAAAGAACTCTTTAGAAAGAGTTCCTAGCAGTATGAAGACTGCAGTCAGAGACTCCTGTCTACATGGCCCTGTGGTTCATTTCCGTCAGTCCAGGTGTAGGAGTGAAGAATTGACAATGTTTGGACTGATCCAGTGCTGAGGTGTTGTGGAGATATAGGTGTAACAAAAGGAAGAGGAGAAAATAAACATTGATGGTATCTTGTTGAACTGTTTCTGAAGTCACTGTCTATTCAATGATTACAACTGCCATTAGTTTAACCAATGGTCTTTGCAGGGTAGTGTTACCATGCTCTTTACAGACATGGAGGCTTAGGCAAGAAAAATCACTTGAGGCAGATTTGGAAAGGTCTTAAAGGAAACTGTTAATGAGAGCAGACGGTACACTCTCTTCAAATTATTTTCTTGCATTTCTCTTATTCTTTATTTAGAATTAAATTATGAAAGAGAGGAATAATTCATTATTTATTTATTCAATACAGATTTAGGTTGACTTCTGAAATATGCAAAAGTGGCTTGAAATAGTCCTTATATTTAAGGAAAGATGTATTTATGGTAAGAAATGAAAATAGGAATTTGGATCCATTTCAGAATAAAATAAGAGTTTATGTAGTATATTTTCATACGTATGTAAACACAATATATGAACAAAGACATAGTAAAATAATTTAATGGTCAATAATTATTTGCTGAATTACTGAGAATGTGATTTTGGAGACAGAAATCTAGATAACACAAGGTTTTATTATTTTCCTTTTTCATTAAACGAATGCTTTCTGTATTTTTACATTTAAATCTCTTGCTGTTATAACTCTTCACAGAGGTCTTTCTTAATGGTCTTTAATTTTTCTATTTTATGTTTTGAAGTAATGGCTTATCTAGCAGCAAGAAAACAACTGTAATAAATGATAGAAAAGCACTTATTGGCATACCGGGTTCTTACTTGGTAATGTAGATGAGGGTTTACAGTTCAGGGATTTTTCTCTTAGTGAAATATGATCTGGATACTAGTGATTCTTTTGGTTATTATTGTAGGTTTGTATGAGCTATTTTAAAGTCAAGAATCTATTGTGCTCGCAATACAACTTTCTGTATTTTCTTACTCTTGTGTTTCTTTTTCCATAGAATGGGAGCAGTATTTTGTCTGAAAGAAAACAAATTTTAACTCTCTGAGGCTGGAATCAAGTTAAAACCTTGAAGAACAAAACTATATAACTGGTCAAAGTCTAACCTTGCCTTTTCAAGTATATGATCTCAATTTCTTTAAAGGAATAATTTAAAAATAAGCAATTTTGGGTACTTTGTTTTTCCAACCCCACTTTATAAACCATCTCAGTAAACATACCTCTCTTTGTTTCTTTGTCTCTATTTTCATTTCAGAAAATAGCAGACCCGGGCTTTCCTGGTGGCACAGTGGTTGAGAGTCCGCCTGCCGATGCAGGGGACACAGGTTCGTGCCCCAGTCCGGGAAGATTCCACATGCCGCGGAGCGGCTAGGCCCGTGAGCCATGGCCGCTGAGCCTGCGCATCCGGAGCCTGTGCTCCGCAACAGGAGACGCCACAACAGTGAGAGGCCCACGTACCGAAAAAAAATATATATATATAGCAGACCCTTTAGTTTAACCTATAGTCATTGTGTTGATAAGCCTAAGTAAATTATGGTTATTATAGCAAAACTGTATTATTGTAGGCATTAATAGAACTTAAAAATTTATTAATGTTAGGAATGAATACAGTTCCTCTAGTCATTACATTATCAATACTTACACTACATTTAGAATTGTTATTTTCCATTTATATTTTCACCCAGGTAATCAAATGAAGGCATTTTTAATAATCTATTTTGCAGAACAGGCTGATTGATTATGGCAAATGTAATTTCCCATCCTACTCGAAGATCCATTTCATATTACACAAAGCATTTGAACACTGAGTTAGTGCAAGATAGTAATAGCATGAAGATAATGTTTTTCTATAGGAGAAAAGAATGCAAGCTTTTCTGTGTTATTCTGTAGAGGTCACATATGAGTTTTTATATTACCAACCTTCCCCAACAATGTCACAATGCCATTACAAACTACTTTCTGTCTAGCTTTTCTTTTTAATGGGCAAAGAAAACTGGATACTTGTGTTAGTTTGCAAGGACTGCTGTAACAAAGGACCACAAACTGGGTGGTTTAAACAACAGAAATTTATTGTATCATAGTTCTGGAGGCTAGGGGTCTCAGATCAAGGAGTTGAAAGATGGGTTTCCTCCGAGGGCTGTGATGGGAAATTCTATTCCAGACCTCTCTCTTTGGTTTGGAGATGGCCTTCTCACTGGGTCTTCACTTTATCTTCCCTCTGTGCTTGTCTGTGTCCAAGAACACCAATCATACTGGACTAGGTCCCACTTTAATGATTTCATTTTAACTTGGTTACCCCTGTAAAGACTCTATCTACAAATAAGGTCACATTCTGAAATACTAGGTGTTAGGACATCGACATATAAGTTTGGGGCGAGGGGAACCCAATTCAACCCTTAACATTTGCTTTTGCTCTATTTTGTCCTGTCTCCTTGTAAGTAGTTGGTAGACCTTCTGTAATAGGATTGTCCAAAGGATCAGAGCAATTCAGTGCAATTCAAACATTTATTGAGCATTTACTCAGCAATAGATATGCTAGTTTCCAGAATCAAATGATTTTATAACAAATAAGAAAAAAGTATCTGCACATCTCAAATGTGGTTTCAAAGACAAAGAAAACCTGTTAAAATATAAAATAGTAAGTGCCACGTTAAAGTGATCTGGTCAAAGAGAGCAGAAAATATATGATTCATTTTGGAGATCCTCAGTGTTAGGAAGAGCCTCACAAAGGAGATTATGTACAGAATGAAGTGGGGAGTGGTGAGAAGATAAGTTTTAGGGAGATATTAATAAGGTTGTCCTCCATGATCCCAACCAAGTTTAAGTTTTGTACATCTATTTTTAAGACACTTGGTTCCCTCTACTCTAGGGTGTGGTCTAGAAGAATGTTGCTTGACAAAAAACATTTGTCGAGTTCTTTATGTGTGAGAAGGATTGTGTTAGATGCTGGGAAGTACAAAGATGAACATAATGCTGTTCTGGCCCTGCAGAAGCTGGGATGTGTCCACTCCAAGCATTCTCTGAGATACTTACGCCTTTATGGACTGTTAAGGCTGCCACCTACACCAACGCCATTTCCCCCCGGAACAGTATAAATGCGCGTTTATTTTTTGCCCTAAAAAATAAATTGCTAACTTTTCCCTCCCCTCCTGTACAGGTATTAATCATTCAAGCTTCAATGTTAAAAGGAAAGCATTTATTTACTGGGTCAGTGAGCAATGAAGCAAATTGTTAGATTTTGATACCCATTGTCAAGTTTGTTGGAGGCATAATTTGATCTCATATGCTAAAATTTGGGAGATCATGGGCTTTTAAAAATCACTAGGGTTTCTCTGACAAAGTCTGTTAGATTGTAGAAGAGATCTTTCAGAACACGAGAGGAGGTTAGTGGCTCGGCTGTATGGTAAAATGGCCTTTTTTTGTCAAACAGAGTTGATTTCATTTATGACTCAATGTGAAAAGACAGGTTCCTAAAGAAAGTTTCCACATTTTCATACTCTTCATAAATATTTTAACTTGATTTTACTTAGTGCCCAAATGAATAGCCCATGAAAGGAATGATTTTCAACCATTAATTGTCAGAAATTTTAAACCCTCTGTAAGAGCCAACGAATGCAGCATTATTATGAATCATAAGAAATCTTAGCAAGATGCATTTCCATTGTCATCGAAGTAGGTAAAGCCAGTGAGGCAGCACTAAATTGTTGTGACATTTTCCCAGCCCCACTATTACCTGTCAAATTGGAAAAAAATCAAGGCATCAGGACAAGCTCACGTATTGATGTGCTCACTCTTGTTATTAATTGAAGTAAATGGGTAAGCTTGTCCATCAACAATAACAAACATCTGCTCACCAAATTGGAAAAAAATCAAGGCATCAGGACAAGCTCACGTATTGATGTGCTCACTCTTGTTATTAATTGAAGTAAATGGGTAAGCTTGTCCATCAACAATAACAAACACATCTGCTCACTGTTAAAAAAAAAAAAAAAAATCTCCTTAACCTTCTGTCTCTTAAAATTCCCTGGGATTTGAAAAATGCTTCGTTCTCTATTCAAGAACCATGATGACTATTGTGTTTGTTCTACACTTTTTTTAATTTGCTGACAAAGTGAAATATGGAATACTGTATTAGCTTATTTCATGTCTGGCTCACAACGGATTGAGTTTTATAAAGTAGGACATGGACAAATTACAAAAACCAGAGCAAGCGGGGTCCCTAATAGTCTTATATAACTGCAAACACTCTACATCTGCTTTAATCCATCATCTTCTTTGCTTCTCAAATATAATAGTGTGTTTTTCTCTCTCTGATTTTTAAGTACAAAGGGAAAGTTTTCCATGCTGTAAAACTGAAAAACTTTTGATGAGAAAGTAACTCAAAAAAATTCAAAGGGGGAAATGTCTTTGGTTATTTCGTTTGTGTGAGTCTACTAACTCCAAAAGTACATTGCAAACTGTGATAAAGCAAAGCTATTCTAAATCTTCTTTTGCCTGAACCAAGTATTTGTGACAGTATTTCCTTGGCATGAAAATAAAGAATTCATCCTCAATGCATTGAGAGGCACAAGAATTTTCTCCTAAGTTGGTAGTGGAAAGAATAACAGCAAGCTGGACAACAACATTTTTTCGATTTTTAAAAAATGCAGCAAAATTACTTAATTATGTGCATCTGAGACTCTTAGCCTAAGCAAGAATGTGATGTTTATTAAAGCTGGAATAAAGAATACGCCAAGCGTCATGGCATTTTTTTCTTTGTTGTAGTGATATTAATGAGTACAACTGTTTTTCTCCTGCCTTCTGACAATACTTAGAATTTCTTTTGAAGGGTAGGGATTGATTCTGAAACATCTCAGTGTTTGCAAAATATTTGCTACCAAACATTCTAAAACCACAGAAAGTGAAAATGCAATTAAGATTTACTAATGCAATATGTCTTGTTTCATACAAGAAAATAAGACAGTTGAAAGAAAAGTAGTCACCCACTCGAGTGGATGGGGAAATTTTTACATATGAAAATGAAAGCAGCAGTGGTTTAGCAGTTTCTCCATATGTTTTTATGCATTATGTTATTGAAGAGTTCTTCCAAGTTTGACTAAACTCAAAGTCCTGTGATGCCTGAGCAGACATGAATACTGATGAAGACAGAAGAGATAGCAGATTAAACCTTGTCTTTCTTCATCCCATGTTCCCTTTTGTGTATCTATATTGGCATTTTTCCTGTTCCAGAAGGGTCTCCCGAGCTTCCTAAGGCTCTGCCTGGAGCTCCAGATTGTGGCCTTTGTAAATAACGTACATCGAGAAGGGCTGTTAAACTCTTGTTGAGTTATTTTTGTTTTGCACTTTGCACCTTCGGTGCATATGAGAACTACTCCCACACCATTTCCTGACAAACCAAATCTTGCTGTGAAGGCTGAAAACATTAGTCAGTTGCACCCTATTTTTAGGACTTGTAATGAAGAGAAAATGTAGTGTTAGAACACCCATCCAAATGCTGGTGCCCCAGTAGAGGACTGCAGAGTTTTAAGAGCTAAGTAGACAATTTATACAAAAAGAGACCAAATTGTGACCAGTTCTGCAAATAAACAGACAACAGATCACTAGGAGTTGTGACGTGATCTAGCTGTGGATTGGAACGCCAAGCTTGGTGCTATTGAAGATCACAGATGGCCCAGAATAGCAGCAGCAGTTGCCCAGGAACTGGACTTGGAAGGGTGCTAATTTTAGTATTAAGAGAGGAGAGTGGAAATAAGTCCAAAAATCTCTGCTGCTGCTTTGGAAATCACATTGTAAAATGCCTTTCACTTTCCAAATAATAAGAGCTAACTTTTGAGCGGTTACTGTGTGCCAGGCACTGTTCTACGTGCTTTACATATACTGTATTAACACCTTTAGTCCTTGTGACAGCCCTGCAAGGGAGGTGCCGTTATTATTTCTATTTCAACTAGAGACGTGTTGATAACAAGGCCAAGGTCTCACAGCTGGTGAAAAGCAGAAATCTAGACCCAGGCAGTCCACTCCACTGCTTGCCTTTCTTCTGACCTTCTGGTGGCCATGGAGCTCACTTTCAGAAGCTAACTTTCACATTCATGGAAACGTCATGTTCCTCCCTATCACTTCCTTGCACACCTCCCAAGGAGAAAACCAACAGGTGTGGAAGAAAAGGGGAAAGTGGAGTATGTCCCAGTTACTAATGTCAAAGGCTGGTGGAATTTCTACAAATCTAGGCATGTGGCGCTTGGTGACACAAGGTGTGCTCCTGATGAGCTGCAAACATGGCCATTATCTCATTGAATCCACGGTGACTAATCACCAACCCTCAGCTCTATTAACTCAGCAATTGGAGATACTTGGGGATCTACATCTGATCAGACTCTGACATTCCTTCTCTTTCTCCCCATGGAGTAGCTGTAAGTATAAACAAGTTCAAGCTTCAGGATCCCTAAGTAACATGGATCCTTCTAAGCCCACGGGAGGGAGTCTAATAATGGGTTCACATGACACGCATCTTAGTAAAACTGACGAAAATAGACTCTTTTAGTTACAATTGGTTAAGATTGCTGTCGCTTCCATTGAAACTTCCCCAGTGGCATTGGAGTGGCATTGGAATGGTCCAGACATTTGTGGGATCCTGTTAAGGAACAGCTGAGTTGGGATATAATTAGTTTGGATAGAGTGGATTATATTTAGTGGCTTGTCGTCACTTCTGTGTTGTTCTTGTTAGCCGTCTAAGTAGGAATAACTTCTAGGGATATTCTAGCCACTGCTTGCATGGAATCACATAGCTTCATCATGAAAGTGCAGGACCAGAGGTCACATCCCCATGTGATCTTGTGCTATGGTGCCCAGCACAGGTGTGTGACTAGTGGAGAAGATGATTCCACTGTACAGAGACAGAATCTAGATTCTTCATTTCCTGGATGTTGTGATGTTTGTGGTACTTGTAAGCGTTTTCCAATTTATAACTTGTTGTGATTTATTTTCTAGATAAATACTCACCTTGATACCAAAGAGTTCTTTCAAAATTTGCGATTCTTTTCCTTAAAGGATCTTCCCCAACAAATTGTGTAAATCAAGACAAAATGAAACTTAGATAGGCTTCTGCTCACAGAAGACTGTATAAATTCAGAAAACCAAATTATTGATTTACAAAGCTAAACATAAATGCTGAATGAAGACTTACATTGACCTGTTTAGCATATTTTTATCCTTCTAGGCAAGATATATTCAAGTTCACAGAGAACAAGGAAGAAACAAGTTGAGAGATATTCATTTGGTTTCAATGTTTAATGGCAGCAGTTTCTGTTGGCTGAATGCAATGGTTTTTCAAGTGCAGTTCTAGGACTAAAAGCATCCACCTCACCTGGGAAATGGCCGAAAATGTAAATTCTCAAACCTCACTCCAGACCCACTGACTCAGGAACTCTGGTGGTGGGGGCCCAGCAATCTGTGTTTTGACAACCTTTGCATGTGATTTTGATGGATGCGAAATTTTGAAAAACTTTAGTTGAATGCCTATGTTTTACAATAGTGAAAACCAGCATCAGATGGGCAGGTTACTCTCTCAAGAAAAGGTTTGTCTAGCTGTTCTCCATATTTGCTTATCTGCTGTGGAATGCAGCAAAAGCAGTTCTAAGAGGGAAGTTTATAGCAATACAATCCTACCTCAAGAAACAAGGAAAATCTCAAACAATCTAACCTTACACCTAAAGGAACTAGAGAAAGAACAAACAAAACCCAAAGTTAGTAGAAGGAAAGAAATCATAAAGATCAGAGCAGAAATAAATGAAATAGAAACAAAGAAAACAATAGCAAAGGTCAATAAAACTAAAAGCTGGTTCTTTGAGAAGATAAACAAAACTGATAAACCTTTAGCCAGACTCATCAAGAAAAAGAGGGAGAGGACTCAAATCAATAAAATTAGAAATGAAAAAGGAGAAGTTACAACAGACACCGCAGAAATACAAAGCATCCCAAGAGACTGCTACAAGCAACTCTATGCCAATAAAATGGACAACCTGGAAGAAATGGACAACTTCTTAGAGAGGTATAACCTCCCAAGACTGAACCAGGAAGAAATAGAAAATGAACAGACCAATCACAAGCACTGAGACTGAAACTGATTAAAAATCTTGCAACAAATAAAAGTCCAGGACCAGATGGCTCCACAGGGGAATTCTATCAAACATTTAGAGAAGAGCTAACACCCATCCTTCTCAAACTCTTCCAAAAAACTGCAGAGGGAGGAACACTCCCAAACTCATTCTATGAGGTCACCATCACCCTGATACCAAAACCAGACAAAGATACTACAAAAAAAGAAAATTGCAGACCAATATCACTGATAAATATAGATGCAAAACTCCTCAACAAAATACTAGCAACCAGAATCCAACAACACATTAAAAGGATCATACACCATGATCAAGTGGGATTTATCCCAGGATGCAAGGATTCTTCAGTATATGCAAATCAATCAGTGTGATACACCATATTAACAAATTGAAGAATAAAAACCATATGATCATCTCAATAGTTACAGAAAAAGCTTCTGACAAAATTCGACACCCATTTATGATAAAAACTCTCCAGAAAGTGGGCATAGAGGGAACCTACCTCAACATAATAAAGGTCATATATGGCAAACCCACAGCAAACATCATTCTCAATGACGAAAATATGACAAGCCCACTGCAAACACCTTTTTCAATGGTGAAAAGCTGAAAGCATCTCCTCTAAGATCAGGAACAAGACAAGGATGTCCACTCTCACCACTGTTATTCAACATAGTTGTGGAAGTCCTAGCCACAGCAATCAGAGAAGAAAAAGAAATAAAAAGAATACAAATTGGAAAAGAAGAAGTAAAGCTGTCACTGTTTGCAGATGACATGATACTATACGTAGAGAATCCTAAAGATGCCACCAGAAAACTACTAGAGCTAACAATGAATTTGGTAAAGTAGCAGGATACAAAATTAATGCACAGAGATCTCTTGCATTTCTATACACTAACAACGAAAAATCAGAAAGAGAACTTAAGGAAACAATCCCATTCACATTGCAACAGAAAGAATAAAATACCTAGGAATAAACCTACCTACAGAGGTAAAAGACCTGTATGCAGAAAACAATAGAAAACTATAAGACACTGATGAAAGAAATCAAAGATGACACAAACAGATGGAGAGATATACCATGTTCTTAAATTGGAAGAATCAATATTGTGAAAGTGACTATACTACCCAAAGCAATTGACAGATTCAATGTAATCCCTATCAAATTACCAATGGCATTTTTTACAGAACTAGAACAAAAAATTTTACAATTTGTATGGAGACACAAAAGACCCTGAACAGCCAAAGCAATCTTGAGGGGGAAAAAAACGGAGCTGTAGGAATCAGACTCCCTGACTTCAGATTATACTCCAAAGCTACAGTAATCAAGGCAATATGGTACTGGCACAAAAACAGAAATACGGATTAGTGGAACAGGATAGAAAGCCCAGAGATAAACCCACGCACCTGTGGTCAACTAATCTATGACAAAGGAGGCAAGGATATACAATGGAGAAAAGACTGCCTCTTCAATAAGCGGTGCTAAGAAAACTGGGCGGCTACATGTAAAAGAATGAAATTAGAACACTCCCTGACACCATACACAAAAATAAACTCAAAATGGATTAAAGACCTAAAAGTAAGACTGGACACTATAAAACTCTTAGAGGAAAACATAGGAAGAACACTCTTTGACATAAATCACAGCAAGATCTTTTTTGACCCACCTCCTAAAGTAATGGAAATAAAAACAAAAATTAAAAAATGGGACCTAATGAAACTTCAAAGCTTTTGCACAGCAAAGGAAACTATAAACAAGATGAAAAGACAACCCTCAGAATGGGAGAAAATATTTGCAAACGAATTAATGGACAAAGGATTAATCTCCAAAATATATAAACAGCTCATGAAGCTCAATATTAAAAAAACAAACAATCCAATCATATGTGCTTATCCGATTCTTGATTTTCTGTGTTTTCATTGAAGATCTTCTCTTCTTCTTGTTATCAAAACTTATATACTAGGGTTGACAGCTTATTCCTGTTGCAGTCTATTAGGCTAGGAGCCATCTCACTTCTCAGAGAGCAACTTGTTTTCCTCTTTTGCAGGTTTTTGAGATTCACCTCCTTGTTGTCTCCAGATAGAGCAGATCTCTGATCTTGGTAAGTCCTCAAATAACACTATAACACAAAATACTCATGAAACTGGTACACAAACTAGTACCATGACTAAACTTTTCAAGTGAATTATTCTTTAGTGACCTGGGATTTGTAGAACAAGAGCATAAGCCTGACTTAATTGGCCAGCTTCATACTTTGTTACAAATTCACGACTTGGTCTACCCCTCTCCATTCTCTTTAGAGATGTATGACTATGAAAGCATTTTCTTCTCATAGAGGCAGATTTCATCTGTGTTCAAAGCTTTTTCTTACCTCAAACATTTCTTGTCTATAAACTGCTCTGTTTAAACTTCACATTATGAAAATAAAAATGCATCTTTAAAACGTCAAAAGGAAAATTGGCTCAGTGGTCATACTGGTATCTGTTGCTTTACGTAAATTTTGAAGGGGTACCTAACATCTGATGAAATTACATTTTCTGCTAAAGGTCATGTTTTTTTCATATACTTTTAATACCATAAGTTAACCATTTCTTTAATTTTCAAAAAAATATTCCTAGGTTACTTCATAATCAATTTTCACACTGTCTGAAATACAACATTTTCCAAATACCAGGAACCCTCTGAGGTTAAGGCAATTGAATGCACATTTATAATGTCACTCAAAGCTAGAAAGGCAGAGGATACTCTATTAGCATATCATAAGTTACAGGAGAAATAAAGCAGCCAGATTTTGTTTCTTCATGATTCAGTCTTGGTAGATTGTATATTTCTAAGAATTTATCTGTTTCTTCTGGATAAATTTATCTATTTCTGTTACCCAATTTGGTGTCATGTGATTGTTCATAGCAGTCTTCTCTAATCATTTTCATTCCTGTGGCATCGGTTGTAATGTCTCCTTTCTGCTCCATGCGAGATCTAATCTTTCAGTCCCAACCCTATGCAGCAGCAGAAACAGCAATGACTGAGGACTGACAACCTACCTTGAAAAATAATTCCCAGAGACAGTCTGGGAGGGGAGAATCAGAAGGCAATGGAAAGTGTGCTATTTTGGGGTGTGGGGTGGGAGACGGCTACTTTCAACACCTTAGAGTGGTGACAACAGTCATTGACTGAGACTCTGTGCCAGTAGAAATGGGAGGGGGAGAGCTGAGGAAGCCAAGACCACGAATATTGTCTTCCTCCATGGGCTTTCTCCCAGGGTTCCATCACCATAGGACTTCTGTCAAACTGGAATATAACGCTTGAGTGAGAAGTAAAGATCGTATCTCCTGTCTTGCTGAAGAAGGGGCATATTGACTCATTCCTATACAAATGTAGATGTTCCAATCCATACTTCATCCTCATTACCACATTCCATAAGGAGCCCGATGATAGGGCTGAAGGAAAGAGAGGCAAACAATATGTTTCGTAAAGAATATGATATATAGAGTAAATCTTTGAACTTTAAAAGTTTTGAAATTATAATTTTGCCTTTCTTGACTTCTGAGGGCTTTGGATGTTTTCCTCTCATGAACAATGCCTTACTTTATTCAGGACCAGGAGCTAGGATGATATGATCCAGCTACATTATGGATTAAAAATGGGCTCTTGTAAGCAAACCTGAAAGCTAAACTACCAGTGATCATATTATTTCTTTATAAAAATAAGTTCCGCATTTCAAACAATTAACTGAGAAACTAAATTTTGGACCAAACATATTCATTATTCTTTAGGTATATTAGAAATGTTGTTTTTGTGAAGTGATAACATGTATATATATTCAAACTCCATGTCCATGAAACATACTAGGCCAAAAAAGTCCATGGCTTATCATTTAGGTCATCCAGAGGGAAAAGGATAAATAAAATAGAGATAATTATAATTTAAAATTTTTTCATTACATTCACTGCTTGTTCTATAAAGCATTCTAAGAATAGCCATCAGGTAGGAATACTGATGCATTTAGAGTTTTAAAATTAGTTTTCTTTTACTCTTCTTAACTCGGGAAAATTTTGTGAAGAAAGAGAATGCCTGGGCTTCCCTGGTGGCACAATGGTTGAGAGTCCGCCTGCCGATGCAGGGGAGGATCCCACATGTCGTGGAGCGGCTGGGCCCATGAGCCATGGCCGCTGAGCCCGCGCGTCTGGAGCCTGTGCTGCGCAACGGGAGAGGCCACAACAGTGTAAGGCCCCCGTACCGCAAAAAAAAAAAAAAAAAAAAAAAAAAGAGAGAATGGCTAAAAAGTGAGGAGGAGAGAACACAGGAAGATTGTACTTACTTTTCTGAATCCTATAAATGAGATTTGCAATAGAATTACATGGAGATGCTTTGGAGACAGTATTGAGCTAGGAGACCTGTGCTATGACTCTAGTCAGTCACTCATTAGTCTAGAAAATTCTCAAGTTGCTTAACTCCGTGGTTCTCAGAATTTTGATTTCATGAACTATTAAATGTTTTTTAAAAGGAATAAGGTGACAAGCAAGTGATTATTTTATGTGTTGCTTAATAGAGATAGTGAAAAGAAAAAAAACTATCATTTACTTCACTATTACCTTATTTAATGTGGACACGTTAACATAAAATAATAATACGAAAATTGTACATAAATAAATTTAACTTCATAAAAAAGCTCACACCATGAAAACACTTCTTATTTTGCCATGAACCAACGAACATTTGCCAAGGGTTGCTACTGTTCTTCAGAATGACATTTAGACGGCATTCC
>NW_006799066.1:136370-153521 GCF_000442215.2 Lipotes vexillifer | reverse complement strand
TTCCTTAATGTCTTAATCTACACATTCCTTAAATTCCTCGTTGGAAAATGAGGGAATTAGACTAAATAACCACAACGATGAATTATGATTCCAAAATTTGACTTCATGACTACTTCATAAAAGAACTGTCTCAATCCCTCATTTATTACTTCAATGAATAAGAGGCACAATTCTTACTATCTTTCTCACTTCCAGCACTGATTAGTATATAATCCAAGTTCACCATATTAATAGTATCACTGAAGTTTAAATCTTTAGATTCTTGGAGTTTGATATGCAATTAGCCACTTATTCTATGGGATTAATCATAGCTATACTAATCCCTAAATTAAGTATTTTTTTCTATGAAGTTTAACATTGGGAAAAATGCCTTCTGTTCTCTTTTAGTTTCAAGAAATAATCTGTGCTTAGGAAAAAAAAGAGTGTTTTTTTTTCAAATCCTCAAATTATTATCACTGACCTCCATAAAAATCTCTTAATGGATTGCTATGTTTTGCTGAGCATTTATTGTGAACTAGGTAGTATGCAAAAGCTGTTCTCTTTAATCCTCACAACTCTATAAAATGGCATTACATCAGATTTATAAATGAAACCTCAAGATAAAAACACGTTCAAAGTCTTAAAGTTCACAGTAGGATTGGGATTCAAATTTTTCTCCATTGTCAAATCTATTTCTGCTGCATGTTACTGTTTCCAAAATTCATACCACTGAGTTTCCTCTGTCATGCCTATGTCCATGCTGGTTTCTCTCCCTAGAATGGATTACCTTCCACTATTTTTCCTACTAAAGCTTTATCTACCTCAGTTCAAATGCCAAATCCTTCATACCTCCAGAAAGACTTGCTTTCTTCAGAGTCCTTAGAGCACTGTCTTTGTATTATTCCTTTGGTATTAGCCTTACAATCTAGTCTTCTCTATTATTTTTTACCTCTCCCTAATTGATGATAAGTAATCATGATGAAGAGTTTGGTGAAAGTCTTATCAGAATAAAGTGTATGAGTCAGTTACAATATGATCATCTCACATCTCTAGGAACTATGTGAATATAATTGTTTTTGTTCTTTTTGTCCGCGCCACATGGCTTGCAGGATCTTAGTTCCCCGACCAGGGTTCGAAGCCGTGTCCCCTGTATTGGAAGCACAGAGTCCTAACCACTGGACCACCAGGGAATTCCCTAAATTTTTTTTTTTAAAAAGAGAAAAACAGAAAAATCTCCAAGGATCAAAGGTAGTGAGGTTTCTGTACAATGCTATATCATGACTGTACCAGTTTCTTTACTATTTAGTATTTTACTGTTCCAATCCCCCAGTCCAATGTTACAGATTTCCAGTGTTCATGTGGGGAGGCAGCTAGCCAGCCCCATGCACAATATAACATTCCTCAATCTCCCATATTCCTGAAACCAGTTGCAAGAGTCTACCATCCCCGGCATCCAGTGTAAGGGAGATTCTCAATGATGAAGAGTTAGTAATACGATTGAATGGTAGATGAGCTGTTTTCTCCTCTCTGAAATTCATCAAACTACCTATATAATGCTCCTGTGAGAAACTATTCCAAGGGATCAGGAAGGGGCACAAGGAGTTTTCAGAGCATGTGAGAGTCAGAGATAGCTAGCTGGTTTAAGGAAAGTAACAAAAAGATTTTAAGCCAAGGAAATAAGACACAGGGAATGATCTAGGACCACAAGCTGGAAATTGGAACTTTTGCATGTTGATATGTGAATTGGAGCTACCTTTTAAGATACCTCTAAACAATTCATAAGCTTTATGACAAAAGCTGACCCTTGTTATATTTCTCTATTCTCTGTGTTTTATTTTTTAAAATGCTATATTCTGAGGCTCTAGGAAACAGTGTGTGGAAGACAAATGCTTGTTTTGAAGTATTTTAATGGATAGCATGCCCAGGTAGCCACATACCTAGAGACTGGAAGTTACAAATGAATTCTACTAGAGTTACAAAAGCAAAGAGCATTTTCAACTATGTACTCGAATTCTACTCAAGCCAGCTCTTTCACGTTAAGTGGCTAAATGTATAAAATTATTAATAAAATGCAAACATCTGTTAAAACTATAACCTGCCGTTTATTATCTAAACCATTCCATGGATTCTCTTCACCAATATCATCAACATGAGCTACAAAATTAGAAGAAATACTGTAGTGGTTTTAAGTCCAACAAAATGTTGTATATAGAGCTTAACTGCACACATTTTGAATACCACATTGACATCTGTGAGCAGAAAGATGGAATGGCATTGGCCTCCTTTCTTCTTAATATGAAAAGTCTTGTAGAAGTGTTTGTTTTCTGCCTCATTCATTAAAACTAGCAGTGTCGAGTGCAAAATCAAGAGCTGAGCGTGGTGGGGAGACGAGATCTGTCTTTGGGCCCTGGCAGAAGAGTACCTCAGAGAAGTGTAGATCTGAATCAAAGCAAGGGAAGACACTTTGTTGAAATCATGCAACCTGGGTCTGGCTGGCCAATGGAGCATTAGAGCTAAGAAGAGGTTAGAATTTGGCCCTAAGAGTTGAAGTTTCCAACCTTCTTGTGACTCAGAAGAATCTATAAGAGGGGAAACCAGAGGCTCTAAGGTCTGCCTCATGCTCAACTTTCTGAAAACTTTGCCTCACTTAGTCTTAATTGAGATCATTAAAATGATCACTGTGAATATTCACCACCAAAGAACCAAAGTATAAAGGTAAAGGTTGTGGGTCTTTTAAGATTAGAGTAAAAGAAGCAACTTATTAAGAAGAAAAAGTGTTAAAAGAGAATATTCACTACTAAGAAATATAAACTAAGTATATATCATTTTCATATGTTTGTAACTTAATTTACTTGAAGGATGAATTTCTACGTTGCCAAGAAAACCACAAAAATGCTTAAAAATATTTTAATAAATATGATATGTATTGAAACATACATATGTTTCTTTTATGCTTCCCATAAAACTTTACCCCCGGGATAAATACCAGCCTGAAATAACACTCACTTGGCTCAGATTTTTATGGGTGTTAGGTATTTATTGAGGAGCCTTCATTTATTTTGAAAGCTGGAAGCCTGGTATTGCTTTTAGGTGAGTTGAAATGTGATTTCATAAAGATGGAATTTCTCAACTTAACTACTGTCTATTTTGAATTGAATCGCTTATTTTATTAATAACTTCCTGGTACAGGCAAGCTCAATTGTTTAAAAAAAAATCACGAGTCCCTAATTGGACAGTTAATCCTATTTTTTGCATGGCTAGTCAATACAGTAGGAACCAGAGCAAGTGCTCACTGAGTGAATTAGTTGAGGTATTTGCCTTTTGTCTCCTCTGTGCTCATGATGTCTAGCTGAGAGGTCGCGATACGTATGTTGTCGGGCCAACCTTATAGTTCAGAATGATGGACAGTGATTTTAGGGACACGTGGGAAGCTGACTTTCCCCAAAGCATAACGATGGTACGCACATATAATACCTTCATTAGCGACACATTTACCCACTCCTTGTAGGGGCTTTTGAAAAAGCAAGTTCTTTTCGTAAATTCTATAAATTGTCATTTATACCTATGGGTGAGTTGGAGTTTCAGATTTTGCATCACAAGGAAGTTGTCCTTGCCGGTGACGTTGCTGAGAAGTGGGGCAAGTTATGTAAAGGAGAAATGGAAAAGCACAACAGACTTCACGGCTGGCTTTCAGACCTCAACATGAGTCAGCCTCTGGGACACAAAACTCTCCAGATGGAGATGTTCTAGAAGCTTCTTGCGCTGGAGCCGTGACAAAGAGAAGCAATCGGAGTACACATTCAGATATTAAGGGCTTTAGAATCATATGGATCTTTTGAATTTTCATTTACCTCCCTTGCAAAGACGTCTGTTGCACTGAAACTTCAAAAATGGCCCTCAAGCCATAATAAAGAACCGTGCGTGTCAGGCTGCCAGTCTCTCGTCTTCCATTTTGAAGAGGCAGCTTTTAACCCGAGTAGAGTGTGAGGCTGCAGGTCTATATTGGTGGTGGCTTCAAGTGAGCATCAGGTGATTTGATATTACCCTTGAGATAATACAGACCACAAGAAATTACCAGAAATTTGGTCTTCCTCATGGGTTGACTGAGAGTGAGCTTAGCAGCTAGAAATGCTCGGGGGAGCTGATGGAATGGCTTAACCTCCTGCCACGTGGCTGCTGTGTGTCTGAAGTGGGTGGTCAAGCACCCCTCTAGAAAAAGGAAAAAGTAAGCCCCTCAGGCTCATGGGGCTGGGATTGGCCATGGACAGATAAAGTCACATGCATTCTCTCTGTTCGTCGTGGAGAACCTCTGCATGCCTGTCCTACAAGAGAAAATCAAAGGTCTCAGGTGGTCTAAAAGCGCTCTGATGTGCATCTTTTAGACTCAGTTCAGTTTCCTGCTTTTGAATCAATGTGGAGATCAGTAATATGCTAAGTGTGGACGCTGGAAATTCCACTGTGGGCTGGAGCCAAAGCCTTGCTTCTTCCCAGCCTACAAGGAGGGGAGGAACCTGCTCCAGAACATCCGTCGACTAAGCCCTGGAGTGCTTTGCTTAGTTCCGGGGCCACTTCTTTGTGGATGAAGGAAGCAGTGTGTTGACCTACCTTCCGGCAAAAGCTCCTCGTCAAAACTTTGACTGAGCTGATTAGACAATTATAAATTAATCAAACATCACTGTGAAAAGCATACCATGTGGTCAGTGTCTTTTAAAATACATCCCACTCTATGGACAACAAAATAGCTAACTATTGAATGCACACTAAATACCAGAAGCTACTAAATTTAGTTTAACAGGTGAGGAAACTGAGCTGCCGGATGGCATTCAGCTTTCCCACATGTACAGCCAGTAATGGTGCAAACACAGGCAGTTCACCATTACGTCATACTGGGTACTCCTAGAACAAATTACATACGATAAATTATATTTTATGTTTGAGTTGGAAATACCAAAATCTCAGAGAACTAACTCACTCCCTCCTTTCCCTTCCTTATGAAGTCCATTTATTCTAGCTCTCTGTCCCCACTATAATTAACCAAGGACAGATTTTATTACTGCTCTTCTGGCTCCTAGATGGTGTTCCCACCACCTCACAGTGCCTGGTACTTATGAAACATAATAAATATTGACTGTGATTATGGCACATTTAGCTCTTTATATGCAAACCATATGTCATCTAGTATGCTGGTGTCTAGATCGTATCTTATGTACATCAGGCACTCAACGTATATGGTGAATACACAGACAAATCTTTTTATTAAAAAGTTCTTAAAATAAGTTGCAAGGTAGATAAAAATTAGCCAATGTTACTGTTATGGGTTAAAGTATTCTTGCTTTCACTCTACCACAAAGAACATTGACTCAGTAAATATAAAAAGATGACCCCCCAAAAGGAAACACTGCAAACCAAACTTGGTTCCCACGTTCAAAATCAAAGCCTAAGCCCCTTTCCTGTTGACCCCTGATACCAGTTTTAGAGATATCATATAGTGATGTCTCTCAGATGTCCAGCAGCTTAAGAGTGAGTTGGTGACTATCTGGCTGGGACAAGTTTCTATGTCCAGCACAACTGAGCTTCAATCCACAGTGCTTTGAGGAAGATGCTTAAGTTGTCAAGAAAAACAAATACACAGATCATCTGCCCAACAAACAACTGGGAAGAACAACAACAACAAAAAACCAGGAAAACAGATGGGTATGCAGAGTACATACATGGTAGTCACTGACAGACAAATTACACAGGTTAACTGTACAAATATAACTACAGATTTTTAGACTCATCCCCCTTACTGGGCTTCATCATCTCCCAACTCAGACCTTCTGAATAAGATGCTGGGCAAAAATCTCATTGCCTGAACCTGATATCTTTATGTCTTTTTGGGGTGGGAGCAAGTATTCCAAAATGATGTATACATCCGTGGACCTTCAGGAAGCTTCCTAGAGTGTGCTGAGGTCATTTGCTCTTTTGATCAAAGCATAAATTAAAAATTAAGTGGACATTTATAGCAAATAAACTGGATCAGGCCCTGGAAAAAATATTATTTTTGCTTAATCATTAAAATAGTTGAAGAGGGAAGAAAGGAGGGAGGGAGAGAGGGAGAGGGAGGGAAAAGGATACAAGAAAGAGGACGAAAAAGAAAGAGACCAAGAAACCATTCAAACCAATATTTTGGTTTAGATGTAAGAGTTTAAAAAAATCACTTTCTCATATCATGAATGGCTAAAGAAATTCCACCTAAGCCATGTCTGTCAAAAGAATATCTGCATACACTAAGTAGTTTCTGGTGAGATGGGTTTAATGGTGAATAAGAAGACAGTGAGAAGGGTCTGACCCTTGAAAGGTCTTTGACAGCCGTGGCTGATTGCTGATAGTGTTAGAATAGACTTATTATCAGCTTCTGCACACCTTATCAGAATGAACATGCCTCTTTGAAAATTAAAGTATGTGAAAAAAGGACATCTTGTATTTCATTTTTGATAGTTTTCCCTAAAATGCACGTTTAAAAGATATAGGATGAAACTCCTTATCATTTAAAGTACTTTTTCGACTTGATTGATTAAGTTCTCTTTTCCCCTTTATGCAAGGGGGAAATGAAAACCCATGAACTAACTGGCGGTAGAGGAAAAGCACATTTGTTGGTATTATTCAATACTAGAGGAGGGAAATCAGACTGGAGTATTTTAGATTTGAAACAAGGAGTTTCATAAACCAAAAGAAAAACACAAACAGCAGGGATTTTTTAAGCTTTCTTTGTTTGTTCCTTTGTTAATATCTTGCTCTGCTAGGTTTACAAATCCTAAATAAATAGAAATTAGTGCTCCTTCCTTTGCAGTCCATTTGCTTTAGATGTTTGCCTTGAGGGACATTTGTGTATTCTGCTAATGGCTGCAGCAGAGTGCTGTCTCATTTTCATTCTGGCAAAAAAAGGCCGTCACCATGGTTACAGTTTCATTTGCTAGAGAGAAACTGATGGCTGTTAGTGATCCCATCATAAGCAACTTCTGTCAGATTTCTTATCAAGTAGACATATTTTGACAAAGTGAAAGCTAACACCATAATAAGAGAACTGAGTTGCTACTCTATGTAATGAACCATTTAGCATTAAATGAAATGTGAAACCACATTTTAAAAGCTGAAGGTGGGGAGAAAAAGTAATATTTATAATTTACACACACACACACACACACACACACACACACAAGGAATATTCCATCGTGGAGCAATGATAGCTTGTTTCTTTTTGTTGTCACAGCAACTCTAGCAGGATAACATTGATTTATATTGGGGGTCTCAGCACACCGGCCTGCAGCCACACAGAGCTTGCATGGGAGGATGTTAAGGTTTCCTTCACCCATGTACCTCAGTGGAGCCCAAGGCTATGCCTGGAACCAAATGCTAAGGTAGTAAGTAGGTCAGAATATTCCGATAAAAGACCTAGCAAAACATTTTGCCCATAATAGACTATAAATGTGTCTTGTTGTACACAAGGAATACTATAATCCGGAAGTAGATCATTGCGATCAATGGAAACACCTTCCTTGTCCATGTCTATGAGCCCTGTGGTATTTCCAAAGGGTGGCCAAGATGACACTTGCTGATAGGACCATGGAGAAAAAAATCTAGCCTGAAGTTTCCCTTCTGGGCTTCAGCAGAAGCACCCAGAATTAGTCCACACAAAAAGGGTGAAGGTAGTGGGTCAAGGTTAGAGAAACATGCATCTCAGGCCATCAGGCAAAGCTGCTGGCAGTGTGGTCTATTGGATTGTGAACTAGGTACCTGACGGACACAACTGATGTTATTTTATTTTAGGACAAAAGAAGATAGGGACTAAATCAACAGGAAAGCCCCCTAAGCAAAAGCTCTAAATGTTTTTTCTTTTTCTGACTTTTACAGTTTGACTGTGTCTTGGCTTCAAACCCATGTAATGATAAACAGACTAGATATTTCGTTTTGCGGGGGAGAAATGATGCTGTCCTCTTACATTTGAAATGAAGAAACAGAGGTTCCCTATGACGGCCAGCTCTACTGGTGCAGAGGTGCGGGACTGCTCACTAAAATGTCTATTTGAAAGAATGCTCATAGACTTTGGGATATGGAAGATAAGATGAGGACATATTTGTTACTTTTTTGCTTGTTGTTTCTGCAAGGTTTTTCACTAAAAATGAATGAAAACATAGGGGGCAAAATGCAGTTTTGAAAAATATCTGGTTCTTTATTCAGTTTTAAAGGATTGCATTGTTCTATTTTATTTTATTTCATTTTGTTTTACTTTATATTTTATTTTATCTTACCAATGAGGGCAGTAAGGTGTTGGGGAGTGCAAACCTTGCCCAGAAGTAATCTGGATGGAATCTCTTTCTTCCTGAGCATGTGATTTTCCAATTTCAAATGTCTCTGCCTGTGATATCCACATAGGTGTGTATATGAAATGTGAAGGAAACCATGAAAACCAGCAGTTGTTAGTGTGACAAGGAAAATCACCAAATTAACAGCCAGGAAAAAAAAAAAATCTACTCTAGCTAAAGCCATCTCCTATCAACCAGCTCCTTTAGAGATCAAGGCTTTTTTTTTTTTGACAATTTTGAAATTATCAGTCATTACACCCTTTTCTAAAATATAGTATTGCAAGAAGTGTAATAAGTCACATATTCTTTGCATCTTTTGAAATCCATTTCCAAACTCCTATAACTAACATTGCAGAGTAACACAGTATTTTTAATGAACATAAATATAAGTCCTCATTTGTCTTGCCTAGGGAACCCTAAAACTCATGCCTGCATTTGAGGTTTAAAGGAATGTTTTTCTTAATTGGCCTCATTTAAAAGATATGTCTTATTATTCACTCAGCGGCCAATCAAGAACAAGGTATCCTGGTTTCAAAGTTTGTGTTATATCAGGTCGTCTATTAACCAGGATAATATACGATTTTATTTTAATCCAAAGAATATAATACCTTATATTTATAGAGCGTGGAAGAGTACAAATCACTTTATGAACATCATCTTACCAACAGCTTATCTCTATTTACCAAAAAAAAAAATGTGAACAAATCCAGGACACGTATACAATTTGCAATACAGTTTCTCCTCAATTACAAAATAGAGCTGTCCCTTGAAAAGTTGACCTTACATCCTAATTTTCCTGATCACTTATAGTAAATTGGGGATTGTTTGCAAAAGAAAAATCATGTTCAACGTAAAGAGCTGAGAGCAAAGAAAATCGCAAGATGGTACATGATCCCTAGGCAGGGCTTGTCCCAAGGACATCTGCTCTGACATGGTTTCCAGAGTGGGAGAGGAATTCCTTGAATCAAAAATGCTCAATTTAATATATCTTTCAAATAAAGATGTATCTCACATTGCCTCTCTGCCAACTCTCAAAACAAGACTGGCGAACTAGAGAAACACCTAACCTGGAAAACAGAAACAAACATGACAGGTGTTGATATTTTAAAGTTTTATCAACTCCATTCCAAAAAAAGTCCCTAGTTATGCTTATTCTGAATTATACAACAACATCTTTAGCATATATTTATGTTAATAAAGAGGGAAGCAGACCTTTTAAAGAGAAAATGAACATTTTTAAAGAGAAAATTTAACCCCCTGAAGAGACTCCAAAAGTTTCCTTCAGAGTTGTCATTTTGTCATAGAAGTTTCTGTCAACCCAATTAAGTTACACTCCCCAAATTTTAAGGAAAAAAAAAAGCAACCTCTCTTATTCTAAAGTCTGTTTTAGTCACTTTTACAACAGCGTTTCTTCTATTACTTTTCATGGTAACTGTACAATATTTCTAATCATTAATAATCTTATTTCGCAAGGAAAATATATTTTTGCATGTTATAAACAATTGCTTTACCAATGAGCTTATGGAATATCATCTGACTTTAAATTAGATGATTCTGAATTTCAGAAGTTTTATAATTGCTAGGTAACACAGAAATGCCTGCTGCATCATACTGAAGATTATCAATAAAATTAGTTTTTCAAATTTAGCATTTTTAAGGAAGTAAGACTATGAAAAAAAGGATATTTTTAAAACAAGAAACATGTACCTACAATTTTTCCTAAAAATTTCTTATTTCCATTTAAATTTGATCAACCCAAGTCTTTTGTCCACATGTAATACATAATAATATAGGGTACATACAATTTTGCATAGTTTAAGCATTTTACTAAGTTCATAATAATTTGCTAAAATTAGATGTCACAGCTTAACAATATGGATATTATTAGTTGGATCATTTTCCTGTTCTTGCTATTGTACATTTCTCTGCAATGGACATCCTTCTGGGATTTTATTTCAGTTTGATGATTTCCATCTGAGGAATCCCCAGAAGTGGGATTATTAGGAAAAACTGAATGAGTTTTCTTTGGGTTTTCTTTTGACTTTTAAATTTTATTTTACTTAGAATCTTAAATGTTTTGACATTTATTTTGAATTTTTAAATCAATATTTTGAATTTTCTTTGGTATTACATTTTCTTTTGACTTTTGAATTTCACAATCTAATCATAGTTAGATTTTATTTTGGTTAAGCAGTTAATAAAACAATCTTTTTTCTTCCCCAGTTGATTGGTTTTAGCCAATATCTAATAATATTGGGGATTCTAACATCTGCAATGAATATGTTCAGTGTGTAAATATTTTCTACCGTACAGATTTCACAAGAACTGATTTTTGTATTTTTCATTTACTTGCAATAAAGTCTATATGTACTATTTTAAAGTATTCTTAAAATATTATATAATTATGTCAACGTTCCCTTTATGGGTCACTCAGAAAGAATTACAAATAAATATGTATCAAGTCATTAACAACAATAGATTCATACCCATTTGTTGTAAGGGAATGAGGCTGAAAACCTCAGTTATCTTCTTACATATGAAAGAAAAAAGGGTTTCTTTAAAATGCTGTTTGAGAAAAAAGAGTACAAAAGAAAATACAAATCAATTTTTTAGTAAAAAGAGAAACTACAAAAAATAAAATGCTGTTTGAAATTTTCAACCTAAGATGCAGGAAGCATCATGGTTCAGAATGCTTACCAGCAATGATTTAGCATTTAAATTGAGCCTGAGTGTTTGGAAGAACGAAATTAATGGCATAATTAGAATCTCGACATGATTAGTTCTCGGTCATATATCCCTCTACTTTATCATAAGTGCCCTGTCAAAAAAAAATACCAAAGCAAATTTCAATGTGTAGAACATTTCAAGAAAATTTGTTACTAATTACATGTTATTTTACCAAATATCTTATCAAAACAAGTCTCTCATAGTACGTGATGTTCCCCTACATAAGGTACTGTCCTACAAATATGTATTCAAGAAAGAAGTTCAGTTCTCAAGAAGTCATCAAATATTAGTTTTGTTAAGTCATAAGATTTCATCTGTTATAATTATGGTGGTTGGCTTTGCTACAGAAGAACTTTATTCGCATTTTTCCAAAGTATCTTGGGTAATATAAGATCAATGTAGAAAGAGAACTTGGGGTTTTGGCAAATTATTTTTCATTTTCAAGCAGAAAAGAACTAACTACAACCCGTTTACCCATGTATAACCGTCTTAATTATTACTCTACAAGGGCCAAAATCTCTGTCAAACAAACCAGTTCCTTAAACCTCATTTCTGCAGCCAACATCAAGAAGAATAATCAGCCCCCTTGAATTTTGCTTCTTTCAACCAAGGTTTTGAATTTTGGCCTCTCATCAAGGAGAATGAAATTGGACATTCAAACCAAAAATTAGCCAGAAGCATCTGTGGTTTGCCCACTCTGAATTCTGCTTGAAATTGAGAAATGACTTGATGGACCCAAGTTATTTTACTTAATCCACACATCATGATGAACAATGGCTCCAGTTTTATTTAATATTGAGCAACCACAGAAGCATATTTGAAAAATTATCTTAATCAGCAAAGGTAAAATTGAGATAATCTGAAAGGACATGCATCTGCATATTTACTAAAAGCTTGCTCACAAAGTACAAAAAAACCCAAAAAACAAAGAAAAAACAGATACAAAGAAAGATTATCTAGGGCACAAACCCGAACACTAGCTAGACTAAAAAGCTAAAGAACGTAACAAAAAAACATTTATTGGAATGATATCTGCAGTCTGAAAGCAACAAAACTTTGGAAAGCTAAGAAAACTAATTGTCAGAAAATAAAGCAGAGTTTTCTTCTTGCAAGGTTCAACTTTCTATAAAGTAAGATACCTGCAGCTTTGTCTGTTTTTGTTTCTTCTAATAATATTGGTTGTATAGAACTGCATAAAAATTCTCTCTGAACTTCAACTGTGTCTCTAAAGTAACTGTCTGGAAGAGATCTTTATTTATCTTTCCATGCATTACGTTCTACATTCTACATTCTGTGTTCTGTGTGTCTATCCCAGATAAAAGGGGGACTTTTATACAGCTTGCAATTCTTGAAAAGAATTCTCACCGAGGCCGCAGACAAGTGGCTGGCTGTAATTTCTAATTCCTGATCCTATCTCAAGATTATAGAGCAAAACCCAATTTCATAGAGTCTTGGTTTTTGCCAACATCACATTTAAAGCACAATGACTTTAAATCAGGCCACCTTTTCAACCTAGGTAAACGGTGATCACTTTTTTGTCTGAAGTTGCACTTGCTACAGTCATAATAGAAAATTGTAGACTATCAAACTAGAAAATGAGTCGTATTGACAGATGTGATCTCATCAGGGTTCCATTTGTTAAAGAAAACATTGAATATTAATTAAAAGTTAATTAGAACTAATTGCCAATTAGAAAGAAAAATAATTTGAAGCTACTCACAGCCCTTCTATTATTATTACCTTTGAGAATCCTACACACCCAGGGGCTGCCAGGCATGCTACCTTTCCTTCCTCTGGTATCACGACCGTGGCCCATCCTGTTACAGTTAACTTGTGTTAAACCACGGATTATGGTACCCAAACATAAAACTGCATCACTCACTGAATATAATCATGAAGCCAGAGTTAATATTCTGCTGAGAGGGAATGGCATGTGTTACAGAACACAAGGAACTGAAAAAGTAGGCAAGCAAGTGTGATCATTTTCAAGTGATACGGAAATGAATCATCGACAATGTGGTGGCTATGTGTCAACTGCCTCCCTCATATCTACTCCCCCTTCTTCTGTCTATTTACCCTGGTTTCCATTCGGGGATCCATGCTTCCTACACTTTTCAGGCCCATGTCTCGGGTAGGGATGCATCACCGTGAATTCAGAGGTAGAGTACATAATCCAGGCCAAAGTCAGAGTACAATGTATTCCTCTCCCCACAGTGATGGAGGCTTGTCAGGAGGATAAGCAGAATGAAACTCAGGGCTTTTTTCCCCAGGGTTTCTATTCAGGGGGCTTACTCTTTCCTGCTGGAGTTGAAACGGAAAGAAAATGAGGCTAAAGCTGGAACCTATCTTGCCCCAGACAGGGCTGAAACTAAAGGCAGATGAGAGAAATCCAGCCTGCAGCCAGCCTTAAGCCCTGAAGCCAGCACTGCCCAGAAGCAGCCAACAAATTCCTTTTTCCAGTGGAGCTAGCTTGGGTTGTGTTGCTAATCACTTAAAATTGAAACATTTTATTGAGACAACATTTTCAAGATATTTATAAAATAGACGCAGGAGAGAAGGTAATGTCCGAATATTTCCCTTGGAGTTTAGGAATATATAATCTTCCAAGAGAACCACTGCTTCCATATCCCTTCCTTGGTTTTTCTCTGAAGATCCTAGGGTGACAGTCAGGACTCTGAGTTTCAAAACTCTTGAGTTTCTCTCTCTTAACCGTTAAATGGATGATCTAATCCAAGAGTATATTTCCTATAATACCAAGCCACAGTAAATTTTCATTCACTCATGACCTGGGTAGAATTTAAATCATTAATCTAATAGAATTTTTTTTTAAGAAGGAGATTTCCCATATCAGAGACATGCGATTTTATTTGATTTTTAAGAAAACATTTTGCATTTTGTTCTTCTGTCTTCTCCATTCATGTCCTAGTTTTGGGCTTCTTTTAATTGGAGTATAATTGACTGAAATGTTATATTAGTTTCAGGTGTACAACATAGTGATTTGACATTTATGTACATTAGGAGATGATTGATAAGGTGTTACCATCCATCATAATGTAAAGTTATTAAAATATTGTTGACTATATTCCCTATTCTGTATATTACATCCCCATGACTTACTTATTTTAAAACTGGAAGTTTTTGCCTCTTAATCCCCTTCATCTATTTCTCCCATCCCTTCACCCTCCTTCTCCCTGGCAACAACCAGTTTATTCTCTGTGCCTATGAATCTCTTTGTTTTCTTTTGTTTGTTTGTTTGGTATTATTTTTAATGCCATATCTAAGTGAAATCATACAGTGTTTGTTTCTCTGCCCGACTTGCTTCATCAAAGCATAATACCCTCTGGGTTCAGCCATGTTTTCACAAATGGAAAGATTTTATTCTTTTTTATGGCTGAGTAGTATTCCACTGTATATATATATATATATATATATATATATATATATATATATATATATATATATATATATACCACATCTTATATATATATATATATATATATATATCTCTCATATATATATACACATATATATTTCTCTGTATATATATATATATATATATATATATATATATATATATATATATATATATATACCACATCTTGTTTATCCATTCATCTAGTGATGGACACAGATTGCTTCCACATCTTGGCTACTGTAAGTAATACTGCAGTGAACATAAGAGTGCAGATATCTTTTTGAATTAGTGTTTTCGTCAATAATACCCAGAAGTGGAATTGCTGGGTCCTATGGTAGTTCTATTTTTAATTTTTTGAGGAGCCTCCACGCTGTTTTCCATGGTGGCTACGCCAATACACCCACAGTGAATGAGGGATTCTTTATTTTCACATCTTCGCCAACACTTGATTTTTGGTTGTTATTATTTTTGTGGCTGTTTTGATAATAACCATTCTGACAGGTGTGAGGTGGTATCTCATTGTGGTTTTGATTTGCGTTTCCTTGATGACTGGTGATGCTGAGCATTTTCTTCATGTGCCTGTTGGCCATCTGTATGTATTTTACTAGTTTTGAGATTCTGACTTTGATCTTGCATTTAACAGGTAGCTAACAGGAATAAGAAATTCACTAATATTTTATCTTCCTCTGAACAAAATGCAGTAGAAGACAGCTAAAATGGATTCACTTCTCTTTGTTTTTTAGCTTTTAAAGTCCTGCTCTGATTCACTATGGGTATTCATGTAATACCCTCAAGTTATGTTGTTAGGAGGTGAACCATGATGTCACCAAAATGAATCCTCTCATTTACCCAATACTGTTACGGAATGGAGCCATGATTTTTTGTGTCTCATTGTTGTAACTTGAATGACCTGACAGTTTTAGCTCCATTTAGTGGCAAAAACACGGAGATGGATTAGAAATGATACTAAATGTGTTAATACTGACTTGGCATGCATATTTACATTGTGATTTAGAAATTTTTACATATAAAAGAGTACAAAAACTTCTAAACTATACATTTTTTAAGTTACAGACTAGTTTTTTAGTTCTTATTTTGAGACTCCAATATTTAAATACAGTAGAGAAAATGAATGAAAAAAAATGAGATTTTGCTTTTTCAAATATTCTTAGCACAAGTGCTGGACTGAGTTCACATATTTAAAAAGCTCGTCATATATTAGAAGTATTATTAGTCTGAGCCTTCAGGCAGTTCTAAGAAGGTTATACAATGAAACAAAATTCACATTACTGAATCTGGAAGTTTCATTCTGACCTAAGAGCTCCATCAATGAAGTTTAAATGTGGCACAGAAAGGTTGCTCAGATTTTCAATACCTTAATAGTATTTTTGCCTTGGAGGCTGTAAGAAATATTTCATATTTAACTTGTGATTCACAAAGGCAATATGCTTTTTTTTTTCAACCTTCTGTATCTTTAGCTTTTTGAGAAGATTCCATAAGAATGTGAATAATCTGATTTCCAGATATAAAACACTTTCCAATGTGGTACTTTTTAATTCTGACTAATTTAATAGTCTGTTTTATGGGAAAATAATAAGCAATAAAAATATTGACTAATCAGAATTCTAAAATAACTCCCCTGGAGTTTATAAAGAGAAAATTTCATCTATAGGACTTTCTCTAGGTATCAGAGACTTCTAGTTAATAAAAAAAAAAAAAATACCTGAACTTTATCATCACATAAAAGTTGTTAAAATACACACACACACACACACACACACACACACACACACACACACACAAAGACTGAGCAACAGGATTTAAATTATTTAGGTCCTAAACATTCTGTCCTGCATGTTGTTGTTGCATTTGTATATTTTAAGGTAACATTTGGAAACACTCCAGGGCTGAGATACAGCTGAAATTTAGGATACATCTGTATTTTCAGAAGAAAATTTATTTAGTCAAACATGTCTGTTTAACACAAAACCAAAAACCTTATTTAATGTGTATTTCTAAATCAAATTTACGTACGGAAGCCTTTGGAATTTGCTTCTAATATTCCTAATTCCTTAGGTTACCATCTATACAGTTTTATTTTTTGTGTAACTTTCATTAGCTTCAGATTATCCATGCCAAAAAAATGGGAACAGTGACACAGATCATGTCAAAATGGCAGATAACACAAGCATCATTTGTATTTATGTCTGGAACACGTTTTCTGCTGCCCTCTTTTCCCCTGAACATTTACCTTCCTAATTACGTTTCACTCAGTCTAATCTTTAAATTAATTAGAATTCCCTGAGCTCACAACTGACAGTGAGAAGAATGGGGAGGGGAGGAGAAATTAGATTAAATAATAATGATCACTCGTGTTCCTAACCACTTCAGAGTTTACAACATGATTTGTTGATTTTGAGTTGGTCCCCACCATTAGGAACTGGTTAGAGAAGTTGACTTGTAATGTAAAAAATGGTGTCTGCAAAGTGACAGCTATTTCAAAGGAAAAGCACTCCATAAAGGCAGGAATTTGGGGGGCCAACAAAACCCCAGGTGCCTCAAAATGGTACCACATTTCTGCACAGCTGGTATTTGATGACGAGATGAAATTTCAGTTTCCTTCTGAGGGGTCAGCTCTGTGCCATCCGGCTCTGGCACAGGTGATCCCATCTCTACCAGGCCAGA
>NW_006799066.1:124755-135444 GCF_000442215.2 Lipotes vexillifer | reverse complement strand
TGTCCCAGGAACAGAGCTGCTGAGTGGCCACAGTCCTCGCCAAGTCAAGCCAGCAGCTAATGAAGGATTGAAATGGAAATCTGGCCCAAACAAGGATGAAACAAACCGATTCATTTCTCATGGGAATTTTACTAGAAAATGGAAAATAAATCAGTTATTGGGGCAGGCCCAAGCTGAAAGAAAGCCAGAGAAAGGCCTTAAGTTAATATAGAGACATGAACTTTTTTTTTCATATTTGTATTATATTTTTATATAAAAAATATTATATATAAAACCTGTATATATGTAAAATAATCTTTAAGTCTAGTATCAATCATACTAAGCCATGAACTTTTTTCATACATGTATATTATATACGTGTATATATTATATATTTGTGTATATATATATATATATATATGTATGTATATTACAATATTTAAGTCTAGTCTTAATCATATCCCTGGGATGGGGAGTGGGGAGGGAGGAGACAGGAGGTGCGGCCGCCACTGTGGCTGCTCTTTTAGTGACAAAACACATCCACCCATAGACATATTCTTGAGGAAGCTAGGGTTTAAGGCAATGGTTTTGGGAAACTGATTACAGCATTAAAAATATTATCAATACTAGGATTCTCAAACAAATATTACCTTCCTTGTTCTGTTGCAGTTTCAGTGTCTCTAGGCTGAAGATAGTTATTCATATGACACTTTTATTAATTTCTAATCCTAAACAACTTCAAGGGTTTTGATGATGTTATTTAACATCGTTAAAAGTTGCAAAGCCCACTGCTTATTTTTTATTTGTATAATGCATGTTAATAGTCACTGGCTGCATAATTTTTTAACTTATAGCAGGTTTGAGTAACAGGTTCAGTCTATTCCTCAAATGTGCCTCTCTGATATTTTCATTAAAAGATTTTACTTTTAGCTAAACTTATTACAAATAACATCTCTTTTTGCATTTCAGTGTTTTACATTCATTTTATTTGGGTAGTATTTTGTTTTCATGTAGAAGCAATGAATAAGTCTTAAAGCAATTTTACGATTAAATCCATTAAAAATGAAGCAAACCATCACCATCACAATCAAATTACTCTCATCATTCTAAATACATTGGTACTCAAGCTCTGAAAATACATACTTGCATTTCATTTCTCTTCCCCTCCCCCAGTGTTGATAAAAATCTGGGCTTTACAATAGCAAAGACACCTTCTGCTTTTGGCAGAAATGGATTAATCATATTGCAGCTAGCTGATACCTGTTTGCCCTATAAAAGTAACGACAAGCTAACAAAAAGGAGAAATATAGGTATATAGAGGGAAGAATAATGATTAGCTGTGTTTGAAATGAAAGTGTATAATTTTCTGTTTGCAATAAAATTTTCTCATGAATCTAAAACTCAGAGGATATAACATTTAGCTCATCCTGTGTTTCCAAATGTAAAGTACGCACACATAAAGATACAAATAAAGATAAGTATACCATTCATAAATCCTTGAAAAAGCATAAAATAATATTTTGCTGCTCTCATTTATAGCATGATTACATCAAGAATTAAATAAGAGAAATATGAACTGAGCTGTAAAAATTCTGCTATTATCAAAAGAAAACATTTCTTAGACTCAATTTTCTCTTCCTACTCAAGCAAAAACTCTATCCTTCTGAGGAAATAGAATAGGTAATTATAAAAATGTGTACTATGGTTTCCATGTTACTATTGAAATCTTATAGGCTATTTATGGATTCCCACTCAGGAGGATATATTTGGCATTTCACAGCACAACTTTGTATATTGATTCTTCCATTCTCTTCTAATAGGACATGCATACTACTCAGATGCATAGGTAGATAAGACCCCCCGCCCCAAATCATGCCCTTTTGAAAATACCACACAAAACATATTAGTTTAAGGAAGAGCTGACGGACTTGTATTGTAACCAACTGCTCTAGTTAGAAGGGCATTCTTTTTATATCTTATTACTTTATTTTTTTCATACTTGCCGAAAGGAGTCTTTGTGCCTTAATTATGCACAACACAAAGAAAACATTCTAAAGCATATTCATCAGAAGACATTGACTCATAAAGTATAAGTGGGGCACACCAAAATGCACATAACATCTGACTCAAATAATTTACTGAAGATCTTAGGACGACTGAAAGTGTTCTCTTGTGTCTCTGATTTTAAGTACTATATTAGAGTCACCGTGGTTTATAATTTTACCACACTGGATAAGTCACTCTACAATTAATGCTGCTTACTTATTATAATGAGTCATTGTTTACCATCCCAGGCTATTAGTTGAGCTTAGGGTCTTGAGCCTAAAAGCACTATTTTTTGCAGAACACTTAAGGCAATCATAAGTCCATAGAAGCCTTCTGTATAACCTATTTTACGGACAAACAATTACATTTTAGATTGAAGAGGTGAAATGATTAAGAATATTTGACTTAGTTGCCATGACAGCATGCATTTTTCATCAGGCACAGTGTAATTACTACAATTTCAATGATGTAAAATCAAGAAAGATGATAACAAACAGCAGAACCGTGGAGATATTGCCATTGCAACCAGGTTGCCATAGCAACAGTGATAATAATCCCGGTGATAGATGTTTTCTCTTGCTCTTTCCATTTTGTACGGTTATAACATTCAGAGCCAGTTTTTACCACAGCTTTTTATAGTTTATTAGACTGTCAAAATAGTTTATGAGATGTAGTTGCAAAGGAAATGACTGAGTTCCGCAGCCTAATAAAAATGCCAAATACTCTGTTTACATACTGCTCCAGCACTTAACAAACATTAAAAAATTGTATGAAAAATGATTTGGTATTGTATCTGTATTAATCAATTTGCAAGGCATACGCTTTGTCACTGAAGGTCAAATGAAGAGTTTCCAAACACTACTTTTCGAGAACCTTTTTTTAAAGTTTATTCTTTGACATAACACACTGGCAACCCCCTTCACCTGGATAGGAGTATAAACCACCCACAGGAAATACTTTGCACAACTAAAAGATAAATAGTTATAGAAAATTAAAACCACATTTGCTTCTCAAATAGTTTTGGGAGGAAATATTTAAAGTTTTATGGCCAGAAGTATTTCAAATCAACTTTTTAAAGACAACAGTTTTTGAAGGTCTGACCGCAGACAGGGAATCTTAATGGATCAGGCTCAGAAATAAACACTGTGAGTGTGAATAGTTTGACAAGGAAACACATAGTGATGTCCAAAACAAAATGTAGTGATGTACGCACCAAACTACGCACACACCGTGTAATAAATATAATTCGCTGATATTAGATATCTGTGCCAATCGTTATATACAGTCTTACATCTTTTGCAAGCTGTTCTTTTACTTTCAATGGAAACACATTACAGAGAATGTACTTCAATACAGACCTACCATGGTTTTGCCTGTAAGAAAAGGTACCCTAAGAGGCATGCATTCATATGAACCCGGAGGCTTTATAATTTATTGCAGTCCTGTTGAGTATTCATGAATAGAGTAAAATTGAGTCAGACATTAAAGCTTTGGGCCCTGCTTATATGCGACAAACAGAAAGCCTTGAATAGTTTCAAAGATGTGTGTGCTTGTGAGTTCACAGGCAGCTTTACCAAAAAGTATAAAGGGTATGGGAATAATTTTCAATGACAAGCCCTCCCTCTATATCCATCCATTTATCTCCCACAGACGTTTTCCATATTAGTGGAGTACTTTGTATCTAGTGAGATTAGACTTCAAGTTAATTATGCAAGAAATATAGGGCCGTGGCCCAGACATACTAACACCTGTTAGTGTTGGAAGACAAAGCGAAAAGGTTTAGAATTTCCAGCATTTCCTACTCCCATTTATTGATGACCTGCTCTTCAGCACTTCTAGGCGTTTATTATTTTTTAAATGGGTAGGATCAGCTGAGGCCCTATGGATTTAGAAACAAGAGTTTGGGGTCTCTTAACCCTTTCTCTTAGCTTCAGTGTCCTTGGAACAGGAAAGCTTTTCTCACATGTTGTTGAGATAAATTTGTGCCTGTGACATAGTAACTATTATCTGAGTCTGATAATGCTGTCCTGGAGGCCAGACAGCAACCCTGGCCTTTCCCCACAGTTGCTCAAGTCACATCAGTGTAGCAGGAAATTCACCCTTTTGGTCTGGCTGCTGGTGGGGGGAGGGGGTGCAAAGAAATGAAAGAGAGGATGTTCATTACCTCTTCCATCAGGAGCAGCTCCAGCATGTGAAGGAGAGGACTGCGGATCAGACAGCCTACAATGTACTGCTTATTTTATACTAACTCTTTCAGGAAATCATTTACCGATTACGATTTTTTGTAACTCAAATAGTAAGTTAAAATTGCTAACAAGACTTTAAAAATGCATATGACTTTGCTCATTAAATATGACCCAACACTACTCCTGAAATCAAATCAACTGGCATATGTTGTGGTCAGTGACATCGTATCCCTGTCTCAAACACCACCCCGCCATTAAATGAAGCCGTCATTGGAACAGGCTGCTCTCTCCAGCAAATACTTAGCAGTAAGCTTGTTAGAAGGAATTTGTTAGCAGGAATGGTCACTTTTTCAAATAAGTATATCATCTGCTTAGAGAAAAATAATATTCCTCAGTTTAGCCTAAGAAACAAAATGTTAAGTGCTTGAGTGGTCCTTTTTTTTTTCTACTCTTTCAATAATTTGAGTGACAAATGCCATATTTTTCACTACATGACAGGTAAACTATTTATCTCACGTATTCATAACAAACAGCCATAGCAAACACCTTCCAAAAGGAAACTGAGGAACTTAAAATATATACACAGATACTTAAGAGACATTAAAACAATAACGAAGTGTACTTCAATAAAAACATAATAATAATGAAGTAAAGATCAAAGCCATGAAAAGAAAAAGGAAGATATAGGATCAAAGGTGTGTTTAAATCCTCAGAAGAACATTTTCACCATTGCTCAAAGTCAAGTTAGCTTTTACTCCTTCCTTAAGAGAATGTTCTTTATCTATAATCTTAAGAGAAGGTTCTGTCCCAGGAAATAATACATGTTTCTTAACTTGAATCTCTTTGATGTATGGTTATGCCATCATATGTAACTCACAAGCTGCCCTGCTGGAATGTTCATTATTTAGTATCTAAAGAGCAATAGCTCTAATCCTACAGCATTTTAGTTAGTTGTAAAAAAAAAAAAAAAAAAGCAATCTTAACAGAGCAGAGGGCATCTAGTTTTAATACCTCAGAATACCAGGTACAAAGAGGTGGAGTATTTTATGGTTTTATTCCCAAAATTATTCTCTACAGAGTTTAAGGTTTACACTTGACTTCTTTTTTGGTTGGTTATACAGAAAATGTCTTTAAAATGTACCTAAATTATTTTAAATCTGATTCTACTCCATTTTCTTTTGTTCTTAATTGTTCCCAGCTGTGAGATTTCCATTTCTACTGCCCAGAGTATTTTATTCTGTGAGGGCCTGAGACTTTTAGACACATGCCAGGCAGCTTGAGAATTCAAGTGCAGCCCCTTGCCCCATCAGAAATACAAATCCCACACAGTAATCTAGAGAATTCCAAAGGGTGTGTGCATTTGTGAATATCTTTCCTGTCTCAAAATTTTCCTTAATTTTCAACTTCTACTGCATTGTTCCTACTCCTTTAGTGTGGGCCAATGAAATGCAAAACCTTCAATATTCTCATTTAAGAGAAGATGGAGATAATAATAGCTATCTGATCTTACAGGATTTTTGTAAGATTCGAAAGAGGTAAGACATGGGAAAGCATCAGAGAAGTTAAAAATATAATTATGAAAATATGAGGCTAACTAGTCACCATCATGATCATCATTATTATCTGTCAGCTGAAACCTCCTTGTCTAATTTTACTGATAACAGTACATGCTGTGGAGTTCATAATGCTTGGTCCTTGTGGACCTATGACATCCAGTGAAACTTAGCAACAAAAACACTCAGCAGAAGTGCAACTAAAGTGTCCTTCAGCTATGGAAGAATTATTACAGTGTTAGTATAAGAAATGAATGAAATCTGAAAGAAGTTGTTAAGGGAGACATTGTGCTAAAGAGTGTGAGGATAAGCAGTATTTTCCTGGTAGTCAGAAGCAAAAAAATGCTAAGAATGGGAAGCCTGTAAATCAAATCATGACCTGTCTTGTACTTTCCTACCCCCAAATATTTAAGGATCTCCTGATGAACAATCATCATTATTTCACTGGGCCAGCCTTGCTTCAGAACACACTTGAAGGTCCAACATTCATGATCATTCTAAACTTGTGTCAGTACCATTGTTGGTCACCGTCCTCCAGCTGTCTCCATCTTTTTTGCCTTGCAGAGCATTTATGCTTAGTGCAGTCGTTCCTCAGCATCCGAGGAGGGTTCGTTCCAGAAAACTCCTCAGAAACCAAAATTGGTGGATACTCAGGTACTGCGTGTTTTGCATCAGCAGACAAGGAGGGCTGACTGTATATCATACACCCACCTGGAAAGATTTTGGTCAAATTCTAAACTTTGGCAAGTCTATAGTGACTACTCTGAGATACCAGGTTTTCTTAAAAGCAGAGAATTATCAATTAAATTATTCTCAAAGACTAGATGGAATGATCAGAGTTACATTAACTCATTTTACAGTCATTCTCAACCACAGAAGTTCTTCCAAGGCTTTCAAGCAGTGTCAAGAGGTTGCGGTGTTCAGACCCAAAGCAAAATTTTGCCCTTGTGGAACTGAAGAATAAAAGCTACCAGCCTTGCTATAGGGCAAGTTTTACTTGTACGGTCTTCCTGGTCATTATGCCTTTACTACAAGTAAAACTGATGACAACCTCTTCACTTGCTTATTCTCCATTTTTTTTTTTTTGTACATCCTCTATATAGCGAAAATCTGAACAAATGTTTAACCTTCTCCATGTAAAATCGTTTCAAGCTTGTATTTCACATATTAGATTTTTCTGGAAAAGTTTAGAATTCTTAAGAATTCTGAGACTGCTCTGTAAATGGAGTGTGTTGTTTATCATGAGTATTTGCGATAGCAACACACAGAAAACTTTTTAAATCAGAGAAACTTTGGCTCAAAAGCCTTACAGATTTTACATCGATAACTGAATTTCCAAGTTTTATGGAATTATCTTAAAGATAGTTTCAACTAATTCAGAGGAAAAATGGGAGTGACTATACAGAAATCTTCCTTTCTCCTTTCAACATCCTCCCACTTAGAATGTTCTTAAAATGAAAGATTTGAATTTATAACAATGACTGCTGAAGTTATAGATCACTTTTGTACATCTGGGATTTTAGAGTGGATATTTCTGTCTTGTACATTTTATCTTGTTATATTTCCACCAACTGTTATTCTTTTTGCTCTCATGTAGCTTTATCCTGGATCACAGTTTGGAGGAGATATAGTCTTATGACAGAAAGTGTTTCAAGATGCCAGAGTACATCTTCTGTTTTCTAGATGAATATTTTAAGGAATTTTGGGAACACCAGATCAGATTACTTCTTCTGAATTATACAAACAACTCTGATTTCCAGGCAGCTCCATAAAAACTTACATACTTTACTTCATAGCTCCTGTTTTCCTTGACACCTCATCTTTCGTTGGTATTGGTTCTGTATTATTTTTCAAGCCAGAAAAGGAAAAGGAAATTGCAATGATTCATGCCATGTGAAAATTTAGCCATAATACTGAGTATTCATTTCTTAGCATTCTCTGAACTGTAAAGCAAGGGGACTTGATTAGATCATTCTATTAATTTAATGCCAATCTCATGTTTAAAGACAAAGAAGTCATTTAGCAATTAAAACAAAGGAAAAACATCAAAGACAAAATTCAACTTCAAATGTTTTCTTTAGCTCACTAAGCATATTTGCCATTTTATTGGGTTCCTTTCCAAGAAGTAGAATAAGACAATCTGAAATTTTGCTAGAAGAGAATGCTAAAAATGAGAAATCACGTTGCCCTGAAAAATGCTCATAGTCTGCTGGTGTGCACTGCAGAAATTCTGAGCTTTTCTCCTCTGTGTTCTGATAGGTTTCTAATATCAGCTACATAGAAGTTTCTTCATGTCATGGAAGAATTAATTCACTTCCCCCAAGAAATCTAACTTACTGTAACATGGTAACAGTTGCTGGTGAAAAACACTGAGGAATCTTAGATAACCATCTGTGTTTTTAGTTGTTCCTTTATACAAAGATAAAAGTTGAACAGGGTCAGACTTAAAACACATCATATGATCACCTTGACTCCTTCTATAAAAGATGTAATGAACACCTATCACTTTTGTATTAGACTATTTGGTGACCATCCTCTACTCTCTATATCGAGTCATAACTAGTGATGATAAATTTTGTTATGAGTTATCTTACTGATCAATCATGGCTTATGATGAACTATCCTTGACTCTTTCCTCTCCTTCAATTTAGCGTACAATCATCAGTCAAAAAATTGTGTCAAACAATTTCCTTAACTTTACTGCTTCCTTCCCTCCATCCCAAAGCCACTGTTCTTGCCTGGTCTGTGTCTCCTCCCGCCTTTCACCACCTTCACTTGCCACCCTTCTCCAATCCCTCCTCAGCTCCACAATCAGTGATCATTTTCTAAATGACAGATTTAATCTTAACCCATTGCTTACCGTCTTTGGGATGCTCAAGGTTTCTGATTCTGAATTAGAAAGTACCATATCTGGCCTTCCAAGTTAGGAAACGATGGGAAACGCTAGAAAAACCAGGCATCTAAACCAGCACACAGGATGAGGACTAAGTTAGGGCAACAAAGCCTCCCTCTAGATTCTGTAACTGGATTTGGAATCAGTACGATTTTGGAATAACACTGAGGTCGGTTTCATGCTGAGTTTAAGATTCAAAAACTAGGCTTGGTCCTAGGTCTTCAGAGTGGGGTCGCCCAGACTAGCAGCCTCAGCACCACCAGGGAGCTTGTTAGAAATGCAAATTTCAGCCCCACCCCAGACCTATGGCACTGGAAACTCTAGGGATGAGACCCAAACAATTTCTGCTTTAACAAGCCCTGTAGATGATTCTGATGCCCACTGAGGCTGCACAACCACCGTCTTAGAGAAAGGAATGCGTCTAAGTCTGCCCATTGGAATTAAGGGGCCTAGCTCTGGAGAGAGGTGTTCTGCCATATCTGGGAAGGAGGGTTTTTATCCTGAGAGCACTTACAGCTGTGGTTCCCATCCGTGTTGCATATTAAAACCACTTGGGAAACTTAAAACTACTGATGTCTGAACCTTTCCACGGGCCAGTTACATCAGAAGCTGTGAGGGTGGGTCCCTGGTAGTGAGATACTTTAAACATACCCCAGGTGATTCTTCTGTGCAGTCAGGACTGAGAACTGCTGATCTGGGGGGATCTTGACCTCCCTGCTAAGGGTCCTCCCTTGCCCAGCTGCATAAATATAATTGCACCCACATTTCTTGGATTGTAACTGTACTGCTGCTTTAAAATCAGGACCAGGGTACCTAGCCGTACTTCCAGAGCCAGCCCTGGTAGCCCTTGCTCAACTGCAAGGCCACTGCATTGCTCAGAACCAAGGCACCTTCTGTATGGCCCAACATAACTGTCCTAGACAGCGCTCCCGAGAAGTGCTGTAGAAGAGTTCATACCTGCTTCTGCCCTTCATCCTGTCCCCTTCCAGGCTGCTTCAAAGAGGTGCTCATGCATCATGCCCAGTGAGATAAGCAACTCTATAGTCATGCTTTACATTTTAACTCAGACAGGAAAACATAAAGTAAGACCTTGTTCTGTGTGCCATAACATGCCTTTCCCCTTCCTAAACTTGTATTTTATTGCTTCAAGTCTGAAGTCATAAATCACTCCAAACTAATCTTTCATAGCTTGAAATTGCTTTTAGCATTAAAACAAACAAAAACAGATTATCTTTGTTGTTCTCTTACCAATCTCTTCTAACTCGTGATAAATATTAATTTTTCGGAAAGAGAAGTAACTGTCTACTTGATAATTGATCTTTAATTTTGAACAATCAAAATTGATACATTATATAAAAATTAGAGATTTTATAACATGAGGTGAAAGTCTTGGATATTGTGAATCACAGGGTGGTTCCCAGCCCATAAAATTGGTACCACTTAGAAGGATGTTAGAAAAGCAGAATCTTATATCCAACCCAGTCCTACAGATGCAGATTATAAATCAGAATTTGTATCTTAACAAGATCCCCAGGTAATCTCATTGCATATATAGGTCTGAGAATCACTGGTCTTAGAAATGCTGAAGAAATTGCTTCAAACTCAGGTTAGAGAACCAATTTTACATGGTAGCTATAAATCCCCCCCAATATTTGACATATTAATTAAAATTACAAATAAATTTGGCTTTTCTTCCTCATTTAATGGAAAATAAGCTTGAAATTAATATACATGACGGAAAACCATGGTTTCAGGAAGTTAAAATTTATACAACTGTTCTCTGCCATAGAAAACCCACCCTCCAGTTACACAGGAATATTGCATGTTGCAGGAGGCAAGAAGAAGTTGTAGGACAAGGCAGGTCAAGATAAGAAATGGGCTTCCCTGGTGGCGCAGTGGTTGAGAGTCCGCCTGCCGATGCGGGGGACGCGGGTTCGTGCCCCGGTCCGGGAGGATCCCACATGCCACGGAGCGGCTGGGCCCGTGAGCCGTGGCCGCTGAGCCTGCGCGTCCGGAGCCTGTGCTCCGCAGC
>NW_006799066.1:111378-123850 GCF_000442215.2 Lipotes vexillifer | reverse complement strand
AACTTCTATTTTGAAGCTATTTAAAAAGATCGGCATAAAACCCAAGCGGCAACATGGAAACACTTTGTTTAAAAAAAAAAAAAAAGATAGGAAATGGTTGCTAACAGGGCTGGGCCAGGGGCCAGAATGTTTGAGGGCTGTAGAATTTGGGCTCCCTATATTCAGCCATTCAGCAAACATTATGGAGCATCTATTATATGCCAGAAATGGGTTTTAGTTTCTTCACTGTCTAGATTTTGGAGACAGGCACAGGAACAATGACAATGCAGCTTGATAAATGCTGTAAAAAAAAGTCATGCACTACTATTATGGGGACTCAGAAGAGGAAGCCCTAAATTGAGAAGAGAGAACAGAGTCAGGAATAATTTCTTAGAAAGGGTGACAGGTGTCAATTCAGACGACTCGAGGTGAGTGTAGCTGAATTCCAGAAGGACAAAATCATTTGCTTATGGGTTATCTGATGTCTTTTCAGAAAAATGAGCCTTTCAGGCGAAATCAAGAGTCAGGCTTATAACTGAATAATGCTTAAGGGAAAGCCCTTGAGGAACAAGTGGTGTGGGTTGAAGGAGACATGGGGAGGGTTGAGGCTCAGGCCAGAGATGGAGAAGTAAAACCTTGAAAAGAACAGGAATGCTTCCTTCTCCATCAAGGAGGGGAAGGTAGGGGATGAAACTGCAACTAAGGAGGCAGTTAACTTGAGAGGCTTTGCACCTAAAAGCTCCCGTTTTCTCAGTAAAGAAGAATGCAAGTTCTTCGGAAAAGAGTGAGATGCGCTGGGCTGAGGAAGGTAAAAGAGGAGAGCACTGCACATCAGAATTGCTTTCTTTGCTAATGTGACATGGAATTTACACGGGACACTTTAAAAAGGAAGTGGTGAGGGTCCATGTGTGCGGTTGAAATCACGACTTTGACATAGCAACCATCCTCCAGGTTGTATGATTTTGTTTAAAAATGTTCAGCAGTGCAAGATGCTTGAGTTCATTGAAGTTTCCAGGGCTGTGGTGTGAGTGCAGTACGAAGACAAAGGTGGAAAGATATTGAAAATGAGGTCAGGAGCAACTGAAGTGACGTATTATGTACCTGTTAGGCTTTCATGTGTATATGAGTCACCTGAACACCTTGTTAAAATGTGAATGCTGATTCGGTAGCTCCGGCCTAGTGACTACAAGACTTCATTTTTAACAAGCTCTCAGATGATGTTTATTCTGGAGTTCCATAGGCCACACTTTGAGTAGCGAGTTCTAAGCTGTGTAAGGGTAGAATTAAAACCCAAAGTGGTGATGTCTTGGGAAAAAAAAGAAAGGGATAGCTATACTGAATATCAGAAAGCCATGATAACACTTTGTATCCATTAAGATGGCTATTAGTAAAAATAATAACAAAAATGACAAATATTGGTGAGGATATTGAGAAACTGGAATTCTTGTACACTGCTTGTGGGAATATAAAGTGATAATATGGTGCAGCTGCTATTGAAAACATTATGGCGGTTCCTCAAAAAATTAAACATAGAATTAAGATATGATCCAGCAATTCCACTTCTAGTTATATACCCAGAAAAATTGAAAGCAAGAACTCAAACAGATAAGTGTACACTCATATTCATAGCAGCATTATTCACACTAGCCAAAAGCTGGAGACAACCCAAATGTCTACTGATGGATGAATGAATAAACAAAATGTAGTATATACGTACAATAGAATATTATGCAGCTTTAAAAAGGAAGGAAATTCTGACACACTGCAACATGGACAAGGTGGAGGACATCATGCTAAGCGAAAAAAAACCCACAGACATGAAGAGACAAATATTGTATGATTTCACTTATATGAAGTGCCAAGAGTAGTCAAATTCATGGAGATAGAAAGTAGAATGGTGGGACCAGGGACCAGGAAGAAATGGATAATATGGGGAAACACTGTTTCATAAGTTCTGAGTTTCTGTTTGTGATGATGAAAAAGTTCTTTTAGAAAATACTAATGCTGGGACGTCCCTGGCAGTCCAGTGGTTAAGACTCTGTGCTTCCAGTGCAGGGGGCATGGGTTCGATCCCTGATTTGGGACCTAAGATCCCACATGCCACGCGGCATAGCTGAAAAAAAAAATACTAATGCTTAGCTTCCACTTCTATAGATTTGGCTTAATTGCTTTGGGATGCAACCTGGGCACCAGGATGTTTACAGTCCCTAGGTGATTCTAACATACCATAAAATTTGGGATCCACCAGATTAATTTCAAGAGAAGAGCAAAAAGGTTTTAAAAATTAAGGATTGACAACCCTTGGAGGATATTTTTAAATTCACTTTTTGAGGAAAGTATACAGCAGCTTTCAGATGTTTGCTTTTGTCTCTGTAGACTAGCATTCAAAACTGTCTTAACAGAAAAATGAGTTTGTTGGTCCAGTCCTTCTGGCACGTATTTTGATTGACATCATACAAAATCTTCATACTCAGGGCTCTGTCTGATCAAGAGGAACCAAGAGCTTGGACCAGGTGAGCACAAAGGTGCCAAGCAGGGTACTAGTTCCATTAAGTTCACAGTGTACCTTTCTCCCCTCATGACTGCATCCAGTCTCTGACTTCTCTGAATGTATCACTCCAAGAGAAAAACAAGAGGAATTGGAATCAAAAGAAAAGAAATGGGGATAATAAACATTGTTATCATTTTCTTACCATCAGATTTTTGTTTGCTGAAGGAAATTGAAATGTCTGGGAAGACTGACCTATATAGCATGACAAAGTAATCACTGAAGAAATGTAGTTGCCTCTAATATGTGATTCCATGGTTACCTTGTCTGAAAAGGAAGCCTTCCAATAACCAGCACCTTTCTGCAAAGTATATTAAAGTCCCTAAGTTGAGGCAATAATCATGAAGAAACAAAGATTGTTGAATATACCAAGTCAAAGTTTCTTTCAAAATGCTTGATATTACCTTTTACTAAAGAGGCCAAGAGATCTTAAACATCTAGTCTTATAATTAGAATGACCTTAAGACATTCTTTTGAGGATATATATATATATATAAATTCTGCATTTATACATAATGCCAGTGACTTCAGTGTGATCCTAAATTGGCCTAAGATTTCAGTACTGACCCTCAGTTTAAAACACTTGCCTTTTTTTTTTTTTTGCCTCAGCACTGAGAATTATTCCAAGTTACTTAAATTCCAAGTTACTTAAATTTTGAAATGTAGAAATAAAGAAAGGCCTCTCTATTTCCCAATATACTTGTAATTCAAAGAGAAACTACTCACAATTCGGATTCAACTTTGGTGGTAGAGGCGGATGTCAAAACCAAACCACGGTGGTATATGAATAACATGTGACGCAAACTACCTAACTCTGACTTAAACACTCTTTACAGAAAATAACGTATTAGATCCAAAAGCATCTCTCAAACCCTTAAAGAAGGTATTTGTACTCTTATTGATCTTAAGACAACATAATAAATATAGCAAGCAATAAGCAGTCCAAAGGCATTTTGGTACATGTATTGTATTATATCTGAAATATAGTATTGTTAGCAATGCTACCTGATAGGATAAAATAAAGCTTATCTAATGGGGAAGTCTTTTCCCTCTTTAGAAGTCATCCTTTTTTTAACTGTCCTTGATCTACAAAGCTATCCAAAGAAACTTTCCAGTGTAGTTAGCTAAATTCTTTCAGTTATAAGTTACTCTCTAAAAGTAAATTTGGCACTTTCAAAGGCTCATTAAATCTTTCTGGGCCCTCGGGTATCACTAAGGAAACTGCTACAATAATTTGCTAAATGGTATCCTCTGGGACCTGAAAAAGTTCTTGTTCCTTACAAAAGACTAACTTGCTCTCAAAAAGAAATTTACTTCCTACCAGGATATGGCTAAGACCCTTTGTTTATGGCTATAAAAATTGTTTACGGGGGTTAAATCAATTATTTATTTTAGACACACTCTGTGATCTAAAAAACGATTATTTTTTACTATCGGAGTTTTATTTATTATTATTATTTTTTAAAAGTACTAACCTAGCTGTCCTCTTCTCACTAGTTAGTTTGCCCACCAGGAGAATCGTCTATTTAAATGGTGTGAGGAGTTTGGTCTGCCTTTACTTCCAAATTGGCTGTTCTGGAAATGCATCAGCTGTTTCTTTAAGGCCCAAAGGAGTTTTATAAACATTGCTCTAAGTTTAAGTGAAACTAGAACTATCTTCAAACTCTTAAATGACATAATCTAAATAAACTAAACTAACATCTCTAAAGGAATTTCCATTACAGTAATGGACGTGAAGATGAAAAGCTGCATTAAGAGTTATGTGGTCTAGCTTTAGTGTTCTCCCAGTATTTGTGTTTGTTCATTTACTTCCTCTAACATCTTGTACCGTATTCAACCAAATAAAGTATAAAATCAAGCTCTTGGGGCTTTATGTGCCTAAAGACTTTTTAAGTTTTGTGAACATAGCAGTAAAAGAAGAAACAGGAGAGGGCTGGATCTAAAAATTAAATCTGGCATTTATGCACAGATAGAAATTAAAATCACAAGGAGAAAACAAAGTTCCCCAGTACAGCCCCCTGCAACCGCTTGCTCTATTCTTGGCTTGCTTTGCAAAGGGGAGATTGGGACATGGCCCTGTATGTAGTTAATAACAGGTAGAAATATGGATTTGGGGAAGTACTGACATGAAAGAAAAGGGGTCATAGAAACCTGGCACAGATACCACCACTCTCCATGTTTAGGCACATGTACCCAGACCAAGGCTCAACTGGAACAGGCAAATCTAAAGTTATTTTAGAGTCCAAAAATAACTTGCTGAATACCACCAAATCAGCAAGATAGCTTATATCTGACTCATAGCATGCTAGTGATTTTAGGGGGATTTACAAAGCCACAAATAGTATTGTTATGCCAATTTACAGGTTAGTAAAGGAAAACTCACCAAGATTAAAGAACATGGAATCACAGATCTAGTAAATGGCAGAACCCAGGTCAGGGATCCTGTTTCAGCTGATTGCAGAGCCCATGTTCATTCTACTATATTGTGACATCTAGGGAAGAGTTAACTTACTTTAGAGCATTAAATATAGCCCAGTCTCTACAATCTCCTCTTTCTGTAAGTATAAGTTATCATGGCTTCCTAGGTCTTAAAAGAAGCATCAACAAATAAATGCAGAAAACTCTGAATCAAATATGCTATAGCCCTGACGGCCTCCTCAGAACCTTTAGTATATTCTAAGGTGCCCTGTGAGCCCCCATACTGTGGACATGGGAGGCTTTGATTTTCCTCTGAAAGAGTTTTTATGGCACTCATGTTCCAAGAAACACTTTAGGAAATGCACCTGCAAAATCTCGCTGGCTAGTGAAGTCAGTTTCTTTATGGTGACTTTGTGTATCTCCATTCTCACCCATGTTATGATGATTTAAAGCTTAATTCTCAAAGGTCAATCTAAATCCCCTTATGCTCAAGAGCTATTAAACGACTCATTTTTCTCCTCTATAACTACAAGTATTGAGAACATTTATGGAGATCAGAAATGTGAGTGCAGAAAACTTACATTTTTTGTTTTTTAACCTCCCCACTTGGAGGACTGAGAGTAGTAAAATTATTTCTTAACACTTCATCTAGAGCTTTGGGAACCTACAGTCAATCCAGAGGAAGACCTTCTCTTGTTTCTTTCACACCCCTGTCCTCTGATTTCTCCCTCTGCTGCTCAAGTTTGTTTTCCCTACTAGGTCTTCATAGATGGCTATTTCCATTTTATCCTCTCCCACTCCCAAAGCATGTGTTTGGACTTTATACAGAAGTAGATAAAGGGGATATATATACTCTGAAGAGTTTTCCTGGGGGCTGTAGCTTAAATTTAGACCATGATGAGGAGAATTGACTTAAGAAATATGTCAAGTCCTGACAAACTCTATGTATACAAATAGTGATAGCACCTAACCAGTGTTATGATAAGCTTCAATGTAGTGGCATATACTATATAGACTCTGCGTGATCTTGGGCCAGTTACTCACTTATCTATGTCTTAGTTTTCCCATCTTTAAAACAAAGATGATTGTAATACCTACCTACGGTTGTTTACATGTGAATAAGATAAAACATAAAAGGCACATTAAACAATGTCTACTGCACAGTAATTACTCAATAAATGTTAGCTGGTATTTTTTGTACAATGATACATGGTACATTATTTGTACAATGATTCCCCAGAAAGGCCAGCCGTCAGTAATTTAGCAAGACTTGATGAATTCCTTATCTCACAGAGCCCTGTCAACTGGTGGTGCTAGACAGGGTCATTCCCATCTGACGATGGAATGAAAGGTCAGTTTAGGCGGGTCCTCAGAGGAGGTAGTGGGGTACAGTTAGAAAGGACTATGGGTTACACACTGTCCACGGAACCTACTCTTACCTTGGGCATTAGGTGGGACCTCTCCCTCCATCTCCAGTAGTTACTTTCAGAGATTAAGAAAATCATTCTTAATCAATGTTTGCTAACGTCTATGAGTTTCCTCTTAGAATAAATTCTTAGAAATTAAATTATTGGTCTGTGGGAGAGCTTCTGAATTCAAGTCCATGCTTTAAGTCTTTGGTTCATCTTGAAATTTTTTTCTCCCAAAGAACTTGCTTGTTCTTTTTCCAATCATCTGTGTATATAAACACCTATTTTCATATCACCTTGACCACACCAGGATTCCTATATTTTTAAACACTTTCTATCTGATAAATAAAAATATCTATCTATTGATTTTATTTGGTTTTGAGCACTAGTTATTTTGACCATCTTTAAATATGCCTGCTGAAAATTACATTTCTACTGTGAATAGCCTGTTCATAGCATTTGCCCATTTTTAAATAAATGACTCTATTTTTTCCTTTTTTCCCCCCTTGAAACAGATTACTCTTGTTTGCTTGGAAAATGCTTTACCATACATATTTTTCTCCCAATTTTATGGTTTCTCCTGTTTATATTTTTTATTCATATGTTTTCATGTTTTATTTTCACATCTGATTTTTATGTTTTATTTTCACATTTTATTTTCAAATTATTTTAAGAACAGAGCATCCCAAAATCGTTACCCTTTGACTTTGATGGAAATACATCTAGCTTTAACTTTACAATAGACTCAATCTGAAATATATTATTTAATATATTAAGGAAGTATCATAATATTCTAACAAGATAGTTTGCTACATTAAATCATTAAAATCGTTAATTATATTATTAGATTTCTTAATATAATGTCTCATTGTACTCATCTGTAAACCCTGCTTAATCATGACTTTTTATTAGTTTTTTAACATAGTAAGTTCAATTTTCTACTTTAGTTTTTGTACATATTTTTATAAATGAAATTGGCCTGCACTTAACATTGTAACATTTTTCTGGAAGTTCTTATAAGTGAAAAAAAAAAGGAATTATAAATATTTATACTTACATAGCTATCTAAATATATGTTAAAAATATTATATAATTAACTAAAAAGATGTTGGAAATGATGAGACAGTTTCAGTTCAGCATCTTTTAAAGATAATCCTGAAACAAGATTTGTTTTTTGAAGTAACTATTTAGTACTGACCCATTAAAGCTTTTCTCAACCTTAGTTGATTTCTCAGAATTATAATAATGCATTTTAATATGAAATTATCCATTTCATGAAAACTTTCTCATTTATTAGAAAGTTTTACATATTTCTTTTTTATATTAAAAATTTCTCTTACCTAATTCATGTTTTTCTATATGTGTTTTCTCTGTTTCTTGTAATATTATCACACATTTACCTTATCAGTTTAGTTTTTGTTGTTTTCATGTAATATACTCCAGGGTTGATTCATCAGTTATTCTCTTTTATTTGTTATAAATCATCAACCTTTTTTAACACTACTAACTTCTTTCTCTTCCAATATTTTTATTTTATTTTATTTTATGATTTCCTTTCTAATGTATGAAGATGACTCAATATTTTCTTTCTTAGTTATCTAAGTATTTAAAAGCTTTAAATACTTTCTTTAAATACTTTAAATACTTTCCTCACCAGTACATATGTTTCTCTTGGGATTTTAAGATGTACTCTTCTCACTACTGTTACTTTCTGACACTCTATTTCCAAGTGGTTAGGAAATGTTTAATCCTTTTGTTATTACTTATGTATGCAATTCATTTCCTCATAGAATATGGCTTGTATCTTTTCTGCTTTGGAGAGTTTATCCTTTGTTGGGATTTATTTTATTTGTTCATTTTTTTATATACCAACATTCCCTAACAGGAAGATTATACACACACACAAATATGTGTGTGTGTGTGTGTGTGTGTGTGTGTGTGTATATATATATATATATATATATATATACATCTTATATATGATTTCATTTATTATGTTATTCAGTCTCTAAAATTATTTAAAATTTTTTTCTTACTTTATCTGTCAAAGACTGAAAAATACTCTTACAGTGTTTCAATTTCTCCTCAAATTTTTAGTAGTGTTTAGCTTTATATTTTTCATGTTATGTTATTCACCTCAGGTAATAACTACAGATTTCATCTTCTTTAATCAATAAAATTGCTTTCTTTTATCCTGGTAAATGCCTGTGGACTAAAATTCCACTTTGTTTGATGTTATTATAACCCAAATGACCTCAGACTTCATTAGCCTGTGGGTACTAAGGACGTTTCATTAATATTAATACCCTAATTTGCTAGCTCATTAACCCCTACCTGTCTAACAGTAGGACCTTGACCTCTACTTAGGAATTCCCTAGGCAGTATCTGACATGTGGTCTGGAATCCGTAATCTACTGGCTGCTCTTTGAAGACGGACTCTGGGCTCCTGCTGCTTTTCCCAACTGCTGCTGCCGCTGCTGTGTATGACTGGCCTCCAGCCCAGAGACATTCAGTCCTAAGGGCACCATAATAGTGAGACTATGTTCCATGAGATCAGAGGAGACATCTTTTAGAGGCGTTCTCCTATGAAAGTGTCTTATTGGGAAATCAATGAGACTACTACTTAGGTTAACATTCAGCCTTTCTTTTTCCCAAGAGACATATTTGTTGAGAGAAATTTGAGTTAACTGTTGTGCAACTCAGTACAAACACTCCTCTCTAAACTCCAGACCTGTTGTGAATTCTGGTTCATCCTGTTAAATGCTCTTTGCACAGACAGCTATTCTCTCAAGGACCACACCTCCTTGAAATATGGATTCTTTTGCAATGCCTTCTCTCACATTTTGAAAGGCACGTCTGTAAAATAAAGCTTTCATTTTTAGAGTGCCCATTATTTTGCTAGGCATATTGTGAATGATCGTACTTAAACCTCATGGTAACCCTATGACAGAGGGGCTGTGATTATTCCCATGTTGCTGATGAGAAGCCTGAAGACAGAGAGGTTACTTAACTTGCCCACAAAAAGCAAAGCTACTGCTATAACCACCACCCTTTCATACTACTACTTGCTCAGTCTTGGGTTCTTTATTTGATTCATCCTTCTGGTAACTAAAGTGTGTCATCAGGTACATTTTTCACAAAAAGTACTTTGGGTTGTCCACTCTGAATCTTTAAATAGAGGCTTTATTTAATGTCTTTACTGTTTCTTTACTCATGCGTGACAGCATTTGGGTTATTCTTTCTCCCTGTAAATTGGAAGTATAGCATGATGTATAACACTTTAAGGATCACCAGGGTTATTTCCTTAAAATGCAGATTTCTGGCAAGAGTTTATATAATTCTGGTGCAAATGGTTTGTGATTCACACCTTGAAAATCATTGTATGGTGACTGGCATTACAGTCTGCCATCAAGTTCCTGCTTTGTTCTTACTGGTTCCATGGCAATGAACACATTTCTTAACCTCTCTAAGCCTCAGTTTACTCATCTGTAGAACGGGACTAATGATTACACCTATTTCTTATAGTTGTTTTGAGGATTAAATGAAATAATGCTTATTAATACACAACATAGTTCTGGAAAGTAAGTAATAGACAAATATGTGCTATTTTCATAGTAAGTATTATTAGTTGTCATTCCATTTTCTACCTTTACATGGTGTACAAACTAATAATATAGCCACCATTTTTTTTTCTTTAAGTTTTTCCTGATTGTTTTTCTTCTTGGGCACTAGGAGCAGTATACCTTTATCTTGGAAAAAAATTTTAAAAGTATAAATGTGGTATTTTTGTTCTTTTAATTAATGTTGCTAGTTCATAATAGCCCCCGTGATGTACCTCATTAGTTCAAGAAAGTTTTTCTTCTATTTTGTCTTTCAATAGTTTTTCTACTCTGAGAATTTTTAACTCTTTCACTATATTTTGGGAAAGTTCAAAACTATGCACATTAGGCTGTCAATCTGATAAAGCCAATGCCAATTCTACTTGTTCCTATGTCTAATGCCATTTAAATGGTATTAATTATTAATTTATTCAATTCTTTCATTTGCTCTGTCAGGTCCCCTAAATTTTCAATCAATCACCTCAGTTTTCATTTGTTTTTCATTGATAGAACTGACATTTTCTTGAATTTATTTAAGATTTCAAGAGAGCAGAATTCTAAAATTTATGTTGCCCATAAATAGCTTTCTCTGGAGGGAATAAAGAGATGGACCATACTTGGTGTTGTGAAAATATGAATTATGGATCTTTAGCTTAGGTCTAAGATAATGATGAAATCTGGAATAGCAGAGGTAAGAACATGGTGGAGATAAAAATTTTTAATTTACTGAGTTTTGGTTACATGTGGAAAATCCAAATAGAGCTGCCTAACAGAGAAATGGGTATTCAGATCTGGATTTCCAGAGGTAAGTCTTGGGAAGCTAAGTCCTGTCCAGAGATAAGTGTTTCAGAGATTACTGTACACTAGACAATAGAAGCAAAGGAAGTCAACCAAAGAGAAGGTACATGAGACAGGGGCAGAAAGTGTGACATTGGAGAACAGCCACTGATTTCAGTGATGAGATGAAGGATGAAGACTGTCCACTGGGCCATGAAGAGAGGTGACTAAGGAAACAGAGGAGGAGAAATTCAGGAGAGAAGACTAAAAGAGGACTGACCAGTGACAAATGCTGCAGAGGCCAAGTAGTATAAGAACTGGGAGGAAAGGACAGGATTTATAAAATAAGTTGTGGAAGAGTAGGTTTTGATGAAACATTGTAAGTACAGGAAAGGTAAAAAAATAGCAGCAATATGTTTAGTCTGCACCTTCAATGAGTTTTTTTAATGTACAAAAGAAGAGAGATGAAAATGGGAGAGATCAGGCACGAATTGCATTACAAGTTGGGGGCCAGTTGAACTGAAGAAGCTGGAAATACAGATATTAGCATCATGCTAATAATGAATGGAGGGAAGTTCAAAGGATGTGAAAAAGAATGGGGATAAAGCACAGATGGAGGTAGGTTTCATTCTTGGACCGAAGAAACTTCTGAGATTAGATAGAAGGGAGCATACATGTGCGGACTCAGTAGATGCACAGGAGAGCAGAGGTAGCATGTTAGAAACATCTGTGTAGAGTGTGTGTCAGAGGATTTAAAGAACATTATGGAAAGGCTGTATTAATTCCAATGAGGATGCTGACATTAGAGAATGTCAATGTAATTTGAGTGTCCATATCATACTGACAATAATAAATTCATAAAAAAAACTAACCTAACTATATGGTTAATTCAATTTTCTTTTTCTAGAAGCTTTTAGTGTCTTGGGTACATTGGCATAGTATTTGCAGGGAATATATGCCAGAGAAGAGGTAAGAAAGCTGGATCAATACAAAAGAGGGTTTGACATCTACCCTAATCAGGAACTAGGGTGGTTAGGTTTACCAGATAACTGCCATATGTCTGGGGCCTCTAGTGAAAATGCAACCATGTGTCACCATGTTTTGAGTCACATCAACACTATCATCCAGACACCACTGGGTCAGGAATAGGAGCCCAAAGGCAACCAACAAAGGACGGGGCTATGAGATATGCCTGGTATGAAAAGTCTGCCCAAGGGTGATGTCTTTGTGTGTTACAGCACAACTAATCCACTTTCTCTGTGATATGTACATGATATAGTAGGGATGTGCATTATAAAACAATACCTGAACTATGGGATAAAACCATAAGACAAAAATGTAACAAAAAGAACATGGAAGCATAAAGAAAATAAATGTAAGAAAAAGGGCAAGTTAAATTTTTAAATTTTACCTAGCATAGCTTAATTCTAAATTTTTAAAAAATGGCAGTTCTTAATGACTGTTGGCAGTGAACTAAATGGAATTACAAGTTTGCATTTTTCTTCATAATGGTTGTAAGATTCTTAAGAATAAGGATTACATAGCATTACATATTATATGTAAAAAACTTAGTAATTATATATGTTAATCAATTTCTCTATTAGCAAAAATAGAGCATTGCAAAATGATGTCGTTTTATTTTGGATAATAAAGATTTGAACTTTTTTTTAGTTGGGAACCAAGATTTGAGGTGGGAGAGTCACTAAGTTTCTAAAAGAAATAAAGACTTGGAGACATTTTAC
>NW_006799066.1:65595-111368 GCF_000442215.2 Lipotes vexillifer | reverse complement strand
CTCTTTCCCATCTTGGTGTTAACCTTCAGGGTCTGGCACCAAGTAGTTAGGCTATTGTTTCTGGTTTTATCAAAATTCATTTTCAAACAATCCTATTTGCAAGATAAAGAAAATGGGAATTCCAATATGGATTTTTCTCTGCTGTCTTAAATATCTTGCTGAAGTGTAGGGGGTTGAGTTAGCGCAGTTCACAGAGGCAATCAACTCCCTTTGCAAAGATTCTTTAAAAAAGTAATAATAATAGTAATAATAACAGTTGGAGATCCAGAAATTAAAGATCAATAGCTGATCCAGCCCCCATTTTTCTTTTACATATTTAATGTCTATTTGTCTAGACAGCCCTTGGATTTGTGAATTCATTATTATTTTTCCTGTTATACGAAATGCTATTTCTGTTGAAGTGCTGCTGGATTTGGAAATCATTCTCATGACTAAATATTTGTTTGTCTCAGAAGAGCGCAGTGTACAGCTATGCTGCCAGTGGGTGCTCAATAAAGATTAATGGATGGCCGTGCAAAAATTAAAATAAAATAAAAAATAAATGAATAAATAAATTAATTAAATTAAATAATAGAAACCACTGATCAATCTCCTGAAAGTTTGTCTGGCACTCTAAGAGTTATTATTCTTATATATTATTCTTATATTCTATATTCATCATATAAAATCTATAATTACAACAACCTTATATGGTGAGTACTATTGTATCCACATTAGAGTTTAGGAAACTGAAGGTCAGAGATATTATGTGGCTTGTCCGAGTTCCTACACTTACCTAGGTGTTGTACCAAGAATTTGAATATAAAAATTCATCTTCTTTCCTCTCATATTCGTTACCATCTGTCACACATAATTTGTATATAAGTCAATATGGGGGACTTAGTTTTGTGGAAATATGATATCCACATTCTTGAAAGTACTAAAATAATATCTGTGGCCTGTTTCTAGGGGCATTATCATAGCATTCTAAGAGAAAACTTTTGAAAGATTATTATTTTTAAATTAGTCACTGTATATATACCAAAGCTCTAAGATTAAAAAGAAAAAAAGACCAGCCCTTTAAAATTTGTCAATAATATAATAATCTGTATATTTAGTGAAAGGCAAATAAGATACAATAATATAAGAAACTGATTATCATATATAAAAGCATAAATTGAATCAAAGATTTTAAATTTTCATGATGATCTTTAGGGAATTATCATATTTTAAGAGAGTATGGAAGTTTGAAGTATATATTTGTATGCAAGACTAAATGTCAGGCTAGAACATCATTTCATTCGTTGATACAGGTAACAAATACTATATATTTTGTAAAAAATCAATTTAATTGTACAATGAACATCATGAGAAAATTATACTTTGCAGAAACACTTTAAGACAATTATAGCTCAATTTTGCTTCTCCAGAATGACAAATGGCAGAACTGTCCCCCACACTCCCCTGCCAATAACATCCTTAAGTCAAAAAAGGGCCAGAAGATTAGATTACAAATTCTAATATTTCTTGCTACAGTAATATTTTAATGTCATTACAAAAGAATAACATTCGGCCCTCTGGTAATTATTAAATTAAGCGCTGAATGTTTTATAGTATGTATGAACTCAGAATAGAATCTGCGGTATGAGGAAAATCTGGAAGGCTATCTATTCTAACACTTCATCAGCACTACTCCCATTATCTGATGAAGAAATTGACCAACCTTGACTTGAACATGTTCAAGTTTATAGGACTCATTACCTATTATAGGATCCCATTTCCACAAAGTTCAGTTGTAATTCTTACAAGGTACTTCTTTGAACTGAATTCTCTCAAAGTTGTATTCATTTGTCTTAGTCCTACCCTCTGAGGTTAAACTAACAAACTATAATCCTTTTTCCATATGGAACTACTTTTATTTGAAGACAGCCATCAAATCTCTTTGCATCATCTTATCCCAGATGCTTCAACTATTTTGATCTGGAGACCCTCACCATCTTAGTGACTCTCCCCTGAGAAAGTTCCACTTACTAAATGTCTCTGAATGATAGAAAGTAAAGCAATGATATTGCTCATTATTTCAGGAGATCCTTAGGGTGAATAGATTTAACCTCCATAATTCTGACTGTTTTAGAGCAAATTTAAAGGCCCAGGACATGAAGTAATTTGTAATTTTGCCAACTGAAAAATTTGAATTGCACAGGTTCTAAGACTGCTGTACAGATGCAAATCACCTAATGGATAAGAGTGAGTGAGAGAACCTGATGAGCCAACATTCATTTATCCATTTAGCTCTTTGATTCTATAATCCTCAATGCACTTATACAGGATAACTTTTGTTACAGTGCATGTGTATGTGTGTATGTGTCAGTGAAAAGCGACCACAAAAATAAAGTCAACTGACAGTGTTGTATTGAAGGTACAGTAACATTAAAAGGCCTAAAAATGTCATGACGATAGCCACAAGAAAATATTTTGATAATTCATTCTTGAAATTAATCTGATATATGACATGATTGAGTCCACCATATATGTTCTACATAAATTCTTAAGGCAATTAATTAAAATGTCAAAATGATTCTCCAACCAGTATAAATTTTCTCATCAAGTGATGAATAACAATTTATCGATAGGTAATTAACTTCTGAGCTGATGATATATCCAACAAATGCAAAACTCCATGCTGAAATGTGATTTGGGAGTCAAGAGAATTGAACATTTCTGCATATAGTAAACTTATGGATTCAAGATAGGTCCTTCATAAATATCAAAGGTCTACAGAACTTCTTAGGACATCAGCTAGGATAACACTAGAGATTTTGTAGTCAAACACACGCAGTTAACTGAAAGTAAAGGATGTAGCATAACAGTTTTGCATAAAAAGCCTCAGTGTTGGACTCTATGGTAGGCTGGATGATGGTCACCCCAAGATATCAGGTCAGAATGTATAAACTCTTAGAACTTAGTGATAAAAGATAAGTAGAACAATTAAAATGGGCAAAAGATAAAAATAGACACTTCTCCAAGGAAGAGGTACAAATGACTGATAAACACATGAATGAGGCACAGCATCATTAGTCATCAGTTGACAAAGATGTGGAGAAATAGGAATCCTCATATTCTGACCCTGCTGGTGGAAATCTAAAATGGAGCAACTGTTTTGGAAAACAGACTAACAGTTCCTCAAATGATTAAACATAGGATTACCACATGACCCAGCAACTTCATCCAAATGAAAACATATGTCCACACAAAATCTTGTACATGAAAGTTTAATAGCAGCATAATCTATAATAGCCCAAAGGTAGAAATTACCCAAATGTTCACTAACAGAGGAGTGGATAAACAAAATGTGGCATTTTATACAATGTAGCACGAAGCCATAGAAAAGAATGAAGTACTGATACATGCTACAACTGGGATCAGTCTTGGAAACATTATGCTTAGTGAAAGAAGCCAGTCACAAAAGTCCACATATTATATGATCACATTCATATGAAAGTCCAAATTAGGAAAATTTTTAGAGACAAAGTAGGTAAGTGTTTGCTCGGGGTTAGGGTGAGGGTAAGTAGGTAATAAGGGCTGTTACTAAATGATACAGGATTTCTTTTTGAGGCCACAAAAATGTACTAAAATTGACTGTGTTGATGGTTGCACATATCTGTGATTGATTATGCTAAAAATCACTGAATCATACATTTTTAATGGATTAATTTTATGGTATAGGAATTACATCTCAAAAAAGCTGTTTAAAAAATGAGATTAGAGAGGGCAGACAGCAGAAGCAAGAAGAATTACAATCCTGCAGCCTGTGGAACAAAAACCACATTCACAGAAAGATAGACAAGATGAAAAGGCAGAGGGCTATGTAGCAGATGAAGGAACAAGATAAAAGCACAGAGAAACAACTAAATGAAGTGGAGATAGGCAACCTTCCAGAAAAAGAATTCAGAGTAATGATAGTGAAGAGGATCCAGGACCTCGGAAAAAGAATGGAGGCAAAGATTGAGAAGATGAAAGGAATGTTTAACAAAGACCTAGACGAATTAAAGAACAAACAAACAGAGATGAACAATAAAATAACTGAAATGAAAACTACACTGGAAGGAATCAATAGCAGAATAACTGAGGCAGAAAAATGGACAAGCGACCTGGAAAACAGAATGGTGGAATTCACTGCTGTGGAACAGAATAAAGAATGAAAAGAAATGAAGACAGCCTAAGAGACCTCTGGGGCAACATTAAACGCAACAACATTAGCATTATAGAGGTCCCAGAAAGAAAAGAGAGAGAGAAAGGACCCAAGAAAATATTTGAAGAAATTATAATCGAAAACTTCCCTAACATGGGAAAGGAAATAGCCACCCAAGTCCAGGAAGCGCAGCGAGTCCAATAGAGGATAAACCCAAGGAGAAACATGCCGAGACGCATAGTAATCAAATTGGCAAAAATTAAAGACAAAGAAAAATTATTGAAAGCAGCAAGGGAAAAATGACAAATAACACACAAGGGAACTCCCATAAGGTTAACAGCTGATTTCTCAGCAGAAACTCTACAAGCCATGGTATACTTAAAGTGATGAAAGGGAAGAACTTACAACCAAGATTACTCTACCCGGGAAAGAATCTCATTCAGATTCAAAGGAGAAATCAGAAGCTTTACAGACAAGCAAAAGCTAAGAGAATTCAGCACCACCAAACCAGCTCTACAACAAATGCTAAAGGAAATTCTCTAGGCAGGAAACACAAGAGCAGAAAAGGGCCTACAAAAACAAACCCAAAACAATTAAGAAAATGGTCATAGGAACATATATATCAATAATTACCTTAAACATGAATGGATTAAATGCTCCACCCAAAAGGCACAGGCTTGCTGAATGGATACAAAAACAAGACCCATATATATGCTGTCTACAAGAGACCCACTTCAGACCTAGGGACACATATAGACTGAAAGTGAGGGGATGGAAAAAGATATTCCATGCAAATGGAAATCAAAAGAAAGCTGGAGTAGTTATACTCATATCAGATAAAATAGGCTTTAAAATAAAGAATGTTACAAGAGACAAGGAAGGACACTACATAATGATCAAGGGATCAATCCAAGAAGAAGATATAACAATTATACATATATATGCACCCAACATACGAGCACCTCAATACATAAGGCAACTGCTAACAGCTATAAAAGAGGAAATCGACAGTAACACAATAAGAGTGGGGGACTTGAACACCTCACTTACACCAATGGACAGATCAAGCAAAATGGAAATAAATAAGGAAACAGAAGCTTTAAATGACACAATAGACCAGATAGATTTAATTGATATTTATAAGACATTCCATCCAAAAACAGTAGATTACACTTTCTTCTCAAGTGCGCACGGAACATTCTCTAGGATAGATCACATCTTGGGTCACAAATCAAGCCTCAGTAAATTTAAGAAAAGTGAAAGCATATCAAGCATCTTTTCCGACCACAACGCTATGAGATTAGAAATGAATTACAGGGAAAAAAACATAGAAAACACAAACACGTGGAGGCTAAACAATACGTTACTAAATAGCCAAGAGAACACTGAAGAAATCAAAGGGGAAATCACAAAATACTTAGAGACAAATGGCAATGAAAACACGATGATCCAAAACCTATGGGATGCAGCAAAACCAGTTCTAAGTGGGAAGGTTATAGCTATATAAGCCTACCTCAAGAAACAAGGAAAATCTCAAATAAACAATCTAACCTTACACCTAAAGGAACTAGAGAAAGAAGAACAAACAAAACCCAAAGTTAGCAGAAGGAAAGAAATCATAAAGATCAGAGCAGAAATAAATGAAATAGAAGCAAAGAAAACAATAGCAAAGATCAATAAAACTAAAAGCTGGTTCTTTGAGAAGACAAACAAAATTGATAAACCATTAGCCAGACTCATCAAGAAAAAGAGGGAGAGGACTCAAATCAATAAAATTAGAAATGAAAAAGGAGAAGTTACAACAGACACCGCAGAAATACAAAGCATCCTAAGAGACTACGACAAGCAACTCTATGCCAATAAAATGGCCAACCTGGAAGAAATGGACAAATTTTTAAAAAGGTATAACCCCCCAAGACTGAACCAGGAACAAATAGAAAATGAACAGACCAATCACAAGCACTGAGACTGAAACTGATTAAAAATCTTCCAACAAATAAAAGTCCAGGACCAGATGGCTCCACAGGGGAATTCTATCAAACATTTAGAGAAGAGCTAGCACCAATCCTTCTCAAACTCTTCCAAAAAATTGCAGAGGAATGAACACTCCCAAACTCATTCTATGAGGCCACCATCACCCTGATACCCAAACCAGACAAAGGTACTACAAAAGGAAAATTACAGACCAATATCACTGATGAATATAGATGCAAAAATCCTCAACAAAATACTAGCAAACAGAATCCAACAACACATTAAGAGGATCATACACCATGATCAAGTGGGGTTTATTCCAGGAATGCAAGGATTCTTCAATATACGCAAATCAATCAACGTGATACACCTTATTAAAAAATTGAAGAATAAAAACCATATGATCATCTCAATAGATGCACAAAGAGCTTTTGACAAAATTCAATACCCATTTATGATAAAAACTCTCCAGAAAGTGGGCATAGACGGAACCTACCTCAACATAATAAAGGCCATATATGACAAACCCACAGCCAACATCATTCTCAATGGTGAAAAACTGAAAGCATTTCCTCCAGGATCAGGAACAAGACAAGGATGTCCAGTCTCACCACTGTTATTCAACATAGTTTTGGAAGTCTTAGCCATCGCAATTAGAGAAGAAAAAGAAATAAAAGTAATACAAATTGGAAAAGAGGAAATAAAACCGTCACTGTTTGCAGATGACATGATACTCTACATAGAGAATCCTAAAAATGCCACTATAAAACTACTAAAGCTAATCAATGAATTTGGTAAAGTTGCAGGATGCAAAATTCATGCACAGAAATCTCTTGCATTCCTATACACTAATGATGAAAAATCTGAAAGAGAAATTAAGGAAACACTCCCATTTACCATTGCAACAAAAAGAATAAAATACCTAGGAATAAACCTACCTAGGGAGACAAAAGACCTGTATGCAGAAAACTATAAGACACTGATGAAAGAAATTAAAGATGATACCAACAGATAGAGAGATATACCATGTTCTTGGATTGGAAGAATCAACATTGTGAAAATTACTATACTACCCAAAGCAATCTACAGATTCAATGCAATACCTATCAAATTACCAATGGCATTTTTTACAGAACTAGAACAAAAAATATTAAAATTTGTATGGAGACACAAAAGACCCCGAATAACGGAGAAAACGGAGCTGGAGGAATCAGACTCCCTGACTTCAGACTGACTACAAAGCTACAGTAATCAAGACAATATGGTACTGGCACAAAAAACAGAAACATAGATCAATGGAACAAGATAAAAAGCCCAGAGATAAATGCATGTGCCTACGGTCAACTAATCTATGACAAAGGAGGCAAGGGTATACAATGGAGAAAAGACAGCCTCTTCAATAAGTGGTGCTGGGAAAACCTGACACTACATGTAAAAGAATGAAATTAGAACATTCCCTAACACCATACTCAAAAATAAACTCAAAATGGTTTCAAGATCTAAATGTAAGACTGGACACTATAAAACTCTTACAGGAAAAAATAGGAAGAACACTCTTTGACATAAATCACAACAAGATCTTTTTTGATCCACCTCCTAGAGTAATGAAAATAAAAACAAAAATAAACATGTGGGACCTAATGAAACTTCAAAGCTTTTGCACAGCAAAGGAAACCATAAACAAGACGAAAAGACAACCCTCAGAATGGGAGAAAATATTTGCAAATGAATCAATGGACAAAGGATTAATCCTCAAAATATATAAACAGCTCATGCAGCTCAATATTAAAGAAACAAACAACCTCATCCAAAAATGGGCAAAGGACCTAAATAGACATTTCTCCAAAGAAGACACACTGATGGCCAAGAAGCACAGGAAAAGCTGCTCAACATCACTATTTATTAGAGAAATGCATATCAAAACTACAATGAGTTATCACCTCACACCAGTTAGAATGGGCATTGTCAGAAAATCTACAAACAGCAGATGCTGGAGAGGGTGTGGAGAAAAGGGAACCCTCTTGCACTGTTGGTGGGAATGCAAATTGATACAGCCACTATAGAGAACAGTATGGAGGTTCCTTAAAACACTAAAAATAGAATTACCATATGATCCAGCAATCCCACTACTGGGCATATACCCTGAGAAAACCATAATTCAAAAAGACACATGCACCCCAATGTTCATTGCAGCACTATTTACAATAGCCAGGTCATGGAAGCAACCTAAATGCCCATAGACAGACGAATGGATAAAGAAGATGTGGTACATATATATATATATATATACAATGGAATATTACTCAGCCATAAAAAGGAATGAAACTGAGTCATTTGTTGAGACATGGATGTAACTAGAGACTGTCATACAGAGTGAAGTAAGTCAGAAAGAGAAAAACAAATATCGTATATCAATGCATATATGTGGAACCTAGAAAAATGGTACAGATGAACTGGTTTGCAGGGCAGAAGTTGAGACACAGATGTAGAGAACAAATGTATGGACACCAATGGGGGAAAACCGCGGGGGGTGGGGATGGTGGTGTGCTGAACTGGGCGATTGGGATTGACATGTATACACCGATGTGTATAAAATTGATGACGAATAAGAACCTGCTGCATAAAAAAATAAATAAAATAAAATTCAAAAGTTAAATAAATAAATAAATAATGAGATTAATCTCTTTATGGTGGAAGAGAAAAATACCCAAGATGCATTGCTAAATTTTTAAAAAGTTGTCAGAGTGGAAAAAAATCAGTAGTGCAGGATGGAGTGATATTCCAGATCCTACTAACAAAAATAATGATATAATTAGGTAGAAGAGCTGAAGGATTACGTCTGGTGAGAGGGATGTCAGTGTTTCCTCACAGTATTCAAATTCCTTTTATAGTTACAGTCTGAAATTTTGTGCTTAAAATCTAGGACATAGTTTTATTTATATCTTTGGTCACTACTGTACCATTTTTAACTCCTAGTAGTCCTAATTTTAATTTCAAAGAGCGTTTTCTTGTTCTGAGTTTTTCATTTTTTCATAGAAGTCTGTTCTTATATTATGGCTATAAAGTCTTTGACTCTTTGGGTCCATGGATGGCTATGTCAATTGCTTATTTTACCTTAGCATATTGACAGCAGTCAGGGGTACCTCAAATCAGAAGAAGGCCCTACTATGACAAGTTCAATTATTATAAAGTCACAATAGAATTCTAGCTATTTCTAGGCAGATAGGTTCATTTACATTAAAGGGTGGTTCCTCAGTTTTCTTCTCATGGTGCAAACTTCAAGCTCACAATCATGCTACATTTATGGGGCCTTGGTTGGACTGACACATCATGGATGTTGTCAAATGATGACACCATTTTTTTGTCTCGCTGGGTAGTGCCCCTTGTGCATACCTACTGACTGTTTTTGGAGGGTCTTCATGGAGCCTCCAGTAAAATAGCCCTGGATATCACTTTTTAAACTAATTCTCTGTTCATTCTGGCTTGTGTTATCTCTGCTTTGTTTCATCTGTCACCATGCACACGTCTGTTCTCTGTCTTCCAGAACTGTATTAATAACTTCAGTCCACTATTGGCCTTCATTCCTATTTGCTATTGTGGGTTTATTCACATTTATACATCTCTATTTTCATTTCAATGGTGTTTTGTAAGAGCCAGGGATATGTGTGTTCTCAGGCCACCATCTTGAACCAAGAAATACCAGAACCAAGAAAAATGTTAAATGGTATTTTTATGAACAAAATCCTGAACAGTAAAGCCATACCCAGAATAGAAGAAATGTAAGTGGAAAATACCACCTGGAAGAAGTAGATTTTTACTAAATTTGGCAAAATGTTAAGAGCAGGGCTTAGTCAAAATTACACCCACCATCCCCACTACAAAACCAGATGAAGTCAGGGGAAGTTGTAAGGTATAAGGTGACACTAGAACACATAAGAAAGGAAGGTCTAGCTGGGAGAAGGGTTAAAAAAAGACCCTAGTCACATGAGGCTATGAGTGCTACATTTATTTTTACAAAATACAAAACAATGAGGCTCTGTACATTCTTGTAAAGGAGGATGACAGGAAAAATGCAAGGTTTACAGAATATTATCATACCAGTTGTCTGAGCAGTAGACTGGATCAAAGACAGACTAGAACAAGTGTGTTGCTGTGGTCCAGGAGTGATGGTCTTAGGAATGAGCAGAGGATTGTGGCTGTGAGGACAGAAAGGCAAGAAGTGAACAGGCCCCTTGCTGCTTGATTTAGCTCCATTTACTATATTTTACTTTTAAAAAGGAAACAACAAAACAACTACAAGAAAACCAAACAGTATCTGAAACAAAATGTCATCTGTGAAATCAGAGTTGTAGATAAAACAGGTGGAGATTATATTATTTTTCTACTTTTCTATATTTTATAAAAATCAGGGCTTCCCTGGTGGCACAGTGGTCAAGAATCCACCTGCCCATGCAGGGGACACGGGTTCGAGCCCTGGTCCAGGAAGATCCCTCATGCCGTGGAGCAACTAAGCCCGTGTGCCACAACTACTGAGCCTGCACACCTAGAGCCCGTGCTCCACAACAAGAGAAACCACCACAATGAGAAGACCATGCACCACAACGAAGAGTAGCACAAGCTTGCTGCAACTAGAGAAAGCCCGCGCGTGGAAACAAAGACCCAACGCAGCCAAAAATAAATAAATAAATAAAACTTTTAAAAATCATTGAAACAAAGTGAAAGAAATAAAGAATAAAGGGAAATCATAAGAATTGTAATTGGTAGGCGTTGTACCTACAAATTCACAGCATGGGCTTAAATCCCAGCTCTACAACTCACTTGCTCAGGTAAAACTGACGATTGACTTAAATTCTGAGTCACAGATACCTAATCTTTAAAAGGAGGCTGCTAGTAATAGTGCCAACTTAATAGAATTCTCAGGAAAATAAACTATGATGATGCATGGAAAACTAAGGTTGCTTATTGCCATTACACAGGTCTTGCAATTTTTATTTTTTAAGACATGGAATCTTACAGAGAAATGAGGCATATCTCAAACTATGCAAACTATTACTGAAAAATCAAGTGTTTTGCCACAGTAATTTGTATTAATAAAAAATAGAAGAAACAATATCTTAGCTTAAGTAATTCTAAAAATCACTCACTGGATCTTGCTTCTTATGCCAATTAAAAAATAATTTGTCTATGACTAAATTTCCTAATTAATTCAACAAATATGCTTTAATTACAGAATGCATTATAGTTTTACATTTTGAATATTTCCAAGTGATCTAAAATTATTGTTTCTAGATCTCCAATACATATAGCCACTAGTAGATGTCCACATAGCTAATTCTGCTCAGTAATATACTGACATGAGAACTCCTTGTGTATTACATATGAGTTTTGAGAACAAAATTTCCATCTGGAATTGAAAAATTCTGAGGCAAAACCAAGAATGCCAGAGTTACTCAGATATAGGAGGTACTATTTGCGCTGATTCATTTTCACAATATTATTTAAATCAATTTTTGTTTCATGTCTAGGTGATACAATATCACCAGAATACATCTCAGTCTGCTCATTCTTTACTCATGTGAAAGACTGTTTGGAATGATTGTCAGTGGAAATTGCTATGGGAAACTGTATGAAGGTTCCTCAACAAGTTAAAAATAGAAGTACCACATGACCCAGCAATTCCACTTCTGGGTATTTACCCAAAGGAAAAGAAAGCGCTAACTCAAAAAGATATATGCACCCCCATGTTCATTGCAGTATTATTTACAATAGCTGAGATACGAAAGCCACCCAAGTGTCCACCGAAGATGAGCGGATAAAGAAAATATGGTATATGTACAGTGGAATATTATTCAGCCATGGAAAAAGAATGAAATCTCACCATTTGAAGCAACATGGATGGACCTCAGGGCATTAAGCTGAGTGAAATAAGTCAGACAGAGAAAGACAGATACCCAATTACCACATAATCTCACTTATAGTAGAATCTAAAAAACAAAACCCAAAATAAATAACAGCAGCAACAAAAACAAGCTCATAGACACAGGGAAGAGATTGGTGGTTGAAAGAGGTGAGGGAATGGCAGTGAGTGAAATATGTGAACAGAGTAGAAAACAAACAAACAAACATAGTTAGGAGCAAAAATACCAAAAATAAAAAAATAATAATTGTCAGTAGTGGCGTGGTTTTCATATCCTTGTTTTAGTGGCTAAGGAAAGCTCAGTGGTTGTTACCGTGCCTTCATAAGTTGAAGGGAAGAAATGACAGGAAACGAGTAAATTTTCTCTTATACTTAGATAGTGTAGTATTCTCTCAAAGAGTTGCCAAACCAAACTCTTACATAGAATGTCAATTTTCAAAACACTAAAATTTTTAAAATTCTGGGGTTTTTCCTTGGTTGATTCAAAATACTCATCACGATTTTTCAGAGACTCACAATCATGATTATAATCATCAAGTATTATATCACTGTTAATTTACTGACAAAAGAGAGTTCTAGAGTTTAACATGTCATTTAACTGATCTTTGCCATAGTTTTCTTTAGAACTTTAGAATCAAAGTAATAAAGCAATCAGGGCCAAGTCTCTTTTTATCCATAGGTTAACAAATTAAATCTTTTAAAAGAAAAAGAATTTTGCAAGGAAATTATAGGAAATACTCTAGCATGTCTAGATTTCATTTTTTAAGACCAGCAACTCATATACATGAATATCAGGGTAGGCTAGTTAATAGCACTTTTTCTACAAAATACATATTTCAAGTGTAATTTGGGGATTTGTGTGAAAGTGTGATTGAGCATTCGTTAATGGAACCTATTTGCAACATAGAGACTGCTTTGGAACAGGCTCTTGATTGGATCCTTTGTATCAAGGCTTCATTTGAGTTGCTAGATCTGGGTCAGTGTTATCTTTTGCTTATCACACTTTGTTGTAAAGTGTTCTGCAATTTATTTTGACTTGGTGCCTGTTTCTTATCTTATTTCTGTTTTATGCTCTATTATGAAAATGGGTGATAAACATATAATGAATTTATGTAAGAATCACAGGGCTAACCTTGTGTTGGTGATGATGGATCACAATTTAACAAACACCTGGAAGTACTGACCAAACAATGGATCATCTCAGTGATATTTAGGTTTTACAGCCATACACTTATAACTTTTTAGAAACCACTATTATCAAACATTCCCGGAGGAAAAATCATTTTCTTATTGTAAGTCTGCTGCTCTCTAGCTCAAATCAGTTTTTTTCATTAGAGTTGCTTTTGTGGCTCAAGTATTCAATAACTTGAGATCTCTCAAACGTGATTCTTGAGTTATACCACAGCAAACTGTGTTCAGCAGTAGAATACAGCATGTGACTCAGCTCCACGGAGCATTCCTCCCCAAAACACTTTTTCACACAAACACCGCACTTATACCAATCTGCATGCCCCTACAACAGCTTAAATGCTTCTGCTCTTCTAAAGGGAAAAATTAAATTAAAAAGAAACAAAAAACTTTAGGGAAAAAGAGCTTAATATGAAATCTGTGTAAACTTTATGATGGAGAGCTGCTCCACGGCTCCTCAACATTCCTCATCCCAAAGGCAGTGGTATCACATCAGAATGAATGCTGACAGGGCTATAAAATGGTTTCCACCCGTCATTAATTTCACCCTAGCCAAGTGCATATAAGGGTTGGTCTTATGAAGCATGCAGGAACCTTGAGTAATCTGATCTGCACTTGATAAATAGTAATTCATCTTTCATGATGAAATATTGAGACTTATTCCTACCCGTAATCTCTTTCTGATTGTTTTTTGTTTATGTAATTCTTTCACCAGTAAGTAGGAGAGAATATCAGTAATGCAAACAGTGCATTATTTTTTTCTTTATCTTTTTCTGCGATTTCAACTTTGGGAAGTAGGTACAATTATTCCTATTTTATAGTTAAGCATGCCACAGCTTTTGGAGAGCTTAGATGTCTCCAAGAGCAAGAGTTTTATAGGGCCAACATTTCAGCTGGCTGCCACTCATGAAAATCCATGGGTTTTTCCTATAGCATAGGAATTGCTCAGATTTAATTTCTCATGCTGTAGTTATTTTTAGAATAAATTTTAAATGTCTAATATACTATCAACATTTTGAGTATTAATCTTGATGAACATGGGGTGTTTTTAGTAGTCAGAGATGCTGCCTTTGTTGAGTATGGTGTGAGTGGTGTTGGAGCCTTATGAATGGAATGATGCTTCCTTGGCTACCTCCTAACACCCTTTTCTTTGTTTCTTTTTTCCATTTCAACTTTCTCCACATACCCCTTAACATCTGGACCTGTGGAGCAATGAAATTTAATCACTGACAAGCATTTATATATTTACAAGTGTCCTCAGAAATCATAAAGTGATGATGTTTGAAAAGAAGCATCTTCCCATTGATATGAAATTTTAAATAACCTATTAAAGTTAGACTTTTTTCTGCCACTATTTATTTCAGATAGGAAGCTCCCATGCTCATGTTATTTCTCTCTTCAAAGTTCAAGTGTATTAATAAAATGAATACACTAAATCCTTTAGTTTATCTTTGGATAGATGCTTGGAATTGTTTTTCTAATCTTTAGACACACTAGATTATGTGGAAAGGAAAGGGAAACGAGATTAACTCTTACTGAGTCGGTGTACCAGACACTGTGCCACTTACTTAACACACAATATTTTACTTAATCCTTGAAACTATCCTTCAGGAAAGATGTTAATATCCCCATTTTCATAGATGAAGAACCTCAAGTGTAGGTCAGCTAAGTTACTGGTCCAGATAACAGTGATGAGATAGGGTTGTGAACAGGGCTGTCGAAGCTTTCCACGACATAACCGTATTATTGGACTATGGTGGGTAAGGGACTAAGGCTTTATTTTCTTTTTTTCCATTACACTATCTTTGAAGATACCTTCTACTTTGAATATGATCATTTTCAATACCTGGTAACATATTACAGAGGATCTCTGTGATGTTAGACAAAATTTAAACTGATGATTCCAGAGTTGATACTTGGATAACAAAAGTTTTTTTTCCACTTAAAATTAAATTCATTAATAACAATACCACAAAATTACTTCTGCCTGAAACCTCGTAAAACAGGAACTAATCAAAGCAAACACATTTAACAGCTAATGATGATTTTAATTTAGCTGTAAATGTCTCAAAGGCTAGTAATTAGAGAGCAGTTATATGCTTTCTGTTTTGCAAAATAAATTGTTGTTGCATGTTTTGCCACAATTTTCTCTATTTAATTTTGCTAAAATGGTGTTCCCTGCGCAAAATTTTAAAATAGATCTAATGGCTAATTTAGATAATCATATTACAATAAATTTTCTGTTTAAAATAATGTCTTATGAAGACGTTTCAAGCAATAAAACTGGCCACAGAAGTGCTATTAAACAGCAACAAAAAAGGCCAAGTAAATAAACTCTTTATAGCTGTTGATTACATGGTCCTACTCACTTTAGAGTTAATGAAGAGTTACTTGTTTAGCAACAGGGATGTGAGTCATATATCCTGACAATATTATGGCTCTAAACAGTAAAGGTTAACCTAAAATTGCATATTTTCCCCATGATCATCAGTATTTTCTCTTTACCAGTTAGATCAGTAGCTCCAAATTTGCAAAACTAAATTAGAGATCAATGATGTTAAGTTACCCTCTTGTATGTCTACATGGCTGATCTAGAGGTTTCAACAGAAGGGGGACTGGCAAGGAGTTTGCCCTACGGGATGCAAAAAATGCCAAATATAGAATTGCAAATAGTGCCAACAACCATTCATGAAGACAAAATTAATTTTAGGAGGGAGACCATCAGAAGGGTGGGGTATAGGTGCTATAATTTTATACCCCAGAATGAGAAAAATAAAAGCATCCATAAGTGGGATTGAGAGTAAATTGATAGCTGAAAGAGGAAAGGGCTAAATTGGGGGTATTGAACTATAGTAGCTGTTATTTCTTCCACACTCCCCAATAAAAATTGTTGTTTTGTTTGTTTTTTGTTTTTTGGTTGTTTTGCTTAATATATGAGTATTAGACAGTTATTTTTAAAGAATCAAGTAGTATATGTTATATAAAGAAAAAAAATAAAGGCTACTTGGGATCTCCTACCCTGGGGTAAGGATAACCAAGATTAGCTTTTTGATGACTATCCATTTGCGCTTTGCATTATAAATATATGTACAACTAAATAGATTTTTATATATCTAAGAAGGCCACCTCCATTGTATTCTAGGGGGATGGTGTTGTGCAGTGTGCAGATACCATAAATGGAGTCATAATACACATGCTGTTATTGTTATTTTAGATTTTGGGGGGAAGATATAAGGCCTTCCCTTATATCAGAACCACAATTTCCATCTCCTGCAAAGGACATTAGAACATGAAATTTAATTATATCTAATAATATAGATATTTAATCATATCTAATTTGGGGTCTAATGTTTTAGAAAAATTAGATATCACATACATTTTCTTGACCTTTGTGTTCATTTTATTTTGCTCATTATCTTGTTATCCTGTCATATGTGTTTTATTTACTCTTCATACTGTATGTTATACTTTACAAAAAATGAGAATGCAAAACATTCTTGATACCAATTAAAAGGAGGAATAAAGCTGAAGTGATACAAGAACTTATGGAGCAAAATATAAAACGTTATTGAAGGACATTAAAGAGAACCCACATCAGTGAAGAGCCCACCAGGTCAATGGATTGCAATACTCAATATTGAAAAGATTTACAGGTCCCACACATAATCTTTAAATTGGACATAATTCTAACCAAAATCACAAGAGGGTTTTACCAGGTTCTAAAGTTTATCTGGAAAAATAAAATTTCAGGTATAGCCAAAATAATCCTGAAAAAGACCAAATATATTTTGGTCCTGAAAATGTTTCTTCCATAAAGACCTACTTTTGTTACTTTTCAATCAAAGTCAGAAATTACTTAAAGTCCTTTACTGTTCACAGGATGTAAGAATACCTTCATTTTCTTTCTTCAAAAGACCTCTAAAGCAGGAAAACATAAAACTTCTTTTAGCACCCCATTTCAACTGTTATTTACTTTCATTTTTGGAAGTTGTTTTTGAGGTCTAAACTAAATCTCTTATCCTTAAGCTCGTTTCTTATTTTGTCACCATTCCTTGTGCCATGAGGCTTCAAATTCTTAAAGACTCTTATTTAAGTCATCATTTTTTCCTCTCCATGGGGGGAAAAATAGTGGCTCCACAAATGTTCCCTTATTTTCATCCTTCTGCTGTTTTCATCCTTCTGCTGTTTTCATCCTTCTGCTGTTTTCTTCCTTTCAGTTATATTTCTCTCAAATCTGATTGGGGCAGGAAGGCTGCAAGGGTGGGGAGCTGGGAGACAGGTGTAGAGGGCAGGGGATATACGGCAGTTATAGCAGAAACATTTGTTTTGAGGAATGTTTCCTCGCTTTTACTGATCCTGCTGTTTAAACAGCCATATAGCAAAGAGTGTTATAATAAACAATACTCTTGTTTTACGAGTTTGCTAAGCTCAAGGTAATAACATCTTTATGTAATGCAATGTATGACTAGCGTTATACGATTTCCAGTATATTTTCACATATATTATTTTATTTCATTCTCTCAACTCTTCTTTGAATGATGACTAGTATTATCATTCTCACTGAGGATGACACTCAGAGTGTTACGCGATTAGCCCAAGGTCACTAGAGCAGAGCAAGCACCAGAAGCCAAGTCTTCTGAAGGGTTAGCAGATAATATTTCTTCTTCACATACTCAAGTATTCATTTGATCTATCAAAATTCCAGCATCACAAAATAATTTGGACAACCTCCTGGCATTTAGATGATACATTAAATGTTTAGGTTATCAGCTGATTTTTCCTGCAAAAGAGTATATTCCCTGCCATCACCATTTGTAGTAAATAAAATAGCGCCCCCCGCCAAGATATCCACATCCTAATTCCCCCAAACCTGTGAATATATTACAAGAGGAAATTAAGGTGCAGATGGAATGACAGCTGCTAAACAGCCAACCTTAAAATAAGATTGCCCTGGATCATCCAGTGAGTCCAAGGTAATCCCAAGAGTCCTTTCAATGTGGAAGAGGGGACAGAAGAGTCAGAGTTTTGTGATCTGCGAAGACTAAACCAGGCATTGCTTGCCTTGAAGATGGAAGGGGCCATGAGGCCAGGAAAGCATGAGGCCTTAAAATGCTGAAAAAGGCAAGACAATGGATGCCCAACGAGAGGTTGTTTCCCTGACACCAAATACATGGTGTCTTTTCCAACACCAGTTTTCCAGCATTTCAATTCAATTCTGACACCAACTCCCAGGGTTAGCGCAGACCCCAAAGACAGAGGGCTCGGTCCCACAGACTGCCCCACTTCAGACTCCAGCCGCGATGGAGTGTCCAGGCTGCCCACGTTGCTGCCTGGATGACTATAAATTCAGGGGTTCACGACCCCTCCTCACAACTCACAAAACTCTGGAAAACGCTACTTACTATTATCACTTTATTATAAAGGGTACAACTCAAGAAGAGCCAAATGAAAGAGATCCTTAGGGCATGGGATGGGAGGGGGTCCTTCAGAGCTTCCAAGTCCTCTCCAGACAGGCCACTCTCCCAGAACCCCGATGTGCTCACCAACCCGGAAACACTCCAAACCCCCTTGTTTAGGGGTTTTAAATAAAGGTTTCCTTGGGCAAGGGTGCTTGATTAAATCATTGGCCATTAGCAACTATATTCGATCTCCATCTTCTCAGACTGGGGTGTGGTGGGACTAAAATCTCAACTGTAATCCTTGCTTGGTCTTTCCTGTGACCAACCTGCATCCCAGAGCTATTTTGGAGATCCTCAGGCGTCATCTCATTAGCATATGAAAGACACTCTTATCACTCAGGAGATTTCAAGGGTTTTAAGAGCTCTGTGCCAGGAACCGGGAGCAAAGCCTAAATATTTTTTATTATACCACCCTCCCCTAAAGCCTCCAAAAAGAAACACAGCACTGCCACCAACACACCTTGATTTTAGCCCATCGAGACCCATTTTGGACTTCTGAGCTCCAGACCAATCTGTGTTATTTTAAGCCACTAGGTTTGTGGCAATTTGTTAGAGCAGCAACAGGAGATGAATACATTATTTTATAAACATTTACAACAGAGTATCACACTCATGTAGGGAGGCAGAATTTCAGATATTAAAAACATAGGAAGAGCTTTGATTTTTGTTTGTTTTATTTTTCAGTTATTGTATTTATAAAAGATTTTATTTTTCACAGTATTTTTTTTGTCTTGTATAGCTGCTTATATCAATGCAATGCAAAGTGACAGGATACCGACATTTGAAGGAAAATACACTATTTTCAGATCAGATATCAGTTGTCAACCTGGATAGAGTGTATTGTTCCTGATAGTTTACAGCCCAGTTCGCAAAAATTTTACATGCTTACAATTCAGTTCAGGTGTGAAAAAGTCGTTGAAATATGTTGCATATGGAGCACACAGTGAGAATTCTTGTGGACATAGCCTGAAGAGATGGGGTTTAAATGTGAATGGATACATGAAAATATGAAATAAAAATGAGAGGCTGGAAAAATACTCATTGCAGTAAATGAAGTTGGTAAGTAATTTATGTCACTAAGTATTCTCAAACACATAAAATGAATATGTATTTTGTATTGTTTATTCACAATTCAGAATTCAGTGTACTCTCTTTAGATGGGGCTGGATATATATATAATAACCAGAAATCAAGAAACTCATGTTAATTAATTAAACACTATTTTCTGTTGATTGAATTAGAAAGCTTTGACTTAACTGTGGGAATCTATAAACTGCAGCTAGAGGGGAAAAAAGAATCCTCTCCGTATTATTATACATAGAGACTGATGATCATTCTGTTAAAATGCATTTTGAAAGTACTTGTATCTCTTTCAGCCTGAAAATACAAAGTTTGCAATTATTGTTTTGATGAAAGGGGCATAGATGCTTCTAAGGTAAATGGAGACATAAAGAACTTAGGTTCATAAAACAAGTTGATAATCTGGGATTTTTTTAAAATGACATAAAAAAATAGAGTTTTTAATCTGATCTAAAGAATCATGGATTTTAAAAAATGAATAAAACAGTTAGGCTTAAATTATATCACTTTCCAAAGCAAAACATGACATTGGACTATTCTTTTCTTGTTAGGCATAATTTATTACTTTCGTTGATATTGCTATTACTATTTATATATGTTAAAAATAATAATTCCTAAATTATAAAAATATAGAATTACGTTTTGAAAAACACTTTAGGATTCACGTGTTTTTGTCTAGATTACTTGATCTTCATAGTTATTATTTAAGATAAGAGAAATCAGTTTTTCTTTGTAATTATTTTAAAATTAGAAAATAAATGCTTGAGCTCTGATTTTCTCCTTTTTATTTTAAGTCCAGAGGCTTAGCTCAGGGCCTGGTATATTTAGAGTCCCCCCAAAATGGTTTTCAACCGATCTTCACCTTATATTTTCTGTGTTTTTTTCATAAAAATCAAAATAATGTCACCGATTATCTAATTAACAATTCAAATTATGTTGAAACCTAACTCAAAGCTAGGCAATGCTAGGCAATTCTAGGCAATGCTAGTCACGAACAATTTCACATCTCCTCTGGTAAAAGCTTACAGGGCCTCTGTATGTGGTTGGCATTTTATGTCCCCACACACATGTCCCCGTGTCAGGGTGAAGAGGAGATGCTATTCAGCCCAGCTTGGCTTGGCAAGCAACACTGGCCAGGAAGAGGAGCTGCCTTCTTATAATTCTTCCTCCCAGAAGGGGTGTCTTTTTGCAATTCATAAATGGCATAAAGGCATCATATGTGCCCTGGCTTTGGACAACAAGAATCTCTTGTTGAGTTCTTTATCTTACTCATCTGAAACCATAGTTACTAGAATTATCTATTGACTATACTAAAAACATATGCTAGTAACTATATAGTTTTATATCTATATAACTAAAATTATATAGTCATGATATAGTTTTATATCTGTAAAACTAAAATTATTTTCTCCCAGACATGAATAAATGTTTTCTGAAAATTTCCAATATTATTGGCTCAAAAAGTTTCTTTCTAAATAATCTGGCACAAAGATCACATTTTTCCACAACAATATTATAGGGAAATGGGGCCAATAGGGACTAAAATGGACAAACAGTTCATCAAATGGTACACGCCGCTCTCTCTGAGTGTCGTAAAGTTATAAATAAACCATAACCTGACATTTGTAAGGTCAAATTTACAGAAGCTAATAGAACCACATCAGCTTCATGGATGGAAAGCTGGAGTTCATTAATGCAAAAGAGGCCTAAGTGACAAACAATCAGACTCTGACTGAGCAGGTCAGCCAGAACTTCTCCTTGGTGAAGGGCTGGAGACACCAGACATGTTCCATTCATTTTTTGTGTGTTGAAAGCAGCAAGATGTTTGGGAAATCAAGATATCCAAACTATGAAAATATTATTAATCTTGGAATTAATCTTGGCTTTTCTCAGTGCCTGCTTGTGGAAGGAGAGGGAGCTCTCTCTCACTTCCTCTTCTTATAAGGGTGCTAATCCCATCATGAGGGTCCCACCCTCATAACCTCATCTAAACCTGGTCACCTCCCAAAGGCCCCACTTCCAAATACTGTCATAGTGGGGATTAGGGCTTCAAAATATGAATTTTTGGAGGACACAAACCTTGGGTTCATAACACTAAAAAGCCACACTGGCAATCCTCTGGTCATCTCCAACCCAAATGGCTGACCAGTCCACATCACAGGTGGTATGATGGGTAAACAATAGAATGAGAAAAAAAAAAAAAACCTGGGCATGGAGGAGAGAGAATAATTGTTCTCCCCAGGAGTGGAGTGAGGGATATAGTCCTACAGGAGCACTGAATATAAAACCACCTGGTTCTGATGGGGGGAATCAGAGACTTCCCAAAAGAGCAGGCTTTTAAGCTAAGACTTGCTGTAAATTTAGCAAATAAGCATAAATGGTTACCAAGAAGATTAGAAAAGGAAAACATTGTCAGCATAAGGAAGAATGGGCACAAAACTACACAAGTGGAAAAAAATATGGAGGGTCCAAGAATATGCCATGGCTGGACAAGGCTCTGTTTGCAGAGTGAGATCCCAAGAGATGAACCAACTGTGAGGCAGGGGTCAGAGCATGAATGAGTTTGTAAAGTGAGTCAAGAATCTGGACTTAATCTTGCAAGTAGTTTTCAAAAACAGTACCAAGAATTCCTGGAGTTCCATAGAGGTTTTTGAGGTCCCCCAAACACTTTATTCATTCAAATAGCATTTAAATTGCATTTTTAAACACTTTTTAAAATCTGTAACCAAAAATTACATTAAAAAATATTATCTACCACAATTTAACCCCACAAGGACCATCAGTATAATAACTACAACCAACTTACCTCATTATAGGGTATAGATTTGACTCCTTCTGTGCAATTATTATAACTTCTGATGAAAAAAATCATTGATTAGGAAGTTTGTAAGTGCTGTACTGATCATCTTTAAAATATTCTATCCTAAGCATATCTACTCAATTAATATTAAGAAATGCTAAGGTGTGTTAAAGCTGCTTTTAGAACTTATATGTCTTTATTTTGTACACATTTTATATTTACAAATGTTACATTTTTTATGTTTTGTGAAGTAAAATAGTTACCCGTAAAACTAGATACGCATTTCTGCCTAAAACTAGTAAATATAAAATAATTGAAGAGCTATCTGGTATGTTGGCTCATTTCAAGAAGAAATGACAAATCAACTTTGCTATCACCTGATCGTTTAACTGGTGTTGATCATGGTGACGATACAAAACAAAATCAATTTACTCTAGTTTTACACAAAATCCCTCGCAGGCAAAAATACTATGATCCTATTTATTTGTTCTTGAGGTTTATCTTTAGTTGTAATTAAATATCCTAAACTCCACCATGTTTTACGCAGTGAATTTTCCAAAAGAGTTTCCATGATTCATGCTAAGTAATAATATCATTTTGTAAACAACAGAGTGTGGATGAAAATAAAGCCTTAAACTTCTGTCTGCAAGAACTGAATATTATTTTTAAAAACATGATTTAGGTTTAAATTTGTTGATATTCAAATACTTGAGTGTGTCGCGTATTGGAAAACCTACATTATCAGGAAGGAGCTTATTAAACTTTCTGCTGCTTACACTGCAAAAATGTCATATGAGTCAGCTACTAGAAAATGCAATCTGCTAATTCAGTCAAGACAAAAGCATCCATTGTTTTTGCTTTACGTGATATTTTCACATGGGCTTATTATTTTGTGGCATGCTTGATACATACTCAACTGTAGAGGAAACCATAATACGGGACTGTACTTGGAATTCCTCAGATCTATTGAAGATTAATGGTATTTTCATTGTTTAGATATCTCAATTTCCAAAGAACAAAATGACATATAGTGATATTTTAGTATAAAGAAAATATATTTTACATATGTAGTTGCAACTGAATAATATGACAGACAGCTGTTAACTTCCAAAGTTTACAAATGACCAAACTAGCTGGAATTCATGAATTACTAAGTGTCTCAGTCTGCTCAGGCTGATATAACAAAATATCACAGACTGGGGGGATTCAAAAACAGACGATTATTTTTCACAGTTCTGGATGCTGGAAAATAGTGCCAGCAGATTCACTTCCTAGATGGCAGATGGCCACCTTGTAGCTGTGTGCTCACATGGCCTTTCCTCAGTGCATGCATGTGGAGGGAGAGAGAGAGATCCCTTCCTCTTCTTAGAAGGGCACTAATCCTATATGAATTTCCTGCCTTTATAATGCAATCAAAACCTGATTATGTTACCAAACTCAAAAGCTAGTAATTGAGAGGCAAGTGTCAGTAGAAAGGGAAAATGCTTTAGAAAAGTCTGCAGTCTGGGGAGAAGGTGGACTCATGTCCCAAGACCAGCTCTGAAGATTCTGCCAGCCATAGCAGTTTTTATAGGAAAAAAAGGAGCGAATCTCAGTGAATCATCAAGGCAGGAGGTTGAATTCTGCATCATTCTCCACTATGTGCAGACTGGCTGACTCTCTCTTCATATGTTATCTTGTCTACATGATCTGCCTACAGGATTGCTAAGGGGGCTGGTGAGGGTAGAGAGCTAGTCATTCTTCAACTACTTAATTCTTCATTCTTACTTCTTTTAATCTACTAAGAGAATCAACAGGTTAGGCAAGGCATGGTGTGCATTCAGGAGAGTTAGGTTAAACTGCCTAGTGATATCATTCCTGTAGCTAGGTTCTTTTAATTAGAGGGAAACAGAAATGGGCAAATAGGAAAGGGGCAAAAGGACTGCTTTCAATCACCTCCCAAAGGCCCCACCTCCAAATACCATCACCCGGGAGATTAGGGCTTCAACATACAAACCTGGGGGGAACACAAACATTCCGTCTATAACCCCATAACACCATAAAACTTAGCACCCCTCTTGTTATCGCCAATCCAACTCACTGCCCAGTCCATATCACGGGCGATATGATGGGAAAACAGGATGAAAAAAACCGTTGTTTCCTAAATGTTCTCAAGTAGTCATTTTATTTTAATAGGTAATGATAATAATTAAGAAGCTGTTATCTTTCAGAACAGCCTTGGTCAATGTCATATAAGCTGTCCATTTTGTTAAAGCATGGTCTTTAATTTGCAGATCTTTCTATTATTTGTGATAATTGCAGCGATTTATAGGCTTTTATCACTGTTATTCGTTGACTTGAGTTAGTGTTGATATTAATATTTCAAAGAAAACAAAAGCTAATTATCCTTGATTTTCTAAAACCAAAATACTCTTCCATTAGATAAAGCAGATTATTACCTATAAGCCTAAATACTGAAACATCCTAACAATAAAATTTTTCTATAATGATTTTTTTAAAAAATTGCAATGATAACAATGGAAAAATGATTTTCTGGGGGTATGGGTTAAAATTATGAAACTGCTGCATAAGCATATTGGGACTGAACAAATAAATAAATGGGTGATGGATGGTAGGAATCAGATTTCTCACTGTTGGAGAGGCATTTGTACAAAAGCCAAGGGAATGTGCTAGAATGAACCATGTGGTAATGCATTAGAATCAGTGGCATCAATATGAACTCATGTAGATAGATGGGAAGAGAAATAATGAGAGATATTTTTGTATATACTGTTCATAATTCTGTTCACTGAGGACCTTGAAGCAATCACACTCCTACAGTAACATGCACACCCAGTGCCCAGATCTTGGTTTCTAACCCTACCCTTCAATTAAACAAATCAGGGCTCTTTGGAGAAATGACTGATGACTGATTCTAAAGCTGGGGCAGCAAATATCAAGATGATCCTGGAGCATGTTGACATGCCCGAAGGAAAGGAAGTACTCAAAAAAAAAAAAAAAGAAAGAAAGCCATAAAGAACAGGGCATGTCAAGGGAACACAGGGCCAACCTGCAACCTGAAAATGCTCTCAATGGCCAAATAAGAATAGAAGAGGGTCACCAAGTACCAGTAGAAGTTATGGCAAAAAGACAGATGCAGCCTAAAGCATAAGCCAGCAGAGTGCTGACCTCCAAAGACAAAGATAAAATCGTGTAAGTTTCTTGAGAGATGAGAAAAGAACTAACAAAGGAAAGTAACAGACTGCTCTCAGATTTTTCATCTGCCACAGTGAAAATCAGAAGACAGAGTCTGAGGAAATTGTCCTTGGAATTTTGTGCCTAGCCCAGCATTTATAAATATGTAAGGAAGAAGCAAATCCACCCTCAGATATTTCAGATTCCAGAAGCACACCACTCATCACAATTGACAATTGTTCTGTTTTATTTATTTATTTACTTATTTATTTGGAGGGGCATGGGGGACAAAGGGAGAGATCAAAATATTCCACCTAAATGAAAAATCTCAAAGGGTAATAATAACATATATGAAACAGGAGTGGATAAAGGATTCTGTGCAACTTACATCAAAATAAATTTTGATAATGTGTTTACAAACTATAAAATCTTTGTCTGCTAAAAATAAAATTTTAAATGATCTGAGAGATTCACTTGCTGACTTCCACCAAAATGCAGAAGAAACATGAGCAGTTGAAAAATAAACAAAATGTACCACTATTCCTTTCAAGTTTCCAGATTAGTTAAATTACTTAAACCACAAAATTATAAACTGCTATGTACAAAGACCTACTAGCATTCATAACTGCTTATCTTTGTGAATCAGTCATTTTTCTATTCTGTACAACCAAAAGTCCAAAATAACTTCGTTTTAGGCTGAGACTGATACCAGACTTCACTATCTATCATTCCTTGTTGTCAATTTAATATTATAATATATAATAAAATATATGAAAATTGTTAGCATTCTTTAAAACAGTCTCACTCTTCTCATGTACTTACCTCATAATAAGTTCATATTACAGAGTTGAATGTATAGTTTATACTCCTAAAATAGTGCTTTTCTACTTATTTTATATGTAAGTATTGTTTTCAGGGATATTCCTATTTAAAATATTTGAAAACTCTGGCTGTAGACAAATGATTTTGAGTAGGAAAGTCACATTAACAGAACTGTGGTTTAGAAAAAACAATTCTGTGGCAGGGTTGTGAATGGCTGGAAGAGAAGGAAAATATAAGACATAAAATATTATAAGACATGCAGTATCTTAGCAAGTATTTTGATTCTCAGAGTCACACTTTGTTAAGCATTTACCGTGTACCTGGGATTGAGCCAGGTCCTTCACGCACATTATTCATCGTCTCTTTTTTCTCACAACCAGCCAGGCAGGTGTTATCACCTTAATTTTAGTGGCCTGGAGTGGGCAAGTGACATGTTCAATCCAGGCTCTTTGCCTGGTATGGCATAGAATTGTTCTCTAGCTATTTTATAGTGCTATGTATGACTTAAAAAAAAAAAAAAGATTGTAATTCTTTCAGATATGTTATTTACTGCATCTGACGCCTCCATAGCACTTAATATAAGAAACTAGTGAGAAATTAATATATATTTGTGGATAGATAAATGAATAAACAATGATAATCAAATCTTGCAAAATTTCCGTGGCATTTTGGTTATTTAGAACAATAGATATTAACTGACTAACGTACTTCTTTCCTAATATACATATTTTTTCTTTTTGCTGTTGCTGTTTGAAATGAGTCCAATTATGCCGTAAAATCCACCATCAAGAAGATTTCAGTAGACTTGCCCTTCTCCATATATTCATATAGTAGTACTTTCTTCTTAGTAAACTGAAACTTCAAAAACAAGTTTTGGATTGAAAATTTATCTTTGTTTGAAGATAGTAAAAGTGAAAACACAAAACAAAACACACATTTGAATGCAGGAAGCCTTTAAGCAATCCTTCTCTTCTATGCTCTCCCATCCCCCATTCTTCCTGTGAAATGTCAGAATAAACGTCCCTCTTTTGAACTAAATCACCCACTGTGCATAGCTGGCGTCATAAGCACAGACATATATACCTCATAACCTGAGCTCTCACACCTTATCAGAACATTCTCATCTGAAAGGCGAGGGTGTTGGAACCCAGGGTTTTTGTACGTGGTCCTATCAGTTAGGGGTAAAGAGAAAAAAAATGTATCTTGGGGAGGCTGGGGGATGGGCTGGTACAGGTTTGTTTGGGGTTCATTTCGCTTAAGCCTATTAAGGTCTAATTCATTCTGTGTTCTACCTGACGGTGAGCAAAGCAGCTGAACTCTGTATTTCTTTGTAAGGCTGACATTTCCTTCGCACAATTAAAAATTAAACCTTTTATTAGTCCAGGGTGGCTGAGGTGGAAAACAATAGAAGCTCAGGGAGAGTAATTATTTCTGTTCCACTGTGTAGGATGTTTGAGCTTTTGATTAGTTGCACTCTACAGTACTTAACAGCTAACCAATCTTGCCATGATTAACAATACACGAGAAGTTTTTTTATCCTAACAGTGTACCACACACCCCTGAAACGTTGGCTTTATATGTTTCTTGGTGATTTCAATCTTGTTTTAAAAATACCTCTCATTTTCTGGGGTGTTTGAAAACGACCTTACTATCAACAGCATGGAGTAGGAAGCAGCAGGCATGGCAAGAAGGGAATCACTATAAAATGGATGCAAAAAGCTGTGGGTTGTACACCATTAAGCGTTCTCAGTGTGTTTCTAATGAGCTTATGATGGCCTTACCGAATTGCTGTTTCTACTCCAGCCCAGTAAATTACAGTATGCCCAAATTAAATCACAGGGACTCAGTAGAAGCCAGAATTCATCAGGGTTCATATTTGTAAGAATTAAAAAATCATATTTAATCATATTTAAGTATGTCCACTGTCTCCAGAATTTTAGGCTCACTTTCTTCCCCCAGATATTTGGGTGCTAGAGGGATATGTAGTTGGTTCACACTCAAGGCACATTTTTATTCCATTATGCAAGTACAATTCTTACTTCACTTCTGATCATTCCAAACCACTTGCAGGGTGAATGCTGAGGTTGAATTCCAAGTCAATAATCTCTATGAAGCAGTAAGATTATAGTTATCACATTTGTAGACATTAGTTACTAAGTATGTGTAGCTTTCTCTTGGACCTTGAAGTGTTCTAAAAGCAGGGATTTGGTAAATTAATATTATTAGATAGCAATAATTTACGTGATTTAAAACTGTTCTTTAAAAGCCTCGAGGAAAAACTACATGTGTCATCTGCTGTGTGAATAAATGGCCTTGTTTTATAGATAAAAGAAGCCACGTCACCTAGATAGGCTTTCAAGAATAAAAAACTTAAATGCTACTAAGGTTTGACCTGGGAGAAATAAAATTTAAGGAAATTGAGAAAATCACTACTTTTAAAAATTATTTCTCACAACTATTATGTCAGGATATTAATACAGCATCTGTTGTCTAAGGGTTAAAGAAACATTACAAACATTAACTAATTTGGTTTTACAGTCTTTCTTTTCTAAGTTTCATTGCTGCACAAACACTGGTTTTGGCTATACAGGAAGAAAAAAAAATGCCCCAAAGAGTACTTAAGTGGAGTTGACTCCTAGTTTCCATTTTCTAAAACCAGATGGCATAATCCCTGCCCATTAATGTATTAATTGGTTATCATGTTACTGGAGGAGGGTCAAATTAGGCTATTTAACTTATTGGGGGAAATAAAATTGCTCTCTCCTTCCCACAGAATCCAGCCTTCATCCCGCCCAGCCTCTCCCCATCTGGCTCAAACCACTCTCTGCTTCTCACAGAGAGCAGCTTAACAACAGGACTTTATACAGTTATAAATAAATAATCCAGGTTCTCGTTCCTAAAATGGAACACAGTGCAGAGCTGGTGGGGAAGTTGGCATGCTGTATCCTGCATATGTGAAGCATCATCTTTGATTAGCACAGACAGGAGATCGGAAAGCCATGAAACACTTTTGAAACCTTGATAGGAAATGACTCTCTCTGGATGCAGATTTATTGATACTGACAACATTGTTTTTTTCTCAAATTTTAAAAAAGTGAAAGTACCTTGTACATGGAAAAATACAGAAACCAAATGAATAATGAAAAAACAACAGCTCAGTAGAACTGAGTGTCCCAGCTCCTGAAAGAACCAGTGTGTGGGGAGAAAAGGAGAGAGAAAGAGAAAAAAAGGAAGGGGGGCAGTATAGGGAGGAAGAATGGAAAGGTTACATACAAAATGCTTTCAGTGGAGGGAGTTTTTTTTTTTTTTTTTTTTTTTTTTTTATTTCACCTTAGTGATTGGTCTGTTCGAATTATCTGTTTCTTCTTGGCTCAGTTTTGGCAGGCTGTATGTTGCTAGAAACTTGTTCATTTCTTCTAGGTTGTCCAATTTGTTGGCATATAACTGTTCACAGTATTCTCTTATGAGTTTTTGTATTTATGTGGTGTCAGTTGTTATTTCGCCTCTTTCATTTCTTATTTTATTTATTTGGGTCCTCTCTCTTTTCTTCTTGGTGAGTCTGGCTAGAGGTTTGTCAATTTTGTTCCTCTTTTCAGACAAAAACAAAAACAAAAGCAGCGCTTGGTTTTATTGATCTTTTCTATGGTTATTTTATCTCTATCTTATTTCCTCGCTCCCGCGTCTCCTGCATCGGCAGGCGGACTCTCAAGCACTGCGCCACCAGGGAAGCCCGTGGAGGGAGTTTTTAAAAAATAAATATCTTATATAATTTTCAAGTGTTTGCAAAAACCCGGTCCTTGGGTTCATCTATTTCTTTAAGTGGAAAGCCTGTGATTTTCAGCAACATTAGCCTGAAACCTGCAATCTTTGGGGAAATATCATCTCGCAATGACTCTACATACCTATACTGGCCAAGGAAAGAGAGTAAAAGTAAAAGTAAAAGTAAATCCCCTCCCCCCAAAAGAAAGAAAGTAAAAAACAAAAGAAAAAAAAAGGCCCTAAAACATAGCAATATTTACAAATGTCGAAGTTTCTTGATTTTTGTTGTTGTTAAGAAAAAAAGAGAGTATTTATCAAACCCTCCCAAATTTATTTGTGGTTAAGTCAAAAATAGAGTCAATGAACGGCAGAATTACAAGAAAATCCCAGTTCTGTTATTCAGTCTTCCTCGACATCATCAAACCCTCTGTTTCCTGACACCACAGGGAGAGCTGGAAATCACCCTCCACTTTAGAAGTGACAACGTTTAGTCCCGGTTCAGGAGGCTGTCCTGTCCCTTCCAGAGCTGTATCCCCAGAGGAGGACATTCACCTCTGGGGCTGAAAGGGCTCTTCTGGACCTTGCTCGCCAGCTCCAGGCTCCTGGAACAGGCTTTCTATGCCAAAGACAAGATTTTCCTTCATCCTGTATGACTGTTCTGTCACAGTAAACACACTCTGAACAAGCAGACCTTCTACTACATCCTTTCACCGGGATAAAAACCCCCAGTTAACTTTTTCCTAGTCAGGGCAGTGCACAAGAGTTGGTCCTTGAAGGAGCCCAGTGCTGGCTTAGAACCACCATGTTTACCACAACAAAGAAAACCACAGTCTGGGTGGAGGGGAGGGTCAAGGGCCACTCAGGTGCTATGGAAAGTATGGTACCTCTGGTGGGGGTCTTTGATCCAAGTATGGCCATGGCCATCTGCATAGTACAATCCTTAAGGACAAAGAAACAGGTGGAAAAAATGGGTATGAAAAATATGAGAGACACAGGCTACTTCCTCCTTCCCTCCCTCAACATATGTGAAATCTCCTTCGGAATTTCATGGGTGGAGATTGAGTTCCCTGCACATAGTGGGTGCTCTGTAACTGTAGGTCATTGTTTGCGTGACCTGCCACGGGATGTGGGGTTGTAATGGGAGGGGGTATACCGTTTTTAAATGCTTCAGGTGATCAAAAATATTATTATTCATCAGGATGTCGAAAAAATATTGGAATGGCAGGAGAATAACAGTGTAGAAAACAAGCAGTATCTTTTAAAAAGTGAAAAATAATGCAATGAAAAGAGCTTAGCAGTTGCCACCAAAGAAATACATTAAGAAGTGATATGAGATTTTGGAAGCTGTAATATTTGTTAAATGAATCTTTCTTTGACATAATCATGGTATAACCTCTATTATAGAATTCAGAGGAGTTATTTGGTCTGAAGGAGCACCTGTGTGAGGTAGAGACTGTTGGTCCAGGAAACTCTTATCCAGACATGAAAGAATAAACAAGCCGGTGGACACACAGCAAGAGAGGACCGTGGCAGCCTGCCCTCATCACTCACTGCATCTTGATTGGACCCTGAGCTCACTGCCAAAGTTAACATTATTCTTGTTAGACCCTGAGCCAAGAGTCGAAGAGCCAGCCATGCCTTCACTCTTGGGTTCTACAATATTTGATTCTATCTAAACTCCTTAAGACAAAGAGAAAACGTTCACTGGGGACACAACTTAGAGGATGCAGGGAGATGTGGGCACAGATGGATGGATATCATAATGATGACAGGGGCTAAGACTAGATTTTTTTTAACGGGACACCAAAAGATCCCATGTGTGTGTCCACCTCATCCTTTAACTTCCCACAACCTATGTACAATATAATGAGATCAAACCTGGCTTTGAGGGATCTGAAGGAAATGACTTTGTTCTCTGAGTTCAGTTCTCTCATCTATAAAACCTGGGAAAATACCTGCCTCGTATGGATATTTGAAGAATTTAATAAAATAAAGGTATGCAAATATGCTATTGCTTTGCCTAAGTTTAGTGGGGTGGCTGGTAAATACCATTTACTCATCTTTCTCACCCTGAAGTAGAACCCTTATTTAGGAAAAGAAGAAGAAAACTTCCTGTCTCTTCAGAACAAGGCTCTGGCACTTCTCAGAAAATGAATTTGGTAAGTGTGATTTTTTTTTTTTTAAACTTACTGGATACCGATATCAATTTATAACAGTTAAGAAAGGCTCAGCATCACTTGGGGCAGTTTACTACTCAATGTCAAAGACAACATGAGTTTGGAACTTTAAAGAAGAGAAACTGTTGGTACATAATTTTATCTAGTTCTCAAGTGCTTACATTTTAATTTGGACTGTTTAAACACCACTTATGAGACTATAGGGACTTTAAACCGCATCACAAATCACAGAATGAAGCACTTTATTTTTCAGGCAACTTTATTAAAGTGAGGTGGTTGAATGACAAGTAAGTGGAGTAATCATGAAAACATTTTTTGTGATTAAGATGGATGACAGTACACCTGCTTAAACAGTACTGTTAGATGGGCAGGTTATCCTTCTGAGAAAGATTTCATCTCTGGGATGTTCCTCCCTCTTCAGATAAGGCTCTGGTTTCTGATTCAGGTAAAGCATGTTTTGTTTTAGGTGTGTTTTGGTGGTTGAAAACAAAAGTTTAGACATATCACAAGAAATGTCTAAGATAACTGCTCACTCAGATAACCTCTTAAAGGAGGAAACAAGCAAATATGCAAAGGTCAATTTTCTGTCTGTTTAGAAGTATCTCAGAGAGAGGACCAAGTTCAATTAATTTCAATTGAGTGATTGTGTGTGATGCCATTTAGGTAAAAACAGAGATACAAAAGTTTTAAATTCTGTACACACACATATATACATAAATTATAAGAAGTAAAGATTATGAAAGGCATATATCAAACCCTGGTACCTTTGGAAAGCACTGGAATTTTGGTGTTGGGAAAAGGGGAAGGACTACAGGGAAATAATGGCTGGACTCAACTGTGATGAGATAGGTTTTCTATCTGAAAGCTGGGAATCAGTAAAATCGCTTTTGCTGAATTCTAGCTGTGAAACAAACAAGCTAAAAAATTCAAATATTCTGGCAGGGGAGTTAAGAAGATTTCATTTTAGAAATCAAAATTATACATGAAACTGGAAAAATCAGATTCAGTTTTGCATTGTGTGCCTACTATTTAGTTAGAATGAGATTGCTTATATTATTGTAAAATATAAATAGTCTGATAAGCTAATAGTTTTTGATAGGAAAGAGTATTGGTAGAGTAGAATTTGAAAAATACTAATGGGTGTGTAACAAAGCTTGTTTTTCTAATCTGTAGTAAACTAAGAACAATATAGGCAATGCAGTGAGTTTTTCATAAATTTATTTTTTAAAGGATATTCTTTATTCTCAGAATATTTTCATCCTATTTGTGTTACAAAAGCTTTCTTTTATAAAATGGATGGTGCTAGAAGATAGTAATCTATTTTGTTTCCTAATATCCTTGCTTGGTAAAATAGAAATTGAGCAAACTTTTATTAGTGCCTTTATTAGCTGTTTATGAACTTAGAATTGGTCTTGGTGGATTGATAGTTTATCATTATGAAATGTCTCTCTTCATCTCAGCAATGATTCTAGCCTAAGCACCCACTTTTTATGCTTAGTATAGCTATATTAGTTCACTTACAGTGTTAGCCTACTATATCTTTCCCCATTCTTTGTCTTTCAACTTTTCTGTTTTCTTGTCTTTAAGGTGGTCTCTAGTAACAGTATACATTTAAATTTGTTTCTGTATAACCTCTATGACAGTATCTATCTTTTAATTAGAGTATTTATTTATTTTTTTAATTTATTTTTTTCTTAACATCTTTATTGGAGTATAATTACTTTACAATGTGTGTTAGTTTCTGCTTTATATCAGAGTGAATCAGCTAGACATATACATATATCCCCATATCTCCTCCCTCTTGCGTCTCCCTCCCACCCTCCCTATCCCTCCCCTCTAGGTGGTCACAAAGCACCGAGCTGATCTCCCTGTGCTATGTGGCTGCTTCCCACTAGCTATCTACCTTACGTTTGGTAGTGCATATATGTCCATGCCACTCTCTCACTTCGTCCCAGCTTCCCCTTCCCCCTCCCCTTTACATTTGATATATTTACTGAAGTATTTGTGCTAAAATCTACACCATCCTACTTGGTTTCTAGTTTTCCAACTCTTCTCGGTTCTCTTTTCTCCTCTTCTGTGCCTTCTTTTAGAAAAACATCAGAACTTTTTGTTCAGTTTTTTCCTGTATTAACTGTTGGTTTTACATTCTTTTATTTTTTACTTTAGTCATGACCATAGAGAACAGAACATTTATTCTTGACTTATTAAAGATTACTATAAATTAGTACATGTATAACCTCTCAGATAATGAAAGATCTTTGAATATTTTAAATTCTTTTACCTTCTCACAGTTTTTCTGCTATCATTTTCACATAATTTGTTTCACCTGTAAACTTTGGTTTGGCTTCTCAAGACAGATCCTGGGACAACAATTAGAGTTCAGAGAGTTTATGTGGAAAGTGATCAAGTGGAAAGGGAGAAAAGTCATAAAGTATCTTAATGATCAGGTCACAGTTTGGGGGCTTAAATGTGTGAAGGGCTGTACTGGGTTGACTGGTGGCCCCCCAAAAGATATGTCTATGTCCTTACCCCAGGAATTGGTGCATGTGACCTTATTTGGAAAAAAACTCTTTGCAGATGTAATTAATATAAAGATGTGGAAATGAGGAAATCATTCTAGAATAGGGCAGACCTTAAATCCAATGACAAGTCCTTTAAGAAACAGAAGAGAAGACACACAATGCAGAGGAGAATGCTCTGTGAATACGGAGGTAGAGGCTAGAATTATGCAGCCACAAGCCAAGGAACACCTGAAGAGACCAGAGGCTGGAAGAAGCAGAGTAAGGTTCTCCTCTGGAATATTCACAGGAAGCGTGGCCATGCTGGCACCTTGATTTAGAATGTCTAGTTTCCAGAACTGTGAGAGATTAAATTTCTGTTATTTTAAGCCACCAAGTTCATAGTAATTTGTTACAATAGCCTTAGGAAACTAACACTTATACTGAGAAATGGAGTCCCGCTGTAACAAAAACCTAAAAATGTGAAGGTGTCTGTAAAATTGGGCAAAGGGCATAGCATGGAAGAATCTTAAGAAGTATGATAGAAAAAGCCTAGACTGCCTTGAAAAGAATGTTGGCAGAACTAGGCATGAGCATTAAGGCATTTCTGGTAAAAGCTCAGAAGGAAATGAGGAGCATGTTTCCTAAAGGGAAACTAAACTAAGGGAAAACTAAAGGGAAGGTAGTCCGTGTTATATAGCAGTAGAAAACTTGGCTGAATTATATTGTTGGAAACAATATAATTGGAAAGTAGTCTGGAAAGTAGAACTTATCAGTGATGTTGTCTGGAAAGTAGAACTTATCAGTGATGAAACTGGGTAATTAGCATAACAGCTTTCCAATCATAGTGTTGAGGGTGTGGCCTGGTTTCTCCTTGTAGCTTATAGTAGAATGTGAGAGGAAAGAGATAAATTGCCAAGGAAAATGGAACCAGCACTTGAGGATTTTGGAGGTTCTTGGTCTATTCAGACTACAAAGGATGCTAAAATTAAGCAATTCATGGTTGAGAAAGTGTGCCCTAGAAAGAAGGTCAAGGGTGTGACTGGACTGTATGGCTGAAGACATTAGGCAGGTGACAACCATCTCAGCAGAAACCAAGAATAGATAGATGGAGTCTTCCAAGAAAGATCTAAGGAGGACCTTGTCCTTGTCAATGTTGTAGACCCCCATGACAGAAATGGGGGATCTATAAGGTGTTTGAGAATGTTGTAATAGCAGAAACACTGTCAACTTGGAGTGAAAGAGGCAAAAGCAAGACAAAAAGAAAGCACTGTCAGATTTCCGAATTTCCTCAGGTGGGAAATGGGCTGATTGAGCCACTCACCTGAAAACATATGCTACCCTTCAAGAAAAAGGAAGAATAACTCTGAGGATAAGGGCCAGCAGAGCCACTGTGGGCCCAGAGGGTGAAGCATAGAGCCACAGAGAATTATTCTCAGGTTTCAGGTTAATGGAATTTTTCTGATGGGTTCCTAACTTGCTTGGAACTGGTGATTCCTTTGTTCCTTCCAATTTCTCCCTTTCAGAATGGGAATGTCTATGCCTCTCCTACCATTTTATTGTGGAAGTAGAATTTTTCCAATTTTACAGGCTCACAAATGGAGAAGGAATTTTCCCTCAGGATGAATCCTATCTCAGAGTGTCACCCATATCTGATATAGATGATTTAGATGAGGAGATTTGGGACGTTTTGAGCTGATGATATTTAGATCAGATTTTAGGCTCCGAGTTGATGTGTAATGGGTTGTTGTCCTTCTCATGTTTCTTTTTTTATATATTTGCATTTTTAAATTTTTAATTGAAATATAGTTGATTTACAGTGTTTCAGTAGTACAGCAAAGTGATTGAGCTATACGTAAATATATACATATATATATTCTTTTTCAGATTCTTTTCCATTATAGGTTATTACAAGATGTTAAATATAGTTCCCTGTGCTGTACGGTAGGTCCTTGTTGTTTATCTATTTCTTCTTGCATTTCTGTGATTCCATCAGGGGTCATTTTCCTTCTGAAAGAGCGTTTCATATATTTTAATATTGCTCAAAATGGCAAAAAATTCTTTCAGTATTTGTTTGTGCGAAGGTATGTTTACTTCATCTTATTTTTTTAAAAGAATATCTTGGCTGAGCATAGGTTGGCAGTTATTTTTGTTAGCCACTTTCAAGATGACATTTTATTTTCCCCTGACTTTCATCCTTTGTTTGAAATGTTAGCTAACAGTCTTATTTTTGTTCCAGTATTCTTGTTGTTACTTTTCTCTAGATATTTTTAAGCTCTTTGTGTTTGGTTTTCAGCATTTTATAAACACCTAGGTATGTTTTTTCTTTATTCTGCATGAGTTTCATAGTACTTCTTGGATCTGTAGCTCGGTATCTTTCTTCAGTTTTGTAAAGTTTTCAGCAAGTGTTTCTTCAAGTATTACTTATATTCCATTCTTTCTCCTCTCAATGTGGGATTCCAATTATATGTTCATTAGATTTTGTCTCTGTATCTTATGTGATTTTGATTCTCTTTTCTATACTTCCCATCTTTCTATGTTCTTGTATCTGGATATCTTCTACTCACCTATACGCCAGTTCCTAAATCCTGCACCTATTCTACTGCTTAAATCATTTATTACATTTTAAATTTCAATTAGTGTATTCTTCAGTACCAAAGTATGCATTTCTTTTATAACTAATTCTAATTTTTTGGTAAAATTGAGATAACCAGATGCAGAATTTTATCAGAGAAATGTAGTCTATAAAACTATTATGTTCTAGTCTGTTTCTGCTATCTTCAGTACTTGGATCATGTGGTGATCTGTTTCTGCTGTTCACTTTTTCTCTTTATTTTCAGTCACTTGGTCCTGACATTGTGTGAAGCTCTGGATTTTCCTGCAGAGAGGGTTTGCTTTACTTCTGACAAGCAGTTAGTATAAACACTGATCTCCTTAATCCAGTCAAGGTTTTTAGTCTGTGTGAGAGCTGCTGTAGACCCTCTGCTTTTATTCCTAATGTGTAGCCTTTCATACGGTTTGACAGGAATCCTGGGGTCTTTTCCTACTTAGTGAGCCTTGAATCTCCATTTTTCTTTTCTCTTCCTCTGACTACTGAGACTGTTGAAAATTCTGCTGAAATTTCTAAACTGAAGCTTTCTGCTTGTCTTTTCAGCTTCTCACTTGATGCAGTTTAGGAATTAGAAGCTACCAAAAGGGGCCAAGAAGCAGAGGATGGAGGGCTTGCTTTAGAGCATTTCTCCTTTCTCTGAAATCTTGGTCCTTTAAAACCTGGTTGTATACAGTTGTTCTTCTCCTACTCATAAAACAGCTATTTGTTTGTTTGTTTTTTGTTGTTGTTTTTTGCGGTACGTGGGCCTCTCACTGTTGTGGCCTCTCCAGTTGCGGAGCACATCTCCGGACGCGCAGGCTCAGCAGCCATGGCTCACGGGCCCAGCCGCTCCGTGGCATGTGGGATCTTCCTGGACCGGGGCACAAACCCGTGTCCCCTGCATCGGCAGGCGGACTCTCAACCACTGCACCACCAGGGAAGCCCTATCCAGTTTTTATTTAGGTATTTTTGGCGGGATCTTTGGTCTAAAACAAGTGACATTCTTAGAGCCAGAAGCCAGATTATTGTTTTAAGGTAGAAATACCAATTTATTATTTGGTTGCAGTAAATAATACAGCAGTAAGTCTGGGCACACTTTTTACTGAGAGTGTCAGAGGTTTTATTTCCCTGTAATTATTAATACTCTAGGTGTATATGCCAGACTTTTTATGAAGGTAGAAATAATACAGGAGTAAAAGGTCTGAAGACTCAACAGCTTATTATTATATAATCCACTTTCTTTGTCTCCAAAAAACTCCACTAAAGCACCACAGGTGATTATCTCTTCTAGTTAATTAATTATCTCAATTAAAGCTAAAGTTTTTCAACAAATATTAATTTCTTGTTACTGTGTGCTCAGAACTACTCTAAGCTCTAGGAGCTGATGGATGGGGAAGATGGCAGGGAGGAAAAAAAAAAGATAATATATACTGAATAATCCGTACTACCAGTGAGTTTATAATCAAGTTGGTCAGAAATGACTATTGAGTAAAAGAAATCAGTGAAAAAATACATGTGAATTACATCACACTGATTATCCGTGCAAAAGAATAATAATATAAAAATGAATCACAGGGCAAGAGACACTATCTAATGAGGTGTTCGAGCTATTATTGTGATAAAGTTATCTGGTTATTTTGCAACCAAAATTTGTACTAAGATTTGTTAGTCTCATATATTTTATGATATCTTCATGGGGAAAGTGCTCATTTATTCAACATGTCTCTTCTTATAATACATCATAATCACCATTACAAGTCCCAGAACAAGAAACTGTACCCACATGTCCACACAGAGAATATTCTAGCTGAGTAAGCCCTAGGAACAAATTCTCTTTTTATGAGGTTACAATTCTGAAGCAAAGAACAGATTAGGAGCACTTACTAATACATTTATTTGTATTTTGATGTAAATATGAAATAAAATGAGTTAGTTCATGACCATTTTTACACACACAAAAAACTGGTCAGTTTCTTGTCATTGTGTTGTTTTGTTGTTTTGGCCAAGGATATTAAATAACTCAATCATCCTAAGTCATTTTTAAGATCACACACTTCCATTTCCATTTTCATATTTATTTATGATTTTACTCTGAAGCAAACCAGCAATAATAATACATCAACGAAATGTTTTACTTTTAAATAACAGTAAGATTTAAATATAGATTTAAATGAGATTTAAATTAAAGATTTAAATATAGATGCTTTATAAAAAAGAACAGGTATTTTCATGATAAAACCATTATTTTACATATAAGATCTCAGTTTCTAACTAGGTAGAAAAGCATTGTAAACATTATTTATAAATGTCTGTGTTGATACAGCATTATGCTAAGTGTTATAGCAAAAAAAGTTAAGGGGGGGAATCTCTCTATATAGGAATATATATATATATATATATATATATATGCATATATGTGTGTGTGTAAGCAGGCACATATTACAGAAAATATCACAATGCTTTAAGAACCATAATAAAATATATGGCGTGCTGCTTCAAAGTCTAGTTAATGCAGGTAACAACCTGTTATAAGATATAATGGGAGGGAAAAAAACTTTGATAGTAGCAAAAATAAAATAAAGCACTGAAGGTAAGCTTAACAAGTAATGGGCACCATCTATAAGAAGAAAATTTTAAAATGCTGAAAGACGCAAAAGAAGATTTCCATTTAAACAAATGCAAAGTTCTGCTATATTCTTGAATAGAAAAAAACAACAACGTAATGAGGTCAGTCCCCCAATGTTAATCTTATCCATTGGTTGGCAAAATATACATAATAATTCTAGAAAAATGACTAGGACTGCCTCTGTAAATTATTAAACCACATTATAAACCTAACTATCTAAAAACAGAATGGTACATGCTTATAACTAGATAGATCAGAATAGAAAATCCATCTAAATCCATAAGGCATTTTTTTTTCGTTTGATAAAGAGAGCATTTCAACTTAAGTAAGAAAATATGGATTACTAACTAAATTGGTAATTGGGACATTAGGTTAGCCATTTGGAAAAAGTAAACAAATTTGGATTTCTACCTCAGGTACAATAAATTCCACATAGATTCAAAAATTACAAATGAAAAATTAATCATAAAGAATTAGTGGAAAAAAAGTTCTTTTATAATCTCAGAATCATGAAGCCCTTTAAGTATGGCACAAAATCCCAGAAGTCTTATAATAATATATTGATAAATTCAACTATATAATATTTCAACAATATATTTCGGCTGGAAGAAACAAACAAAATCAAAAGACAACTGACAAATGGGAAAAATTTGCAACTCACAGCACAAAGTTAATTTTCCTAATGTGTAAGACATTAGTTTCCCTGTGTGTAAAACATTTCTTCTAATTAATGAGAAAATATTTTAAAACAGTATAAAATTTGCAGAGTACATGAAAAAGCAAATCGCAGAAAATGAAATACAAATATTTGACTTCTAAACGTGTGAAAAGACACTTGATCTAAGTTATAATAAAAGAAATATAAAATTGAAATTGGAAGAAGACATAGTTTTCACTTATATGTGTTGGCAAATGTTAAACAATTTGGTAACAGAGGCACTTTCATATTTCATGCTAAAAGTATAAATCAGTACAACTATAATATATGGAAGGCGATTTAGCACTAGTTAGAAAAAAATTTTAAAATCAGTGTTACCTTTGCCCTATTTATATTCCACTATTGGGGATATATCCTACACATGTAAAATGACCTATACTTAATATTATTCACTGAATTACCTTTTGATATTCCAAAAACTTTGAAAGAGACCTGTTTTTATCATTAAGGGAATGGTAAAGATTATTGTCACATTTAAATAATAAAAGCATGTTAAAAAGAATTAGAACTATATATATCTTAAGAGATCAAAGATGTTTAAGATATATTTTTATGGGAAAAAAATAAATGAGAACTATGTTTTTGACAAACTACTTGTTATGAGGTGAATTTTGTCTCCCCAAATTCATATATTAAAATTTTAAACACAGTGCCTCAGCATGTGACTGTAGTTAGAGATAGGTCCTTTAAAGAGGTAATTAAAGTAAAATGAAGTCATATGGAGGGGCCCTAATCAAATATGACTGGTTCCTTATAAGAAGAAACTAGGACACAGACAATATATGAACAGTGAGGGGTGACCATGCGAGGACACAGTGAGGAATGCAACCATCTGCAAGCCAAGGAGAGGGACCAAAGAAGAAACCAGAAAGAAGAAACCAAATCTCCCAGCATCCTGGTCTTAGACTTTTACTTTCCACCAGGTCTGCAGTATTTTGTTATGGCAGCCCAAGCAGAGGAATACACTCCTATTTGTTTAGAAATAATATATATATGTACACATGTATTTGCTTGTAGATGTATAGAAAATCTCTTGAAGGATACTTAAAGTGGTTGCAGTGCTTTCTCTGGGAAAAAGAATTGTGTTGTCAATGAAAAGGTGAGAGCGAGCGACTTCTGGAAAGAGGAATGTCCTTGGAACTAAAAGAAGAGTTTCAGTAGCAGCCCGGCCCATTTATTAGCATGGTACCTGGAGGAAAATCATTTAGTCCTATAGCACCTCAGCTAGACATCTGTAAAATAGGGTACCAGATGGCCACTAAATGACTTTCTAGTGTCTGCAAATGAACACATGATTAATGTTAGATTATTTGAGAAGTTTTTAATCCACTCTGGAAAAAAGTGACAACTAAGGAAATGTAAGTATATGAACATTCAGTATGTAACCAAAGGATTAGCATTGCATCCTAAAGACTAACGTTCCAAAGAAGCTGAAAATAACAATATGTTTTCATTCTGTCCTGACCAAGGAAAGAACTAAGAAGTAACCTTATTGATTATGGACAGATGGTGTAAAGTTAGCAAAACAAGAAGAGAGAAAGGAAATAGGATCCTCCTATTTTATTTCTGTCCTCCCTGTCAAAGAGAATAATCTTCAGACTGAAAGAGTGAAAAATACCTCGGGTAGGGGGAGTTGAAACTGAAAGATTAGTGAAGAGATTGTAAGAGAGCCCAGCTACTCAAAATGAATCCAATTTTCTGAACCCAGATGAATTGTTCAAAGGTACTAGAAGAACTTGTCCCAGGAAGCCCACTGCTACCACCAGTAGTCATTAAGGAAACAGTAGAGAAGAATAAATGTTATCCTGGTTTCAAAGAGTTTCACAAGGTACCTTCAGTAAACCATAGATGAGTCATCTTTTTCCTTCTATTAATCACTAGAAACCAGGTTGGGTACACCGAAGGAAAAAATCGTGGTGGACAAGCCACAGAGTTGGTGGGCTGCTTTTCTTTGTTCTTGGAGATTACTTTCCTCGGATCTCTCTTATGGCCCCCGGGATGTTGTCAGGTATTCACTTACACACGTTTCCCTAGACTGAGCTCCTCGGGGATGGATGATGCTCTATTTTAGAGTTTGAGCTTTTCACATTCTACTCGTTTTTTGAAAGCTTAGGAGTAATATCAGCTGTAGACAGAGTACGTGTGGGTTTCATGAAAGCATTTGACAAAATTCCTATTAATGGATGTGTGGTCACGATGGAAAAAAGCTCTACAATTAGGATTTTGTAGGCTGTTAAATTGTATGACCCAAGGGGCATTGGTGAATGGAAATTAACCAGAGGGAGCTCTCTGTTTACTCACTATAAACTCTTAGCTTCAGCCCAGCTTTGTTTGAAATTGTAGAAGTCATGGATATACTCAGAAAACTTACGAATCATAATATTTATTGAATTAGGGATGAAATAGTGGGGCCAGGGGGAAGTTCAGTCCCTGCCATTGGAGCATCTGCAGCCATACAGAAGCAACAGATAAATACATTTAAGTAAATTAGAGGAAATGTCAGTGGAAGCTCTAAACTTTCCCCATAGAATGAATTTAGTATTGGCAATCTGGTTGAAGGTATGCCTCCGAGGCTTGTCTTGAAGCTGCATTTGCACAACAAGGACTGATTTTATTTAGCTATATATTTGGGGATGTTTGGAACGAGAGATATCATGGAAGATTATGGGAATGTACATTGATGGTGAAGCTTCTAGACAGTGCTGTGACAGAGAAAGTACAGGGAGCTGTGGGGTTACGTAGGAGAGTACCTAACCTCTTCTCTGTCCATCAGGCATCTGATCTCATTTAGAGGAAGTGATGTCCTACCAGAACCATGAAGATAAGTAAGAGGATTGTGGGGAAAAAACAAGTGTTGCAGGGAGAAGGAACGGTACATGTCAAATTCCAGAGGCAGGACCATGAGATCTTAGAATATCTAGAAATGAGCTGTGACTAGAACATCGACTGAGAATGGGGGAGTCTTATATGATTCCTGCAGAGAACAGTCATAAAAGCCTGCTTGCAAAGGTACGGTCTGTTTATTTTTTGAATAATGGAAGCAAACGCAAGTTTTTAATGCTAAACTAAGTCTTTTTTGAAAAGACTCCTTGGGGTGGAGGACAGATTGGAGGGGCTATGTCTGGAGGTAGGGAGCCCACTTAGAAAGCTGTTACAGGAGCAGAAGATATTGGTGGCTTTCCTGTTGGGTATGGAGGAGTGGAAGGACTGTGAAACGTTAGCTTTTGGTAGCACGGCTAGAACTCTGGGGTTTGTTACATGTGTTGCATGGGTTAAAGGAAAAGGAAAAGACTCATATATAATTTTGATGTTTCCAGCATGGGCCCCTATATGGATGGTGATAATATTCATTGAACTAGGACCCAGGAGGAAGAGCAGATTTGGAGTTTGGAGGGTACAGGAGGATTTCAGTGTGGTGAGTGATAAGCAAGGGAGAGATGAAAATGAAGATAAGAATATGGGAACCAACAGTATATAGATCAATCATTGTTTACTATTATTATTAATTTTGTCATCCTTGCCTATAAGAACCTGGTGAACGCTATGGGGAAAATGAACTTATGTGCAGCAATGTCTATGAAATCCCTGAAGCCCCTCTTTGGATTCTAGATTAAGAACCCTCGTTAAGGGAATACACAGAACCACGTGGAGAGTATATGCACAGATGGAGAATGGAGGAAGGCTTGTCATGGGAGCCTGAGGAGTAATGGGAATGAGCAGAGAATAATGAACTTACAAGACGACTAAGGAAGAGAAGTCAGGGGGTTAAGAGGAAAACAGGAAAGTGTGTCATGGAAACCAAGTAAAACTATTTCAAGTATGAAGAACGTGTTAACTGTAAAATACATCCAATGAACAAATGTGGGCATACAAATGCTAGAAGGATACAACAAATCTAATAAGAAGAAATTTAATATTATGAAATGGGAAATCCTAGGTGCAAATAGTCAACTGGAAAATCGTTAAAAAGGAAAAAAATTATTTAACTGAAATATGTGAGTATCTTTAGGATCACTATGTATCAGTCGGGCAATCTTGTCTATAATCCTGTCCATAGAATAGAAAGAATAAGTAATAGCTTCATTCTCAGGCCTGAGTAGTTTTGAATAATTTAAGATTTGCCTGTGTAAAGCAGTTAGATTAGAAATATTGGCATCTTGGAAAATATAAGTTGAACCAAAGAGTGCAGTTTATAAGGAGGATGACTCTGATTCAGCAATTCAGGCAAGAATTCCTAGCAATTAACCTTTGTCAAGAAAGGACTGCTCCCCAAACTCGCTGTGTTCCTCAACGTGGAGGGAGTTCGTTCACACAGAAGTTAGGTGGTTGAGGGTCTGCAGAGTATGAAAGACACTAATCAAACAGCAATAAGAGATTGGGGCTGGATGACCTTTAAGTTTTATTCTAATGTTACTATTCTTTGATTTGAAGATTTCTACAGGAAATCTAAAATATAAGCTTTAGTAAATCTAGAGAAAACTATGTTTTCTCCCGGTCACTTCATTATTATATATACTAAATGATTATATTATTATTGTAATATTTTCGTATTGTCTAGGTTTAGTCTTTCCTATACTGTAGTCATTTTACAATCCCAGCAAACTTTAAATAAGAAGTTATGGGGCTTCCCTGGTGGCACAGTGGTTGAGAGTCCGCCTGCCATTGCAGGGGACACAGGTTCATGCTCTGGTCCGGGAGGATCCCACATGCCGTGGAGGGGCTGGGCCCGTGGGCCATGGCCACTGGGCCTGCGCATCCGGAGCCTGTGCTCCACAATGGGAGAGGCCGCAGCAGTGAGAGGCCCGCATACTGCAAAAAAA
>NW_006799066.1:23202-65551 GCF_000442215.2 Lipotes vexillifer | reverse complement strand
AAAAAAAAAAAAAAAAAAAAAAATGATGAGTGCATATGAGAAAGACATAGGAACCAGATGGAAGGGGCTCCCACTGACCAAATCCAGCACAATTTGAGAACCAAAATAATTAAGAACACTAAGGAATTTTAAACCATTGGAAAAAAGAGAAATCTATCAGTTCATACCAATAATTAATAGGTAGATTATTGATGGATAGATGATAGATTGATGAATGGATGTATAGATAGACAGACAGATGATAGGAGGAAAAGTCAAATGATAAATGTGGAAGGGCTGGTAGAGTTGGAAAATCATGATTTTGCATCTATTATAGTAAAGATTGGATCAAGCAAGAATTACAAACAGATAGTCAATCTAGGAGAAACTTACAAAGGAGGATATTTAAAAGAAAAGATAGTTTATTCAAAAATGCTGATATCAAAAAAAGACAAAGAAAGACAGTAAAATGTTTAAGATTAACGAGAACTAAAGAGACAGGATAACTAAATGCAATAATACTAAAGGGGATTCTGTAAGGAGGGAAAAACATACCATTCATCACGTTATTGGATTAACTGGCGAAACTGGAATAAAAACAATAGATTATAAAGTGTTCTATCAAATTGATAACTCTACTGTGATTATGTAACAGAATATCTCTGTTCCTAGAAAACATGCATTGAAGTGTGTAAGGGTAAAAAGCCCTGATGTATGCAACTAATTTTCAAATGATTCAGAAAATAAAACACACATGTACATACAATATAAGCCAATGGAGTAAATTGTTAAGAATATTTTGAGTAAATTTGAATTTGAGTTAAAAGCCTGTGGGAGTTTTTATAAAAAACTGTTGATATTTTTGCATTTTATACTACCCTTACTTTTGAAAATTTTCTGCAAGTTTAAAATTATTTCCAAATAAAAAAGTTTTTTTAGATGTTCATACTAGATCTTCAAGGCTAAAGATATATAATTTACAACTGTGCCATCCTGGAGTCCAAATTCTAATTGGGCTGGGCGATTCAACATGTGTACATGAAAAATTAAGACTAAGGATCATAGTTGGCAAAATAACCTTAATAAAATACTTTTCTTCTTGTCTTTTTGAGTGCAGACTGCTTTTGATGTCCCAAGGCTTCAAAATAAAATAGACATAATCTAGATGGTAGTGTAAATGAATGTCTATTAAGTGGTTTTAGAGTTAATTTGATTGATCCTGATGTTAAAAGTTTTTTTAAAAAATCAAAACCAGAGAAATGCCTCACCTCAAAGATAGTCTCAGGTGTTCAGAATGTGGTGTTTTGTTTTTGACAATTTACCTGAGAGAATAAATGTGGAAAATTCAAGAACCATTCATTACCAAATCCAAATGTGAAGGATGGGGGATGCGAGACAGCAGAAATGAGCCCACGTACTAGGTTAAGTTGCAAGGACCAACTTTCCACACTCACTCGGTGGCCATGCTTTACTTCTGAAGAATTACACATCATTCGGTGGTGGTCCACGTGTGCAAGACAACCAGAGTGAATAGGCAATAGTGAATTCAGGGGTTCTACGAGGAGTGTGATGAAAACATACATGCAAACACACACAGACACAGAATTGTGTATCATCAGCTACAGCAAAGAGGGGCAACTTGAAAGCAGCAGGTAGTCCTGAAAGCTGAGATCTCAGACTTGGAATACTCAGAGCAAATAAGAACTAATATCACAAGGAAATCTGCAGGTTATTGTCACCTTGCTTACAGTTGGAAGAGCCCTAGGTCAGGAATCAGAGCATGGTACTGGGGCACACACCTGGATGACAGAGCTGGAGGTGATGGAGGCAGCCATTCATCCCTCAGCGTTCTTTCCACCTCCTGTCATGTCCTGAAGCTGCCTGTCTCCTCTACCTCAGACATTTGGTGGTTCTCGGCACTGGATGCCATGCTGTGTCCGTTCCCCAGATGGCCCGAGAATGGACATTTACTTGGCCTCCACGTTCATTCTCCCTTCCACACCACACCTCATTTCCTTTCTGAACAGTTACTTTTCCATCATGTTGTGGAGTCCGACTGGAATGGTCAGTCCCTTCCAGGAGGGAAGCTGCACCGAGACCTGTGATCTCTTTCTGGAACGTTCTTTCCTCTCACCACACCATGGAATCAGCTGCAAATTGTGCCTTAATTTAGGTAAACTAGATGCTTTTTCTGCAGACTTTGAACCTTAAGGAAATTATGCAAGGCTGTAAGAAAATAAAACTAAAGCAGGTTGAATTGCATCATCCAGTGGGCTCTGCCCATGCCAGTCCATTTCTTTCTTTTTTAATTGAAGTATAGGTGATTTACAATATTGTGCCAGTCTCTGCTGTGCAGCAAAGGGACTCAGTTATACACATATAGACATTTTTTGAAAAAAATATTCCTTTCCATTATGGTTTCTCACAGGATATTGAATATAGTTCCTTGTGCTATACAGTAGGACCTTGTTGTTGATCCATTCTATGTATAATAATTTGCATCTGCTAATCCTACACTCCCAGTCCTTCCCTCCTCCATCCCCCTCCCTGTTGGCAACCGCAAGTCTGTCCTCTATGTCTGTGAGTCTGTTTCTCTTTCGTAGATAGGTTCATTTGTACAGTCCATTTCTTGAGAACCTTCCTGTCCCCTCTGCTCCTGGCCATTCAGAGCTGCTTTGACCCCCTACGGCCACATGCTCTACACTGCTGCTTCCCATCACAGTCTTGCAGTTACTGTCTTCTGGTTCAAGTTAGTGAGATTTGGTTCTTGTTATTTGCAATTAAAGAAAACTACACTGCAAAGTCAATCACACCACACATACACACACACACACACAGAAACACATATACACATGGGACAGATTTGAATGGCTGCTAAACGTAATCTTCCTAAAAGGCTTTTTTTGTTCCTTAAAGAGCTCCAATTGGCAGAACTGATGAAATGTGTGGAAAAGACTTTCTGATCAGTATTTGTTCTTCTCTTACTCCATGTCATGCTAGCTTCCTCTCTGGACGATTAAAATGAATGAATGAATGAATGAATGAATGAATGAATGAATGAATGAATAGTAGGAGAGGCAACACTTTACCTCTATCCATCTTAGGTTTTCAGCAGGGACTCTAACAAAAAGACAGATTAACAAGAGGAAAACAGTTTAATAACAGCTGCAGCTCACATCACATGGAGGAAACCGAATAAAAAAGAGTAACCCACCAAAAAACAGTAACTCAAAAAAGAGTAGCTTAAAATTCTAGCTTATATAGCATCTACAAGGAAGAATAATAAATTTGGAGAGAAATGATAGAACAAAGAAAAGCAGTTTTAAGCTTCCAAGGGTTGCAAACTACAGGAAGGTAAGTACATGGGTGGGTGGTGGGGGACTAGGGAGAGAGGTTTGTTTGCAGATTCCTCAGCGCCGTCTCTGGCTGGACAACAGCCTGTCCCCAGAAAAAGGATGGATGGATAGAAGTATTTTATCATTGCCATTATCTCCAAAGGCATTTTAATGCCTATTTCATGCAATAACTTAATTTTGGGGGTAACAAAAATAGAGTAGGAAATGTTGACTCACTTTGTAGCAAGTGGTAGGGATTTTAAGTTATCAGTATGGTTCTTTACCTTAAGAACTTGCAAATTAATCACAATAATCATTTCTATTAGTAATTTCTACTACTCCCTGTATATGATTTACATTAGGGCTTGACATAAATTATCACATTTATTCCTTACAACTCTCCTTTAAGGTAGGGATTTTTATCTGCAATTTAAAGCCAATGAATGGAAGCTCATAAAGAATAACTAACATGCCAAAAGATTCCATAGCTAGTAAACTATGCAACAAGCCATATCCGGGCTTATCACCACATCAAAGAACTCCTTCCAGCTCATAATTTCACTTTTTAACATAAAAAGTCCCACTGCAATAGAAGAGACTAATAGAAAATGCAGAATAACTTATACAAAGTTTGAAGCAGTAGTTTAACATGAAACTCAGAGCATCAATTTCTGGTCAGTGAGAAGACTTTGTGGAGGAAAGATTAGAGTTCAGCTTTGAAAGGAATATAGTTCGGTGAAGAACTGGGCCAAAAAAGTCGGACTGCAGATGCGCATCTGTGATACAGTGAGTAGACCCATCTGCCTGCTGCTTATGCAATAGTAAGACTGAGACCATGAAAGGAGATGAGCAAAATCTTCTTGACCTTGATGGACAAGCCCGAGAGTTCACACATTATTCTCTGGGCAATGTATTCACCAATTGCTCTGTAATGAGTAACATCTAAACCTCAGTGGCTTACAAAAGCAAACATTGACTCTCATGCTCACGTGGCTACTGGTAGGCTGTGTTTCTGCTAACCTTGATTGGGGCTGGTTGGGTCACACCGGACTCCAGGCTTCCAGCTCAGGTTCAGGTGTGCCTTACCTGTCACCATTCTGGGGCTCAGCTGGAGGCACAGTGGTTACCAGGGGCATGATTTCCTCCTGATGGATCACAGGCTCTCAAGATCTCCAGGGGAGATACGTGATGCCTCTTAGGCTTTGGTGCAGACCTGGCTGGCACACTCTCATTCTGCCATATTCCACTGCTAAAGCAAGTCACATGGCCAAGACTGTGGCAGGAGGTACTGCAGAGTTTCAGGGCAAAGAGGGAGGGAGTGATGAATAGGGAACAACCACCCAGGCTTCCACAGGCAATACACAGTATTGAAGAGTTTTGATACGATCATTAGAAAAAGTAATCAAAGAATACGATAGAGGTGGGGTTAGAAGGAGAGACTAGAATCCAAAAGATCAGACAGGAAATTATTGTAAAATTGTGAGGAGGTGATGAGATCCTTGGCTAATGCAACCACAGTGGGAAAAGAATGAAATTAAAAGAGAAAAATACAGTGCAGTACCAAGGAAGAATTGACAGGACTGGGTGACAGGCTAGATAAGAGGAAAGAAAAAGTGAGCTCAACATGACTCCAAGGATCTGTAGACAGAAAGTTTAAAAGGGGGAGATAAAGTGCAGAACACAGAAGACAGACAACGAATTTGGTTTCTTGTTTTGTAACTCGTTCTGGTGCCATTTTTAAATGATCCCCCCAAAATCATAGAACTAAAGTAGGAAACAGGGAAGGCTTCCCTACTTCCCTCCCAGCAAAAACCCCAGGCTGTCCTGAAATGCTTTGCATTTGGCACATGGCAATAATTAATTGTGTTTATATCAACTTTACCTCCAAATTTTTACACATGACATGAATAGGAAACGGTAGATATTCCTATGTGCACCTAGACCCTTTGTACACACCCTTCCTCATCACAGCACTTACCACACTGTCTTCTAGTGGCCAGTTTATCAGTTGCCTCTTACCTACTCCATTTCTTTCTTCACTTTGTATCCCCAGTGCCTCAGAGGAGGCTGGGATTTTAGAATTTAATTTTCCAGCTTTACCATAGAGGAAAGCAAGGGAGAAGGGGATTGTAATGGGTGCTGAGTGAACCAAGCTGAGTATTTGCTACATTCAGTAGTAAGCAATTATTATAAGAATGTAAAGGTCTCGATTTATTTTAATTAACTTATTTTCAATCCTTTGACTGACAAATATAGCAAAAATGGCTGGGCTTGCAAAAAATTCCGGAAATCGAAAATCAAAATATTTAATACTGAAAATGGAAAAAAAAAAAAAAAGTCAGCTCCATAGATAGCACTGTAAATAATGAAACCAATTTTCAAAGACAGTGAAAGAAACATGCCTGCATGGCTACCAGTCACCAGGAGGAAGGAAGAGAGATGGTGAGGAAGACCGGGAAGCAACAAGAAAGCTAGGTTTATTTTTAGTGTATCTTTTCTACAGAAGGAAATGAGGACACTTTTTTTAACAAGGGCCATTTTATCAGAGATCGGATTGTGTCTTTTCTAAAGTTATAGAATCTCTTGAGAAAAAATAGTGTTGGAAGTCACCAAGAAAGTACAATACTCCGTGAAGGTTTCTGAAATAAAATATGAAAAAGTAAAGATACATATATTAAAGTTTCTCTGAAGAATTCTCCAAGGAAAAACAATTTAAGTTACCATTACAGATAACATTAGTGCTTATGTGTGCTGATCCAAGAATATCATCTTAAAGTGTTATCTTAAAAATTGAGCACAGGCATACAAACGTATATGTTTTAAATATATATATCAGAATAGTTTTAGAATATGTTTAGATACTCTCTTATATTATCCAAACATTTTCTTTAGTTTGCATGCTTAAGCTAATCAAAAGTTAAACTATTTATTGTAATTAACATTCTTTAAAATTAGTAATTAATTTTTAATATTTTCCAAAGTATTTTTGCTAATGAATATTTTATAATTTTTCCTTAATCTGTACTGTATTTTTAACTGATAGAGGGGAGAAAATAGTTTGACATGTGCATCAAAACCAGAAAATAAGTAAGGCTCCTTCCTTATTTCTAGTATTTTCATCACCCTGAGGATATGCTCTAAGTTATCTCTATTGAAAATGCATATAAAATGCCTTCATAAGAAGCTATTTAATTACTATTAAATAGATACCTTTATACTATTTTAATTGAGTGAATAGTAAGCATGGCTACTTTTACGATGGACTCTCAGTAGATGGAATCTCCTGCTAATTCTCCTGCTCATTTCTATTGTTGGACGCATAGGAATGAGCAGTTGAAGGGTCTCATGAAACAGTCTGAGGAGACAATTTTGTCTCTAAAACACTGAAATCTGAAGGCATCGCATTTTTTAAAAACCTTGATCCATTTTTAATAGCACCTGCCTTTCCGCCGTACGACCATAACGAAGTTTCCATCACTGTTTGAAGATTGGAAAGTCCCAGTGGGACTTAGAACTTTTTCCCAGACTCTAGTTAACTAGTTGGCTGCTACCTGGTGACCAGGTGGTTTCTGCAGATTTTAGCAGCTTGGATGAGCATCCAAGGATGGCAGAACTCAGGATAAAAACCACAAGCAATTCTGGTCCCCCAGCCATATCCACCTGACTCAAGATATTTCTTCAGTAACTAATAAGATCCTATTTATTAATTTTTCTTCCATGTTTTATAAATACAGTTCATTTATTCAAGCATAAAAAATAACTCAAACCTCATCAAACATAGAGCAAATATATAAAACATTAATGGTACGATATTCATGCTCTTTTATTTGATTTGTAAAGTTTAGGCCTGATTGGTTTAAACCAATCTATCAGGGTTTTCTGGGAAAAGTCCCAGAATTCATATAATCTTAATGATGCTTTTCTCCATGATTGATTAAAAATTATAAAGTCCTAAGTGACCAGGGTATGTTTCTTTCTTGGCTTTTAAAGCAACCCATCACTCATTTTAAAGCTAGCTTGAATGGATTATTCCTTTTGAAGAAAAATCTACCTAATGGAACAAAACCTTTTTTTGAAAAGAATGATAGAAACATAAAGGGTAAGTGTCAGCCCAACCCTAATGCAAATCTCTCTACCTACTACCTGTGTGATCTTCAAAAGGGAAAATTTATCTGCTTGAAATTGTTTCCTTTTATTTGTAAAATCAAGATAATAACGCCATTTAAAACTTTGTTACTGAATTTAATGACATACCTAAAATATTTACCATACTGTAGGTTCTAAAAAATACTGTTTTCTCTTTTCTCTTCTTATGAAAAAATATCATTCCAAATAACTAGGCTGCCCGTATTCCCACGTGCTATCACTTTCTCGTATGATCCCAGTAGAAATCCTCAGTCTAAGACAGTGAATAAATAACAAACTTGCTGTTTAATTGGACCACATTTATTTTTATGTGTAGGAAATTTATTTAAAAATAAATTGTATTGGGGCTTCCCTGGTGGCACAGTGATTGAGAGTCCACCTGCCGATGCAGGGGACACGGGTTCGTGCCCCGGTCCGGGAAGATCCCACATGCCACGGAGCGGCTGGGCCCGTGAGCCATGGCCGCTGAGCCTTAGCGTCCGGAACCTGTGCTCCGCAACGGGAGAGGCCACAGCAGTGAGAGGCCCCGCGTACCGTAAATAAATAAATAAATAAATAAATAAATAAATAAATAATAGTATTTATATTTCTGTAAAAACATGCATAATTTAAATAATTCACCATGTTGACAATAAAAATACTTTCTCTCTTAAGCTAATGCAAAACAGTGGTTCAGGTAGATCATCTTCCCTCAAGTCTTCCTAGAGTGAAACAGTAGATAAATATTTATGATACGGGAAACTTTCTTAAACCTCATGTTTCAGTTTCCTTATCTGTAAAATGAAGAAGGTAAAATGATAAGGTAAAAGTAGTAACTTATCTCATAAATGGTATGAGGATTAATTGAGATAATGAACATAAAGTGCTGGCACATTGGACGTTGATTTTTTTCTTACTGTTGGCATCGTAATCATCATCATCATCACCATCTGATTGGTTAGAATCCAGACTCTTTTTGATTTAGAAAAAGTTATCAACCCTGTGCGTCTCCAATTTTTTATCTCCAACATAGGAGGAATAATTGAACCCCAGACCTATACAGCACTTAACAGTACACAGCACGGAGTAAGCACTCGAAAATATTAGGTATATTATTGTAAACATTCCATACACATGGACTTATATCTACGTTTAAGTTTTCATGAACTGTTTGACTTTGAAAAAAGTTTTACGTTGACTTGGGTTTGTCTTGTTGTTAAATTTCTTCATGTTCTCTCAAACTCTTCCTCATCAAGTCTTCCTTTTAAAAGAGGCTCCTTTTTGGGCTTCCCAGGTGGCGCAGTGGTTGAGAGTCCGCCCGCCGATGCAGGAGACACGGGTTCGTGCCCCGATCCGGGAAGATCCCACATGCCGCGGAGCAGCTGGGCCCGTGAGCCATGGCCGCTGAGCCTTAGCGTCCGGAAACTGTGCTCCGCAACGGGAGAGGCCACGGCAGTGAAAGGACCACATACCCGGAAAAAAAAAAAAAAAAAAAAAAAAAAGAGAGAGAGAGAGAGACTCCTCTTTTACTATTTTTCTGTCTCATTTGGAGGTTTTCTTATTCACCCGTGTTTGACTCTTCTCTCCCAACCTCCAATCTCCACATTCTTGAATGGTAACTATTCTACCCTGCTACAATCCTCCCACCCCAAACTCAGCCCCAGACACACACACTGAACCCTACAACAACATTTCTCTCTGACACTTTTCCCAAAGTGGTGTTGTTTTCATTGTAAAGTATTTGCAAGCAGTAATGAAAAGACATTAACTCTATTCCTAGGAATTTTCTAGGTTACTCTGTTTATTTCTCCTTTAGTGGGCTTTAGTAGTTTATGTCTTTCAAAGAATTTGTCCATTTCTTCTGTTATAGAATTCACTGGTATAAAGTTTTTCATATTATGCCATTGTTTTCCTTTTAATGTCTCTAAAAACTGTAAGGGTGGTTCCTTTCTCATTCCTGATGTTTATAATCTAAACAAAAGAGAATGTCTCCTCTCTTTTGATTCCTTGATCAGTCTGGCTAGAAGTTTATCAATTTTATAGATATTCTCAACCAAAATCTGATGTCTTTGGTGTTCTCTGCTGTTTTTCTGATTTCTATTCCATTGGCAGTGGATCTGATCTTTATTATGTCTTTATTCCACTTATTGTGATCATTTTGCTTTTCTTTTTCTAGTTGTTTAAAGTGAAAGAAAGATTAAATGAATGTTTTGAGAATTTCACTTCTCTAATACAGTGATTTGATGTGATACATTTTCCCAAATATGTTGCTTTAAATTCATCCTGTGTTTTTATTTTGATTCAATTTAAAATAATTTTCATGTATATTTTGTTTTTCTCCTTTAATGCATGTATTATGTGGAAATGTGTTACCTTGTGTCCACACATTTGGGAAATTTCCAGAGATATTCGTGCTATAATTGTGGATTTATCTATATATTTCTTCTCACATGTCCATTTGTTCTCTCTTCTATATTTTTAATCTCTGTTATTCAGTACATGTATGACAGCTTTTTCTTTACAATTCAATCTTCTTTAACCTTGGTAACATTCTTCGCTCTGAAATCCACTTTGTCTCATATTATTATAGTCACTCCATTATTCTTTTGATTAATTTTAGCATGCTATATCATTGCCATGCTAATGCTTTTAACCTATTTGTGTCTCTATTATTAAGGTGTGTTACTTGTAGGGAGCATAACATTGAGTCTTACTTTTTAAACTCTGATCTGACAACTCCGTCTTTTAATGGGAATATTTAGACTGTTTGTAATTAGTGTGATTACTGGTATGGTTAATTTATTGTTTTACTTTACTTCACAGAAACATCTAGAATAATGTTAAACCAAATATCTAAGTACTATGGCCTAACCAGATTGACATATAAAATTAACTCTCACAGATTCTATTCTAACTTCTTTGTTGACGTACTAACCATAACTCTTTGTTTTGTTATTTTAGTGATTGCTTTAATAATCGTAAAGTGTCTTTAACTTTTTGGCAGTCTACCTTCAAGTGATATTACATCATTTCATTTATAGTACTACAGCTTTACAGTACCATGTTTCTATTACTCTCTTCCTAATCTTTGTGCTATTATGGTCGTATATTTTACATATGTTATTGCGCCCATACATTATCATGATTTCTGTTTAAAAATCAATTACCTTTTAAATATTTTTAAATAATAAGAAAATAATATTACAGAGTTACCATTTTTGATGTTCTTCATTCCTTTGTGTAGATTCTTATTTCCATCTGATATGATTTTCTTTCTGTCACAGGCCTTTCTTCAACATTCCTGTAATACCAGTCTTCCAGTGATGAATTCTTTCAGCTTTTGTACGTCTGGAATAGTTATTATTTCTCCTTCATTTCTGAAAGGTATTTTTTGCTGGGTTTAGAATTCCTTGTTGACAGGTTTTTTTCTTTTTCCCTTTTAGTACTTTAAAGTCTTTTCTCCAGTGTATTCTAACTTGCATTGTTTCCAACAAGAAATTTGCTCTCATTCTTATCGTTGTCTTTCTGTATGGCATGTGCCTTTTTTTCTGCCTGCTTGTAAGATTTTCTCCTTATCATTACGGCTGACACTTGAACAACACGGGTTTGAACTGCATGGATCCACTTATATGCAATTTTTTTCAATAAACATGTACTACAGTACTACTCAATTTGTGGTTGGTTGAATCCACTGATAGAGAACTGTGGATACAAAGGGCTGACTATAAAGTAATATGTGGATTTTCAGCTGCATGGAGGGTCAGTGTCCCTAACCCCATGTTGTTCAAGGACTGTATGTTTCTTCTGATGTATCTTGGTATAATTTTCTTCATATTTCTTGTGCTTAGCGTTTTCTTCATCTTCTTTGATCAGTGGGTTTATAGTTTTCATCAAATTTGGAGTTTTGTCCATTGTTTCTTCAAATTTTTTTTGACCCCCCCCTCCTGTGGGGGCTCCAGTTACAAATATTGTATGTTAGGGTGTTTGAAAGCATCCCACAGATCACTGATGCTCTGTTCATTTTTCTCAATTCTCTTTTCTCTCTGTTCTTCATTTTGGAATATCCTATTCTGTCTTAAATTTTATTAATTTTTTAAATATTTATTTATTTATTTATTTATTTGGCTGCGTTGGGTCTTCATTGCTGCACATGGGCTTTCTCTAGTTGTGGCGAGTGGAGGTTACTCTTGGTGGCTGTGTGCGGCCTTCTCATTGTTGTGGCTTCTCTTGTTGTGGAGTCCGGGCTCTAGGTGCACGGGCTTCAGTAGATGCAGCGCATGGACTCACTAGTTTTGGCCTGCGGGCTCTCGAGTGCAGGCTCAGTAGTTGTGGTGCACGGGCTTAGTTGCTCCTCAGCATGTGGGATATTCCCCGGGCTAGGGCTTGAACCCGTGTCCCTTGCATTAGCAGGCAGATTCTTAACCACTGTGCCACCAGGGAAGCCCTTTATTAATTTTTTATTCTGCAATACCTAATAGACCCTTAATTCTAACCAGTGTATTTCCATCTCACACATTGTAGTTTTCTCCTCTGGAAGTTTAATTTGCAGCTTTATAAGAATCTTCCATGTTTCTAATTAACTTTTGAACATATAGAGTGCAGTTAATGTTGTCACCTGACAATTTTAACACCTGTGTCAATCCTGAATCATTTCTGGTTGATTTGACTTTTCTCTTCATTGTGGGTTGTATTTTCCCACTTTTCTTCATGCCTGGTAATCTTTGAATGAATGACAAAACTTGTAAATTTTATCTTTTGGATGCTGGATATTTTGGTACCTATAGGTATTCTTGAGCTTTGTTTTGGGGACACTGTTATTTGGAAACCATTTGATCCTACCAGGTCTTAATATTAAGATTTGTTAGGTGAGACCGAAACAGTCTCAGTTTGGGATTAATATTCCCTATCACTGAGGTAAGTCCTCCTGTGTGTCCTACTCAATGCCCTGTGAATCAGATTTCTTTACTTTGCCTGGAAAATCATGTCTCCATTTTTAAAAATTTATTCACTTGCTTTTCTTTATATTTTACTTCATAGTTTTGAAAACTGAATTCGTACTTGTATAGGGCCAGACTATCAACATAAATGGATGGAGGTCCTTAGGAGATCATCAGCTCATTAGAGGTTCTGGATCACAGTAAGAGAATGGACAAGAACCCCTTTCAGAAAAGTCAGGTCAGAGCAGAACAATTTTATGCAGTAAAGTACTCCTATGTCAATGTTTTACTCATCATTTTTATTGTCTGAAGCTAATTCACTAGTAGATTCCTTAGAAAAGATTCATGAGAAAAATATTCCCCAGTGTCCTGGATATAAAATTCCTAGGTCATATTTCCTGTTCTTATTTATCATAAGGTATTGCTGTCAAAAAAAAAAAAATCAGTAACAATCTGATTTCACTTTGTGTGTTTCTCCTGGATGCCCAGGAAAACTAGCATATGTTTTGGCATTATTCATTGTATTACTTACCTTTTCCTTAGCAGCTTTAAACAACAAATATTTATTATCTGACAGTTTCTGAGTAAGAAATCCAAATCCAGCTAGATGGAGTGCGTCTGATGCAGAAGCTTTTACAAGGCTGCAGTCAAGGTGTTGCTGGAGCTAGTCGTCTCAGTGCTTGACTAGGGAGATTCTGCTTCCCAGCCAGTTGGCCCCAGAAGACCCAATTCCTAGGTCATTCACATGGCTACTGGCAAGTCTCACTGGCTATTGGCTGAAGACATTAGTTATTTGCAGAAATAGGTCTCTGCATAAGATTATGCATAACATGGCAAGTTGCTTCCCACACAGAACGGGGCAGGGGAGAAGGGAAGAGAGACAGAGAACAAGACAGAAATCACATTTTTTATAACGGAATCTTGGGAGCTATATTCTATCAATTGAAGTGACTCACTAGAGCCAGCCAACACTCAAGAGGGAAGAGGGGAACACACAGGGACATGAATGACAGGAGATGGAAACCACTGGGAGCCCTTTTAGAGGCTGCCTACCACAGCCATTGTGTTGGTTTTTCTAGAAAATATGGCAGGCTCTTTCAATAAATAGTCTCAAGTCATCTTTTACTTCGGAAAATTTCTTAAATTACAGTTTGTAGAATTTTAAGATTTTTGTTGTTATTGTTGTTCAATTGCTTGCTTTTCTTTCTTGGTTTCCTGTGATGGAAAGGTATACTCTCATGTGAAGAAAATAGAAAATCATGAACAGAGATTGAGAAATAACTGCTCAGTGGTGAATAAGTAAAATTCATTCCCACATTTGTTCTTGCAACTTCAAAAGGAGAGATTTAGTTAATACATGTGTAGGATAAGATTGGTTTTATGTACTGGACTACACACAATATACGGAGATAGTTGCTTTAAAGGCAGACAGCTAGCATGTATGGATGCTCAGAGTTCCAAGCAAGTCTTGTGCAAAATACCTTCCTTTTTTTTTTTGGCCGCGCCGTGCAGCTTGTGGGATCTTAGTTCCCCCACCAGGGATTGAACCTGCGCCTTTGGCAGTGAAAGCGTGAAGTCCTAACCACTGGACGGCCAGGGAATTCCCAAAATACCTTACTTTTTAAATGGCAATGAAATAATCTGAGTTGAAGGCAGTCGTATTATATTCTTTAGTCATAAATTGGCACTGGACGATAAGCAATGAGACACTTGTGACAACTAATAAATGGCAAAAAAGAAGTTAACTTCTACTTTCCCCGTGAGTTCCAAACTTATATTAAACCTATGAGCAGAGTGAATGTCAGTTTTCCAAGTTCAGAAAAATTTAGTGGGAATATTTAGACATTTAAATAAAATAGCTTGAAATGGATATGAATATTCTTTTCCTATTTATTTTATCACCAGGTCACTTTAATGCTAGAAGGCAAAAATTCAGTTTCTACCTTTTCTGTATGGCAAGGTAGATTCATATCCAAAGGCCACTGTATGACGCTAAAGAACAACTGTAATAAAGTTATAGAACTTGATTACCTTACATCCAGAAAATATAGCTCCTGGTACTCCCAACTTCGTGTTAGCCGTAGAAATTAATGAGTTAGAAAGTCAAGTTGATTTTAGAATCTTCTGCCTAAGGAATGGTTATCCTGAGCACTAGATCCCAAGGCACAAATGATCTACTTAAATTTTTAAAAATTTTCTTGGTCAGTCATAACTTTCTTGGTCAGGCATGAAGCCCTATTAGAGATCAAGTACAATGGTACTAAATTAAATTATGTTCACTTTATTTTTAAATGATCATATTATGGAGCCTACATATGTATTTTTTTCCTTATCCTTCTATTTGTTTAACTACATATAAGGAGAATGCATATCCTTAGCCTATTAATGTGAAGCTTAAGGGGAACAAAAAGATACAGGGTGTGTGTATTTTACTTTCAATTTCGTCATTGTAGATAGGAAGTTGTGGATGCAAGTGTGCTCCATACAGAATATACATTGATTTCTGAGTCGTCACGTGGCTGCACCTCCCCACTTTTGCTTATTATTTTCTCCCTTTTTCCCTGTTAGAGGGTACTCAAGCTTCTTCCCCTTAGTGGCTAGACCAAAAGTAACACCAGTGTGAAATCAGAACCTCCCTCCACCTGCAACTCTATCAATGGCCTTCTAATTAAAAAAAAAGAAATTTACTTGGATTTGACATTTTAAGTTTTCAGATTCTCCTTTGACACAAATTTAAGCCTCATTTCATTGACATGGTTAGAAAACAAGTGTTTGATTTATATTAGTTTCTGGAAAATGTTTAATCATTAGGTTTTTAGCTTTAGAGCTCTGATAAATATAATAATTACATCTGATATTTTTGGTGGACATTAAAAAATATTTCTTGCAGTTAAGCAATATTAAACAAGTCATTTGTGCTATTTGGTATTTGGCAACTAGTGTATTTATAGACAGTTTCAAACTCACACTATTTTGGGGGGTATAGAACTTAATTTCTCTCTGCCAGCAAATCCCATCTGACTTTATATTCATGGTTTTATACAGTGCTTTCTATTTTTTTTAACTGGAGTTTGTCCACATATAACAAAACTATACTCTATAAATTCACAAATTTCTTCCTGGATCTATTGTAAGGCTCTAATAAAAATGGAACTCTTTGGACTTCCCTGGTGGCACAGTGGTCAAGAATCCACCTGCCAATGCAGGGGACATGGGTTCGAGCCCTGGTCCAGGAAGATCCCACATGCCTTGCAACAGCTAAGCCCATGCACCACAGCTACTGAACCTGAGCTCTAGAGCCCATGAGCCACAGCTACTGAGCCCGCGTGCCACAACTACTGAAGCCCACGTGCCTAGAGCCCATGCTCTGCAACAAGAGAAGCCACTGCAATGAGAAGCCCGCTCGTGGCAACGAAGAGTAGCCCCCAGTCACCGCAACTAGAGAAGGCCCATGTGCAGTCAAAAACAAATAAATAAATTTATATATTTAAAAAAATAGAGCTCTTAATTGCAACCTAAGTAATTTCAGGTTGTTTTCTATCTTTTGTTCAAAATGGCAATGTTGATTTCTCAGGTTATTGGATAAAGATGATATCACAATCAGTGTACAGCATCAATGCAGACTTCTATATTCATCATCGCCCAGAAGACACTCTGTAATGGAGATTTTATATATATAGTTTCCCTCCTATGATCATCATAAAACTGAATCTGTACTTAGGATGTTATTCTTTCATGATGGTTTTATAAGCAATAGTTAAAGACACATTTGGCGCCTGATAACTGGAAGGAAAAGCTGGCAAGCTCTTCTAAACTTAGTTTGCTGCTGTACCACTGTGGTGCATATGTAACATAAGAATGTAGTAGTTTATGCATACTTCATGCACAAGGGTATTTTATGTTCTAAATCTAGTGATTTATGACAAATTCATCTTCGATATTTATAACAGACTCTGTGCTACATGCTTGGCTAGTTACCCAATGAATTTTCCCCCTAGTGCTTTACGAACTGTTGTAATTGTTAAAGTTACATTAAAATAATTCTAGTTTCAGTTAAATGGTAATGGAAATCTATGTTTAATAACCACCAAATATTTTAACAAAAAACTACCAAAAATCTGTCACTTTGCTAATATAGTTGGTAAAATACTTTTTATGAAATCTGGCAAGTTGTATATCCAAACTTTTAAAATTTAGCAAAAGTAGGAGAAAATGCTCAAGATGATGTCTGGACCTGGGGAAGGTTGTCAGAGCTACACTGGACGTGGGACTCTGTGTCTGCAACAAGAAAAAACAACAAAATCAAACTGAACATTTGTTCATCTCTAAATGGGGTAATAATACTTTCTAAAGCAATACTGAAGAGTCAATGGGAAGATGAACTTCCTTGCCCTTGTTATCCTCTTGGACCCTTTATTTCAAGTACCTTGAATACTCAGAGCTTCTTGATCCACCTGTCTTGTGCTCATTTGCCCAAGAGCAGTCAGGTCCAGAGAAGAAATGTGCCTGCCATTCCAGCTCGTTGACTGTGACTTGTCACTTGCCTTTATTGCCAGCTCATTCCTCAGCTGCTGGACACTATCCCCATTCTCCTTAGCCTCCCATCCATCAGTTGGATTCTTTGGACAAACTGGATCACTTCTCATACATCCTTTAAATCGACTCTGCACTTTGGGAGCTATATCCCAGCATGCTCTTCCAGATAGAGACTTCCCTGGATGCCCACAGCTACTTTGACTTTATTTCCAACTGTGGGTCCTCTTTTGCACAAGTTGCTTCAGCTTCCACACAGTCCAGTATTCCTGGTCTAAGCTCCATCCCTTCTTGTGAAGTGGTGTCTCCTCTTGTTCCCCGCCGGACTTGCACTGCCCAGCAAAGAACTCTTGACTCTGTGTCTGGAGCTAGTGTTGATGGTGACAGAACACACACAAAACAAGGGTGGAAGAGATATGGGAACATATGTATATGTATAACTGATTCACTTTGTTATAAAGCAGAAACTAACACACCACTGTAAAGCAATTATACTATAATAAAGATGTAAAAAAAAAAAAGGGTGGAAATCCACCAAGACAGATTGTTTAGCTCTTGCACTAATGAAAACAAATCATTCATTTTGGCAGAATTCCATCTTTTAAGCTGAGAGAACATGCTTTCTTCGACAAAGTATTTGATTTCAGTATTTTTTTTCATACAGATGATATGGCTTTTAAGACCGTCTTTGGGAAACACATAGATAACTTCATTTTACCTTGAATCAGTTGTGTTCCACTAAATAATCATGTGCTGAATTTGCAACAAAAGAGAAGTTCTGAGAAATTCAAGTACAAGCTAAGTGTTAAGGAAAACTGATGCACGTACTTTGAAGCAAAGTCAACACAATTTCAATGTTTTTTAAAATGAGTTGAGGGTGTTTGTTTTTTTTCTTCCCTTACATTAGCTGAAATTCTTCTGGACACATTAGCAATGTTTGTTATGATCTTCGTAATAATAAGCTACAAAAAGAAATTTAACATCATAACTTATTTTATGTTAGTAAGTTTCCAACTGATTACAAAGAATTAATCCACCAAAAATCAAAAAGTGCCATTAATAGCAATTATTCTTCTAAATGTTTGTCCCACCTAATAAACTCATTCTCCATAATTAGTGTACTTTCAAATAAATGTATTATGGGGTTTTTTTTAGTTAATCTTTAGGAAGTTAAGAAACTCAATTTAAAATAAGACTTAACAGGGCTTCCCTGGTGGCGCAGTGGTTGAGAGTCCGCCTGCCGATTCAGGGTACGCGGGTTCGTGCCCCGGTCCGGGAAGATCCCACATGCCGCGGAGCGGCTGGGCTCGTGAGCCATGGCCGCTGAGCCTGCGCGAACGGAGCCTGTGCTCTGCAACGGGAGAGGCCACAACAGTGAGAGGCCCGCGTACCGCAAAAAAAAAAAAAAAAAGACTTAACAATTTCCATACACCACAGTAGGGAATTTTAATCCTAACATGTATGCTTTTTAAAAATACGAGTTATGTCATTAAAATCTTCTAGCAAGAACCTACTGGCATGAATCACACTTCATCAGAATTATTTTCTTGCAGGAATAGTATCCATAAGGAAAAGATTATTTCTCTATCTACCACCATATTGTTTATCTCCCAACTGTTAGTATCTACTTGGAATCCAGGGCTTTTTACTTAAATCGTTTCACATAATGTTCTAGAATTTATTTTTGTGGAATCCTTGAACAACTTAAGGTCAGACTTCCTAGCCAAGTGTAACTATTTTTAAAAGAACATGACTAATCAATATTGGTTTAAATAAGTTTAAAACAAAATACAAAACAAAACAGATTTCACAAACTGAGGTATAGAAAAATACAGTTTGTCTCCTTAAATGGCAAGTAGAAGACGGTTAGGAACTCTGGAAAGTGTCCAGTGCCTCAGGTAAAAAGCAAAGAAAACCTAAAGGAAGTTATTTTCATCTGAATGCAAGGATGTTGACAAAGTAAATCTTTCAGTCTTCTAGAACACAGCTAAATTGGAAGCTAATTTATTGCTGGCTTATGTCAGAAGCAATCTAACTTGTCCACTACAGAAGCCACACAAAGAACATTATTCATAAGTATACTACCTTGATGAGAAGCCATCCTCTGAGCATAATTAGGAAATACAATGGCCAGAAACAGAGCTGGAGTTGTAATAATAAAAGACAGTGAATCCTCTTTATAACTTTCATAACATAAAAGTAAAATATACCACAGGAGGTCAGGTTATTCCAAACTGATGTCACCTCAAAGTTAAAAACAGCAACTTACTTTCGTCAACAGAAAAATGTGACAATATGTTTTAGATGTCAAATATAATTTATAGAGACCCTAAATGGAATCCCATTCTTGATTCACTAATGCAATCAGTAATTACTACACAGGACATCACCAGATAATTTTTTTCCAGAATATTGTCAGACATTTGTTGTTTGGGTTTTGTAAAGATCGTTAAGTAAAAATAATATTCACTATGTTCCAAATTTGGCTCTGGCTTTCGGAATAGCTGAGGTGATAAATCCTATGTTTTAGAAAGTACTTATTTCTCATAACAGGAATCCAATATCTGTACTCATTATGCCAACAGATTAATTAAGAGTATTTCTTTTTGTGCTGAAGGTCCAGAATGATTTTCCTAAATTTTTTCATGGTCAGATCTCTATCTATTTCATTCTACTGTGGTTCACAGGTCCCCAAACACAGCAACTATATTCAAAATGTTAATAGACTGGTTTTTTAATTGACCTTCCACATGAATCTTTTCCATTCTAAGCCTAATTCTGATCCTCAGATCTTCCTACACATTCAGAAGTTATTGATTTTTTACCTACCTTTTATGTTATGACAATACCTATCATGCTGACTTTCGCTGATTTGTATCAACTATTTTGTTCATTGAAAATCCATTTGTAATGTTAACATTTCACAGGATGAATTATTTTTACAGACCACTTAAAAAGATACAACCTGAAACAAGGAAAATATTTCTTAAAGTAACCTTACAATTCAGACAACTGAGTTGAAATCCTAGGTCTTTAACCTTCTTGGAGTGTAACCTTAGGCCAATTAATGGCGTGAGAACATAATTTGTTCTTAGAATTCCTGTGAACTCTAGATTAAACTAAAGTTTTTAAAAATAGTGCTCTCCTATTTAGGGGAACTGACCACTCCATCTAACTCCCAGACCTGGACCCACTCAAGATATTATATCTGCCTTCATATAGTGTTTCTTTGTATTCTGTTTTTCCAAGAAATAAATAGATTTCCAGCATTGAAAAGATGTTTACTGCAAAGCTGCTCTCTTGAACATGAATTACACTTGGACAGCCCACAACATCTGCTGCATATTGAACGTGAAATGGGGCTTACCTCATGCAGCAAGACTAAAAGAAATCCTTTCAAATTTTCACTTGATGTATCACAAATCTGGCCCATCCAGAGGTAGCTAGGGAATCACTCAGCAGAGAAACATGGCATGTAGCCATGAGGCGTGGAAGGACTCTTTGATCTGAGGATTTTCTTGGGTCTATGAGCCTGAGAGTTGAAGTTGCTCATTGGATAACAGTTATTGATGGTCATCAAAGGATCATCAGTATTTATTCACATGAAAAAGCCCATACCGTGCTGCTCCTTTTACTCACATCCATAGATCGCAGTCAGAGCAATCTTCAGAAAATAAAGTATATCATGAAACAGTCAAACCATAAATTATTAGGTTAAAAATTGAAGTGTCAAAATATACATGATTTACTCATTTCATAATCACTGAGAGAATTACCTGGGTTATTATGTTCTGATATGGATGAACTCATTTACCTGGGAAATTTCCAACTTAGGAAGTCCTGACAAGGGTTAATATTTGGGAGTCAACTTAGACAGGTAGGAATTAGGGAATTATGCAAAGATCCTATGAATGGCACAATCCCTGCTAGTGTATGAGAGGGTCAGGCTAGTTTCCATTCACAGGAAGTGGACTAAGAGCCCTCCCAATTCCTATTAATATTAAACAAATTCCTCCTAAAGTTAATGGCTTTAAAAGGCCATTTTATTATGCTCATGGATATTATGGGTAAGGAATTCACACAGGGCACAGAGAGGATGCCTCCATGACATGAAGGGCCCCACATTGGAAGCCCAATTGCTAGGGGTACCTTGATGACTGGATATGAGAATATTCTCACATGTCATACAGTTGATGCTGGTTGCAACTAGGACCTTAGCTGAGGTGGTAAACTGAAATACTTTTATGTGGCTATTTGGCCTGGATTCTCTCACAGCAGGGTGACTTCAAGGTATTCAGACCCCTTATCTGGAGCCCAGGATCCCAAAAATGAGTGTCCCAGAGAACAACAAAGAAGCTGTTTCATTCTTTCTGAGAGCTTCAAAAGTCAGGCAGCATAACTTCCACTGAATTCTGTCGTCACAGTGAGTCACAAGTATGCTCAGATTTAAGGGTAAGAGATATAAACATCACCTCTCTATGCTAAGAGTGTCAAAAAGTGTGTGCCCATTTTATTGAAACCACCACAGATCCAAACAAGTCCCCAAGGCTGGACACTACCAGAGATTTCAGGGCAGATCTTAGCCACCATCAGCAAAAGCAAAGCAGAAAATGAAAAACAAAACAAAACAAAAAACTGCTCTGTGAAAGACAATATGAAGAGGACAAGGCAAGCCTTAGACTCTGGGAGAAAATATTTGCAAAAGGTATATATCTATAAAGAACTGTTATCCAAAATACACACAAAAAACCAAATAATTCAATTAAAAAATGGGCCAAAGACCTGAACAGACACCTCACCAAAGAAGATATACAGATGGCAAATAATGAAAAGCTGCTTCACATCATATGTCATCAGAGAAATGTAAATTAAAACAACAATAAGATATTACTGCACCTCTATTAGAATGGCCAAATTCAGAACACTGACAACACCAAACGTTGACAAGGATGTGGAGCAACAGGAACTCTCGTTCATTGCTGGTGGGAATGCAAAATGGTACAGCCACTGTACCAAACAAGGCTGTTTGCTGGTTTATTACATAACTAAACATACACTCACCGTATGATCCTGTAATCATGCTCCTTGGCATTCACCCAAAGGAGCTGAGAACTTCTGTCCACACCAAAACGTGCATATGGATATTTATAGTAGCTTTCATAATTGCCATATATATAAGTCAGTTGTGTTTCTATATACAGGCAATGAACAATCAGAAACTGAAATACAAAGAAAAATACCATTTACAATAGCAACAAATATGGATTACCTAGAAGGATCCACGGGACGATTAAGAAGAAAAGAAACCAAGGAAAGTGTTTTTCAAGTAGGAGGAAATGGTCGGCAGTATCAAATCCTGATGGTGAGTCAAGCACAGTGAGAAGTCACTGTGTCCACTGAACTTGGGTTAATGTGAACTTTGATGCCTTTAGTAAGTTCTGTTTTGTTGGAATCGTATAAGTGGAGGTCAGACTGGAATGGAATAAGGAATGAGGAGTAAACGTTTTTCAGGAAGTTAGTTGTGAGGAGCAATAAGAGTAGCTGGAGAAGGATATGGGAGGTGTGTGTGTGTGTGTGTGTGTGTGTGTGTGTGTGTGTGTGTGTGTGTGTTTTAAGATGGTAGCATATTAAAATGTTGAATAAATATTCTGTTAGAGGGAGAGAGAAAAGAGGGAAGTAAATAGATAGAGTATCAATTCCTCCAAAGTGAGCTAAAGAAAAGCCAAAGAATAATTTGATGGATGTCCCACATAGAACATATAGGAGGATTTCTATTTGCAAGAGGATAGTTCTCTCTCTGAACAGTTCCTGACACATTGTCATATTTCAACAAATATTTGTGGATAAATGGATGAAAATGCAGAAAAATATTTTAACCACATACTCCAATTACCCATTCATCAAAATGTTATGTAAAATTTCCTTATTCCACTTGACTTCTTATATCAAATTTTGATCTCCTTTCCAATGTGCAATTATACTATAAATATTTTTTTCATTCAAACATATATCTCATTAATAAACTAGCTCAAAAATTTTGAGGATGATGTCAGGTCTATATTTTGCATTTATTAGTAATCTTGACTACTTACTTGCTGGAAGGATAGAACATAGGATTTGGATCCAAAAATAGTATGTTTTTTAAAAGACAGCAGATTTACACTTATAGTATGAAGCGTTCCATGTCACTTCCCATTAATTTGGATATTTGGCCCTATTCCAGTGTTGATGAGGAAGGTGAAACAAGAATGATAAATTGCAGGGTTCGCTTGGGTTTTTTTGGCTGTCGTCAAAACTATAAAGTTGCTTGGACTTCCATTTGCAATAATTATTTAAATCATTTCAACAACCTAGCCATTGTGCTCACAGCTTTAGGGAAATGACTAAGTCAAGGTTCACCTCAAAGAATAAACAAATAAGAGATTAAACCTAGGCACAAAAATAATTTGCTAAGTGCTTTCACCAGAGTTACAAAGTACTCCGAAAGGACAGAAACCAGGGAGGCTAGGTTACATGGAGATGTGTTTAAGTTGTGCCTTAAAAATGACTTAACGCTTACTCCCTGCTTGCCCAGTATTTTATTTTTATTTTTTTAACATCTTTATTGGGGTATAATTGCTTTACAATGGTGTGTTAGTTTCTGCTTTATAACAGAGTGAGTCAGTTATACATATATATATGTTCCCATATCTCTTCCCTCTTTGTCTCCCTCCCTCCCACCCTCCCTATCCCACCCCTCCAGACAGCCACAAAGAACCGAGCCGGTTTCCCTGTGCCATGTGGCTGCTTCCCACTGGCTATCTACCTTACGTTTGTTAGTATATATATGTCCATGTCTCTCTCTCGCCCTAACACACCTCACCCTTCCCCCTCCCCATATCCTCAAGTCTGTTCTCCAGTAGGTCTCTGTCTTTATTCCTGTTTTACCCCTAGGTTCTTCATAACATTTTTTTTTCTTAAATTCCATATATATGTGTTAGCATACGGTATTTGTCCTTCTCTTTCTGACTTACTTCACTCCGTATGACAGACTCTAGATCTATCCACCTCATTACAAATAGCTCAATTTCGTTTCTTTTTATGGCTGAGTAATATTCCATTGTATATATGTGCCACATCTTCTTTATCCATTCATCCGACGGCGGGCACTTAGGTTGTTTCCATCTCCGGGCTATTGTAAATAGAGCTGCAATGAACATTTTGGTACATGACTCTTTCTGAATTCTGGTTTCCTCAGGGTATATACCTAGTAGTGGGATTGCTGGGTCATATGGTAGTTCTATTTGTAGTTTTTTAAGGAACCTCCATACTGTTCTCCATAGTGGCTGAACCAATTCACATTCCCACCAGCAGTGCAAGAGTGTTCCCTTTTCTCCACACCCTCTCCAGCATTTATTGTTTCTAGATTTTTTGATGATGGCCATTCTGACTGGTGTGAGATGATATCTCATTGTAGTTTTGATTTGCATTTCTCTAATGATTAATGATGTTGAGCATTCTTTCATGTGTTTGTTGGCAGTCTGTATATCTTCTTTGGAGAAATGTCTATTTAGGTCTTCTGCCCATTTTTGGATTGGGTTGTTTATTTTTTTGTTATTGAGCTGCATGAGCTGCCTGTAAATTTTAGAGATTAATCCTTTGTCAGTTGATTCATTTGCAAATATTTTCTCCCATTCTGAGGGCTGTCTTTTGGTCTTGTTTATGGTTTCCTTTGCTGTGCAAAAGCTTTGAAGTTTCATTAGGTCCCATTTGTTTATTTTTGTTTTTATCTCCATTACTCTAGGAGATGGGTCAAGAAGGATCTTGCTGTGATTTATGTCATAGAGTGTTCTGCCTATGTTTTCCTCTAAGAGTTTGATAGTTTCTGGCCTTACATTTAGGTCTTTAATCCATTTTGAGCTTATTTTTGTGTATGGTGTTAGGGAGTGATCTAATCTCATACTTTTACATGTACCTATCCAATTTTCCCAGCACCACTTATTGAAGAGGCTGTCCTTTCTCCACTGTATATTCCTGCCACCTTTATCAAAGATAAGGTGACCATATGTGCATGGGTTTATCTCTGGGCTTTCTATCCTATTCCATTGATCTATCTTTCTGTTTTTGTGCCAGTACCATACTGTCTTGATTACTGTAGCTTTGTAGTATAGTCTGAAGTCAGGCAGCCTGATTCCTCCAGCTCCATTTTTTGTTCTCAAGATTGCTTTGGCTATTCGGGGTCTTTTGTGTTTCCATACAAATTGTGAAATTTTTTGTTCTAGTTCTGTGAAAAATGCCAGTGGTAGTTTGATAGGGATTGCATTGAATCTATAGATTGCTTTGGGAAGTAGAGTCATTTTCACAATGTTGATTCTTCCAATCCAAGAACATGGTATATCTCTCCATCTGTTTGTATCATCTTTAATTTCTTTCATCAGTGTCTTATAATTTTCTGCATACAGGTCTTTTGTCTCCTTAGGTAGGTTTATTCCTAGATATTTTATTCTTTTTGTTGCAATGGTAAATGGGAGTGTTTTCTTGATTTCACTTTCAGATTTTTCATCATTAGTATATAGGAATGCCAGAGATTTCTGTGCATTAATTTTGTATCCTGCTACTTTACCAAATTCATTGATTAGCTCTAGTAGTTTTCTGGTAGCATCTTTAGGATTCTCTATGTATAGTATCATGTCATCTGCAAACAGTGACAGCTTTACTTCTTCTTTTCCGATTTGGATTCCTTTTATTTCCTTTTCTTCTCTGATTGCTGTGGCTAAAACTTCCAAAACTATGTTGAATAAGAGTGGTGAGAGTGGGCAACCTTGTCTTGTTCCTGACCTTAGTGGAAATGCTTTCAGTTTTTCGCCATTGAGGATGATGTTGGCTGTGGGCTTGTCATATACGGCCTTTATTATATTGAGGAAAGTTCCCTCTACACCTACTTTCTGCAGGGTTTTTATCATAAATGGGTGTTGAATTTTGTCAAAAGCTTTCTCTGCATCTATTGAGATGATCATATGGTTTTTCTCCTTCAATTTGTTAATATGGTTAATCACATTGATAGATTTGCGTATATTGAAGAATCCTTGCATTCCTGGAATAAACCCCACTTGATCATGGTGTATGATCCTTTTAATGTGCTGTTGGATTCTGTTTGCTAGTATTTTGTTGAGGATTTTTGCATCTATGTTCATCAGTGATATTGGCCTGTAGTTTTCTTTCTTTGTGACATCCTTGTCTGGTTTTGGTATCAAGGTGATGGTGGCCTCGTAGAATGAGTTTGGGAGTGTTCCTCCCTCTGCTATATTTTGGAAGAGTTTGAGAAGAATAGGTGTTAGCTCTTCTCTAAATGTTTGATAGAATTCGCCTGTGAAGCCATCTGGTCCTGGGCTTTTGTTTGTTGGAAGATTTTTAATCACAGTTTCAATTTCAGTGTTTGTGATTGGTCTGTTCATATTTTCTATTTCTTCCTGATTCAGTCTTGGCAGTTTGTGCATTTCTAAGAATTTGTCCATTTCTTCCAGATTGTCCATTTTATTGGCATAGAGTTGCTTGTAGTAATCCCTCATGATTTTTTGTATTTCTGCAGTGTCAGTTGTTACTTCTCCTTTTTCATTTCTGATTCTATTGATTTGAGTCTTCTCCCTTATTTTCTTGATGAGTCTGGCTAATGGTTTATCAATTTTGTTAATCTTCTCAAAGAACCAGCTTTTAGTTTTATTGATCTTTGCTATTGTTTCCTTCATTTCTTTTTCATTTATTTCTGATCTGATTTTTATGATTTCTTTCCTTCTGCTAACTCTGGGGTTTTTTTGTTCTTCTTTCTCTAATTGCTTGAGGTGCAAGGTTAGGTTGTTTATTCGAGATGTTTCCTGCTTCTTAAGGTGGGCTTGTATTGCTATAAACTTCCCTCTTAGAACTGCTTTTGCTGCATCCCATAGGTTTTGGGTCGTTGTATCTCCATTGTCATTTGTTTCTAGGTATTTTTTAATTTCCTCTTTGATTTCTTCAGTGATCACTTCGTTACTAAGTAGTGTATTGTTTAGCCTCCATGTGTTTGTATTTTTTACTGCTCTTTTCCTATAATTGATATCTAATCTCATGGCGTTGTGGTCGGAAAAGATACTTGATATAATTTCAATTTTCTTAAATTTACCAAGGCTTGATTTGTGACCCAAGATATGATCTATCCTGGAGAATGTTCCATGAGCACTTGAGAAAAATGTGTATTCTGTTGTTTTTGGATGGAGTGTCCTATAAATATCAATTAAGTCCATCCTGTTTAATGTATCATTTAAAGCTTGTGTTTCCTTATTTATTTTCATTTTGGATGATCTGTCCATTGGTGAAAGTGGGGTGTTGAAGTCCCCTACTATGAATGTGTTACTGTCGATTTCCCCTTTTATGGCTGCTAGTTTTTGCCTTATGTATTGAGGTGCTCCTATGTTGGGTGCATAAATATTTACAATTGTTATATCTTCTTCTTGGATCGATCCCTTAATCATTATGTAGTGTCCTTCTTTGTCTCTTCTGATAGTCCTTATTTTAAAGTCTATTTTGTCTGATATGAGAATTGCTACTCCAGCTTTCTTTTGGTTTCCATTTGCATGGAATATCTTTTTCCATCCCCTTACTTTCAGTCTGTATGTGTCTCTAGGTCTGAAGTGGGTCTCTTGTAGACAGCATATATATGGGTCTTGTTTTTGTATCCATTCAGCCAATCTGTGTCTTTTGGTGGGAGCATTTAGTCCATTTACATTTAAGGTAATTATCGATATGTATGTTCCTATTCCCATTTTCTAAATTGTTTTGGGTTCGTTATTATAGGACTTTTCCTTCTCTTGTGTTTTTGTCTAGAGAAGTTCCTTTAGCATTTGTTGTAAAGCTGGTTTGGTGGTGCTGAACTCTCTCAGCTTTTGCTTGTCTGTAAAGGTTTTAATTTCTCCATCAAATCTGAATGAGATCCTTGCTGGGTAGAGTAATCTTGGTTGCAGGTTTTTCTCCTTCATCACTTTCAGTATGTCCTGCCACTCCCTTCTGGCTTGTAGAGTTTCTGCTGAGAGATCAGCTGTTAACCTTATGGGGATTCCCTTGTGTGTTATTTGTTGTTTTTCCCTTGCTGCTTTTAATATGCTTTCTTTGTATTTAGTTTTTGACAGTTTGATTAATATGTGTCTTGGCGTATTTCTCCTTGAATTTATCCTGTATGGGACTCTCTGTGCTTCCTGGACTTGATTAACGATTTCCTTTCCCATATTAGGGAAGTTTTCAACTATAATCTCTTCAAATATTTTCTCAGTCCCTTTCTTTTTCTCTTCTTCTTCTGGAACCCCTATAATTCGAATGTTGGTGCGTTTAATGTTGTCCCAGAGGTCTCTGAGACTGTCCTCAGTTCTTTTCATTCTTTTTTCTTTATTCTGCTCTGCAGTAGTTATTTCCACTATTTTATCTTCCAGGTCACTTATCCGTTCTTCTGCCTCATTTATTCTGCTATTGATCCCATCTAGAGTATTTTTCATTTCATTTATTGTGTTGTTCATCATTGTCTGTTTCATCTTTATTTCTTCTAGGTCCTTGTTAACTGCTTCTTGCATTTTGTCCATTCTATTTCCAAGATTTTGGATCATCTTTACTATCATTATTCTGAACTCTTTTTCAGGTAGACTGCCTATTTCCTCTTCATTTGTTAGGTCTGGTGGGTTTTTATCCTGCTCCTTCATCTGCTGTGTGTTTTTCTGTCTTCTCATTTTGCTTATCTTACTGTGATTGGGTTCACCTTTTTGCAGGCTGCAAGTTCGTAGCTCCCGTTGTTTTTGATGTCTGTCTCCAGTGGCTAAGGTTGGTTCAGTGCGTTGTGTAGGCTTCCTGGTGGAGGGGACTAGTGGCTGTGTTGTGGTGTATGAGGCTAGATCTTGTCTCTCTAGTGGGCAGGTCCACGTCTGGTGGTGTGTTTTGGGGTGTCTGTGGACTTATTATGATTTTAGGCAGCCTCTCTGCTAGTGGGTGGGGTTGTGTTCCTGTTTTGCTATATGGTTGGCATAGGTTGTCCAGCACTGTAGCTTGCTGGTCGTTGAGCGAAGCTGGGTGCTGGTGTTGAGATGGAGATCTCTGGGAGATTTTCGCCGTTTGATATTATGTGGGGCTGGGAGGTCTCTTCTTGACGAGTGTTCTGAAGTTGGCTCTCCCACCTCAGAGGCAGAGTCCTGACTCCTGGCTGGAGCAGCAAGAGCCTTTCATCCACTCGGCTCAGAATAAAAGGGAGAGAAAGTAGAGAGAATTAGTATAAGTAGGAGGAAATAGGAAAGAAAGAAAGAAAGAAAGAAAGAGAGGAGGGAAGGAAGGAAGGAGGGAAGGAAGAAAGAAAGAAAGAAGAAAAGAAAGGAAGAAGGCAAGAAGGAAAGAAAGGAGGGAGGGAGGGAGGAGGGAAGGAAGGAAGGAATGAGGGAAGGAAGGAAAAAATACAGAAAGAAAGAAGATACAGTAAAATAAAATAAAGTATAATAAAGTTATTGAATTAAAAAAATAATTATTTAGAGGAAAAAAAAAAGGGAAGGATAGAACCTTAGGACAAATGGTGGAAGCAAAGTTATAGAGACAAAATCTTACATAGAAGCATACACATATACCCTCACAAAAAGAGGTAAAGTGGAAAAAATCATAAAACTTGCTCTCCAAGTCCACCTCCTCAATTTGGGACGATTCGTTGTCTCAAAAAGGGAAGGAAGGAAGGAAAGATAGAAAGAAGGTAAAGTATAACAGAGTTCTTTAAATTAAAATTAATTATTAAGAAAAAAATTAAAAAAAAAAATGGTCGGATAGAACGCTGGGACAAATGGTGGAAGCAAACCTATACAGACAAGATCTCACACAGAAGCATACACATACACATTCACAAAAAGAGGAAAAGGGGAAAAAATCATAGATCTTGCTCTAGAAGTCCGCCTCCTCAATTTGGGATGATTCGCTGTCTATTCATGTATTCCACAGAGGCAGGGTACATCAAATTGATTGTGTAGCTTTAATCCGCTGTTTCTGAGGCTGCTGGGAGAGATTTCCCTTTTTCTTCTTTGTTCTCACAGCTCACAGGGGCTCAGCTTTCGACTTGGCCCTGCCTCTGCGTGTAGGTCGCTGGAGGGCGTCTGCTTTTTGCTCAGACAGGACGGCGTTAAAGGAGCCGCTGACTCGGGGGCTCTGGCGCTCTCAGGCCGGGGGCAGGGAGGGGCACGGAGTGCGGGGCGGGCCTGCGGCGGCAGAAGTCGGCGTGACGTTGCAGCAGCCTGAGGCCCGCCGTGTGTTCTCCCTGAGAAATTGTCCCTGGGTCCCGGGAACCTGGCAGTGGCGGGCTGCACAGGCTCCCCGGAAGAGGGGTGGGGGCAGTGACCTGTGCTCGCACACAGGCCCCTTGGTGGCGGCAGCAGCAGCCTTAGCGTCTCCCGCCCGTCTCTGGTTTCCGAGCTTTTAGCCGCAGCTCGCGCCCGTCTCTGGAGCTCCTTTAGGCAGCGCTCTTAAAACCCCTCTCCTCGCGCACCAGGAAACACAGAGGCAAGAAAAGGTCTCTTGCCTCTTGGGTAGGTCCAGACTTTCCCCCGGACTCCCTCCCGGCTATCCGTGGCGCACTAACCCCTTCGGGCTGTGTTCAAGCCGCCAACCCCAGTCCTCTCCCTGAGCTCCGACCGAAACCGAAATCGAGCCTCAGCTCGCAGCCCCGCCCGCCCCCGGCGGGTGAGCACACGAGCCTCTCGGGCTGGTGAGCGCCGGTCGGCGCCGATCCTCTGTGCGGGAATCTCTCCGCTTTGCCCTGCGCGCCCCTGTTGCTGTGCTGTCCTCCGCGGCTCCGAAGCTCCCCGCTCCGCCTCCCGCAATCTCTGCCCGCGAAGGGGCTCCTAGTGTGTGGAGAGCTTTCCTCCTTCACGGCTCCCTCCCACTGGTGCAGGTACCGTCCTTATCCTTTTGTCTCTGTTTATTCTTTTTTCTCTTGCCCTACCCAGGTACGTGGGGAGTTTCTTGCCTTTTGGGAGGTCTGAGGTCTCCTGCCAGCGTTCAGTAGGTGTTCTGTAGGAGTTGCTCCACGTGTAGATGTATTTCTGGTGTATCTGTGGGGAGGAAGGTGATCTCTGCGTCTTACTCCTCCGCCATCTTGGAAAGAGTCCCCTGCTTGCCCAGTATTTTACATTAGAATATTTGGCCTTAGATATGAAAAATTTGTATTTGCAAGAAAACAGTTATCTTCTTAAATAGAAAAAGTATGTTATTTTATTTATTTATTTATTTTATTTTATTTTAAACATGAAGTAACCTTTAATACCTGGGCAAATCACTTCACTTCTCAGATCTTCTCAAACTCAGCATCTAAAAGAAAAGTGCGCAATATTTGACACACAGTCAATAACAATGCTGAACACATTCAGTGACATTATCCTTGTTATTCATATTATCATAACCATGACAAAGAAATTTACAAGATTAAACAGAAATGTCAGGTATTGAGTTGGATAGTGCAGTCATAAAGGGGAGCTAATGAAAATATGGCCTTGCAGTGTTTGCCTCCATTTGTAATTTCCAAGGGCTGGGTATTTCTCTCCAGTGTCCAAACACAAGGACTTTTAACTTTAAAGAAAATTCAGTTTATCAAAAAGAGTAGTTCCAACTCTGTGAGGTCATCAGCTGGTAACTTGGATTCACTTTGCACAATGATTTTGATACCTGTCATTTGTTTGTTCTGTCAGTTTTCAATTGATGTTGCTGTGAAAGACTTTTAGATATGAATTGGAGAATGTTAGTTTCAATATGATATGATTCATTCATTGCACATAAGTCTTATTTTCAAAAGCCCACAGTGATTTTTTTTTTCTTCTCCTTAGACCCTATTCAGGTAGAGGCAACTGCTACTAGCCACAAATATAGGAGCCCCAGTGGTAATAAAAAGGCCTTTATGATGAGCTGTGCACACTAGGCTGGGCAAATATTGAGATTCCTTCTTACCATGAAAACTTTGAGGATACTGCCCTAAGCAAACAGGGTACAGTCCTCTTTAAACTTTTATTTTTGACACAGGACCTTCTAAACTAGGCTAATTTAGATTTTTTTGTTTATAAATCTTGTCTGACTTTTCTAACTAAACACAAGCTCAGTGTGTGCCATTAGAGGCTTGTATCTTTTTTCTTTTAAAATTTACATAATTATTACCAAAATAAGTTGAGAAACTGTGCTCAGATCCAAAATGGTAATTTTCTTCATAAATCGTAATAGAAAAAGATAGTGGTATCAACCTTCTTGAAGACTTCAAACACTTTTTCATGAAAGCTTGTTCTCAGCCTCGATCCAGGCCAGAAGAAAATAAAGTAATTGTATGTGAGATGAGAAATGAACATTATGAATATGTTTAATTAATTATCAAATATATTTGAATAGTCAAATTATTTCTGTATAATAGATTTCTTCCCCTAAGTGAATTAGACTCATAAACTGTACAAAACCTCAAATATTTAATAATTAAAAATCATTTTGTTGGGCTTCCCTGGTGGCGCAGTGGTTGAGGGTCCGCCTGCCGATGCAGGGGACGTGGGTTCATGCCCCGGTCCGGGGAGATCCCACATGCCGCGGAGCGGCTGGGCCCATGAGCCACGGCTGCTGAGCCTGCGCGTCCGGAGCCTGTGCTCCACAACGGGAGAGGCCACAACAGTGAGAGGCCCGCATACAGCAAAAAAAAGAAAAAAATCTTCCTTAAAAGCATAAGAATTAAAAAATATATTTAATATATATCTCTCCATAAGCAAGAAGCCTTACTATAGAATTAAAAATCTGTTTAAATGGCTCATAGCAGGCTCATACTCCCTTGACTGACTGCAGTAAAGAGAAGTGGCAAGTTCTCGGACCAGTAAGCTGGCTGCCTAAAGTAGTCTTTCAGAGAGTAATTGGGAATAAATAAGTTCCATACCTTTCCTTAATATCAGTTTTGCCTCTGTCTGGAAAATGTGACTCTATAATACATGATCTATAAACAAGACAACAAATCATGTATTTTAGACATAAGTGAAATTTAGGGATCATGAATTCTAATGTTCCTATTATACAAATGAGGATACTAAGATGCCAAACTAGTTAGTAGCTTATAGTGGTTACACCAGCATGTAATAGAAGAGATCAGAGTTCAAACACTTAATGTTCTTTTTTCCCATGACTTATTCTTTTTGCTCATCTATAAGGATTGACAGTTCAGAAGAGCATCTGATAAGTAGGATCCCTTCACCCCAGCCATATTAGAACTTCTCACCACTCCTCACTAAAATTTCCAAGAAAGAGTAGAATCTACAATGTGGAAGATCAGACTTTCATGAGGTATAATGCCAGAATCTAGGAAGCACTGACATTAGTTAAAAATATGTGGAACTAAACTAAGAAATTAAAAACTTCAGTTGCCTTTTATGGTATACTTCAGAAAATTATGAAAAAAATGGAAATGATATTTCATGCATTCTCATATCTTTGTTTTCCTAATAATGGATTCTAGTTAATTAGAAAACAAGCAGCCAGCCCTTTTAGTTCTCAAGTGTAGAATGTAAAACAAGGATAGTACTTCTTCCCAAACCCTTTTTCTGCCTTTTCCACATCTTAACACCCCATTTTCCTACATCTTTAAAGAGACTGCCAATAAAATAAAATAAAATAAAATAAAATATAAAATAGAGGACAAAGGTCATGGTCACTGTATTCTGTTAGAAGTTCTCTCTACAAGTAAAAATCACTTTAGAAAACGAAAGAGCCTTGGTAGTGGTATCTGGTGGGTATTATAGTTTTTCCTGTTCCAAATGAAATGGACTTAGAAAGAAACATTTACCCATGAGAACTGACTTGCACTAAGTGAATTTACCGAAAACTGGGAATTAGGCCATGAACTGTGTTTGTCAGTCTGACATTTAGCTGTTGTATATACAATAAAATAAGTGGACAGAGGGTGAATCAACTGCAATCAGATTACAAATCTTAACCCTTTCAGATTTTGCCTCTTTTGAGCATAAGCAAAGAAAAAGCAATGTAACATCTATAAATAACTTCTGTAAAACAAGAGACAGGAAACAGGATCCAGAAGTACATAATCCAAAAAGAAATGTCAACAAAATTTTTTTGCCCCTTTATAGAAGCAAAAGCTACACACTGTAGAAATATAAGCACAGGGCAGGACAGGAATAAAGACGCACGTGTAGAGAATGGACTTGAGGACATGGCGAGGGGGAAGGATAAGCTGGGACGAAGTGAGAGAGTGGCATGGACATACATACACTACCAAATGTAAAATAGATAGCTAGTGGGAAGCAGCCACATAGCACAGGGAGATCAGCTTGGTGCTTTGTGACCACTTAGAAGGGTGGGATAGGGAGGGAGGGAGGGAGATGCAAGAGGGAGGAGATATGGGGATATATGTATATGTATAGCTGATTCACTTTGTTATAAAGCAGAAACTAACACACCATTGTAAAGCAATTATACTCCAATAAAGATGTTAAAAAAAAAAAGATATATAAGCACAAAGTAATAGAAACAAGACAGGATAGATTGCAAAAGGATATGGAATACATAAAGACAGATGGGACAGAAACCAACAAAATTGACTTCCACACTGGAAAATATAAACATATAATTGATGGTGCAGATAATTGAATGTGTATTATAGGGAACAAATTTTACTTCATTCAGATTTTAAAGAAAAATGGGGTTATATTTGGCAATCATGGTATTATGCTATGACTAACATCTCAACAAATACACAAAAAGAAAACTTGTGCTCGTCAATATTTTCAAAAACAATATTATAAAGCTAAAAATTAATAACAAAGTTAAGCATTAGACAAGCCATATGGAAAATAAATCCAATCACTGGGAGGTGGGGGTGGGGGACAAAATGCATGAGTCTTAACTTTCAAGAAAAAAATCAAAATTGTAATTACAGAATACGCTAGAAACTGATTATAATTAGAACTACGTGTCACTTAGGTAATTCAGCCAAAGTTTTATTTAGAGGGAAATTCATAGCCTTGAATGAATTTCATTACTAAATAACTTGAGATGCCAGACAAAGAACAATTAAATTAACATGGGAAAAATTCAAGGAATAAATCATAAAAATACATTCTATTGAAATGTCTAATAGTCCTTCATTCTAATATCTGTCTAAGCATTTCACAAAGATTATGGTTTTTTAAATAGCTGGAAACATTGTAATATCAGAAATGGCAATATCCCAGAAACTAGTCTCCAAATTGTCAAAAAATTCCTTACCTTCCAGCTGAGGATTAACCACCATCGATGGCCTATTTGAGGCTCTAATTTGTCACCAACAAGAGTTTTATCTATCATGTTGACTTCTTACCTTTTGTTGCCATTTGTGACGTTCAGAGAGTCCCCAGTTCACACTTCATTGTCATGAAGTTTCCTAAAAATCTACAAGTTTTTGTCTGCTGGTGGGATCACATTACTTGGCTAAAATAATTTCTTTTAGCTAACCAAAAAGGTAATTAGCTCTTCCAATAAAATATACAGTGCTTACTTTTGAAAGCTCTAGACCAGCAGTAGTTTTGCCCTGTCACAGGTCAGGGGATACTCCAAGGCATTATATAAATGTTCAATCCTTTCTTTTCAGATGCTTCAATTTTCCTAAGATAACTGGTGTTAAATGGTATTGGCCCATAATCTGTGCCTCAATGCAGTCATAATGGTTTTTAAAGGCATCCTTTAAAAAAAAAAAAAAGAAAGAAAGAAAAAGAAAAGGTCAATTGTGGATTAATTTTCATCCACCAAAGGACAACATAAGTTTTCTTTGAGCAATTAGGCTATACTGGTTCCCAATTGTCCTATAGTTTTTTCCATGAAGTTTTGGAATATGTTATGCAAATTAAAATTAATCCTCAAATTGGCACAATTAGTTACACATGTTTATGTCTAACATATGTTTAAAAAAATTGTCTAAGTTGGTGGAAAATGTGTATATTTTACCAGATAAAAGCAATGCTGATATATCTTAACTTATCTAGATATTATCCATATGGTTTGTAAATGTTATGCTCTGTCCAACACAAAAAGTAAACTGATTTCAAATTGTATAAGATTCTATGATAAGTTTCCATTCTTCTTCTCTGGGACGCAAGAGATATAAGAAGAAGAAAATCATATAGAAATTTTTCGGTAATGGAAAATAAGGCTTTTATATCACATTCCCTTTTATTCATCAAGCCAACTGGAAAACTGAAACAAATAATCTGAAAACAATAGAGCTAAAGAACTAGAGATTGCGCAATGGGGTAAAAAGATAACTTGAAAGTTGCACTGTAATCATTTTAATGGACATAATATTACTCCTTACCAGCCAAGAAAATCTCTTATGCTTTTAAAAATATCATTTTACTGAGATCCTAATCAAACTTGCCTGAAAATATATTTGAATCTAAAATGCATTTATCTAAAGCAATATGGCAAAAAGCACTAGGAAAGTAAGTGCAAACTGAAAAGGAAAGGAGAAATGTTGTTATGATATTAATGGAAAAGTGTGGTAGACATTAGTATGATCATCTGTATAGGCCCCTTATTATTTTCATGACTTATCTTCTTCTCTCCATGATACTGCCACATATACCATAACCACTTTTCTTGCATGAAACTGCCACCCTAAGCACAGTTGTTTCATCAAGAGTTGACACCCCGTGAAGGATGGGATAATCATAGCACTCCAACCCCTAGTATCATAACTGGTCTATAAGGGGGTGCAAGACATAAATTGAGCTACATCCTTTACTAATCGGTCTGTTTCACATGATTAAACGTAGAAATCACCAGGCCTCTTTCAATATCGTTCCTTTTCTCTCTCTTTCTCTCTCTCTGTCAGAGAAGAGGCCATGTGAGGACACAGAGAGAAGACCACCATCTACAAGACAGGAAGAAAGGTCTCAGCAGAAATCAACTCTGATGCCACCTTGGACTCGGACTTCCAACCTCCAGACTGTAAGAAAAAAAATTTCTGTTGTTTATATACACACTACTAAATGTAAAATAGGTAACCAACAAAGACCTACTGTATAGCCCAAGGAACTATGCTCAATAGCTTGTAATAATCCATAAGGGAAAAGAAACTGAAAAATTATATATAATTATATATGTATATAAAAAACTGAATCACTTTGCTGTACACCTGAAACTAACACAACATTGTTACCAATTATACTTCAATTAAATAAATTAATTAAATTAAGGTTATATGAAAGACCAAAAAAACATTTCTGTTGTTTAAGCTACCCAGTCTGCGGTATTTTGTTACAGCAATCTGACCTGACTGATACAGCATCTTCTTCTTAAAGAAATAGCCCCAAATTGTATAAACTTAAAGTCCTACAAAATCTGGATCTGGTCTTGAGAGCCAAATTAAAGCCAAGGAGTAGGCAGGGTGGATGGTGGAAGACTGAGAAAATAATTTCAGTTCCTTTCTCCACCATGAACATCAAGTCTGACAGTTTTCCCCTCAGTAAATTATCAAAGTAGACCTAAATTCTGTGGAGCTTCAGTCTTGGGAAGTAAAGATGTTAGAATATTAGCTGAAGGGTTTTTATGTTTCTGTGTAACATTATGCTTTAATCTTCAGCAGAGAGGCTAGAGCTCAATAAATAATAAATAATATAATAATCAAAATGGTGATATTAATAGTATTGTATGAGCTCATTGGTTGTGATTGCAGTTCTCATTTTGGTCTCACTATAAACAGAGCTGACATAGGCAGGAATATATATGATTAAACATCCTACTTGCAAACAGGAATATATTATGAAGTGTTAATGAGATCCATTAATAAGTTATGCCATGTGGCATAGATTTTTCTATTGGAATATGGAGAACATGCTCAGTTTCTTTTTTAACTTCGAAACAATTGATTTTGACAAACGTGGGGGAGGAAGGTAGAAGTTTTAGAGGGAATTGTTTCATGCCACAGAGAATCCAAGAGGAAAGGCAGTCATTCTGGATTTCTGGAGATGCATCTGCCTTTGTGGGTCACTAACTGTGGTATTCAGTCTATTTGCAGAATCCACTTACTAAGAATTCCCTCATGACTTGGCGTTAGTTACCACATGTTAAGCTGTGAGGGGTTTTCCCTTTCTCCCTGAAGGAAGCAGGCCACTGGAGAAAGAAAGTTCCTGCTCGGGATATGGGAGGTTTTTAATCCAGAGAAAAAATTTCCATTTCTTTTCACGTTATACATCCTGACCAATCGCTAAAACCTCAAATGATTTCCCAGTACGCTGCATGGTTTATAGCCAAATATGGGGCCTTAAGTGAATCCCAGTGGTCCTGGAATTAATCAAGAAACACTAAGTCCTCTCAATGTGTTATACACTACAGCACCAGGCACTCAATAAACAAAGTCAGCAACAGTCTGTGCTCTTTAGGATCTCACAGTATATGAGGGAACACCAAGACAGAAACAAATGTTATTATCCATTAAGCTCAGGAACACTGACTTGGACATTCCAAAGGTAACAGAGAGAAGAGAATATAGGAAGTAACGGGAAGGATTTGGACAAGTTGTTCTAAAGGTTATAGAAGTTTGCCATGTGGAAACTCTGGAAAATCAGGAAAAGGTCCCCAAAGAGAGGAATCAACACCTGCCAAGATCTGGGAGAGAGCAAGGCAGTGTTTTTCAATCACTGAGAAAAGATTTAGGAAGAAACAATTGTATCTGACATTACATGGAAACACAAGAGCATGAAGAGGAAGAGGCAAGAATATGCAATGGCGAAAAGACAGTCTCTTTGTTAAGCGGTGTTGGGAAGTTTGGGAAGCTACCTGTAAAACAATGAGATTAGAACATTTCCTCACACCATATACAAAAATAAACTTAAAATGGATTAAAGACCTCAATGTAAGACCTGAAACCAGAAAACGCCTGGAAGAGAACATAGGCAGAACACTCTTTGACATAAATCATAGCAGTATATTTTTTGGATCTGTCTCCTAAAGCAAAAGAAACAAAAGCAAGAATAAACAAACGGGACCTAGTTAAACTTAAAAGCCTTTGCACAGCAAAAAAAAATCCGTCAACAGATTGAAAAGAATACCTACAGAACAGGAGAAAATATTTGCAAATTACGTGACCAACAGGGGGTTAATATCCAAAATGTATAAACAGCTTACACAACTCAATATCAAAAAAAGAAAAAATCCAATCAAAAAAATGGGCAGAAGACCTGAATATTTTTCCAAAGAAGATCCACAGATGGCCAATAGGCACATGAAAAGATGATCAACATTGCTAATTATTAGCAAAATTCAAATCAAAACGACAATGAAATATCACCTCGTGCCTGTCAGGATGGCTGTCAAAAATTCTACAAATAACCAATGTTGGCAAGGACGTGGAGAAAAAGGAACACTTAAAACTGTTGGTGGGAGTGCAATTGGTACAGCCACTATGAAAGGCTGTGTGGAGTTTCCTCAAAAAACTGAAATATAACTGCCATATGATTCAGCAATCCATTCCTTGGTATATATCTGGAAAAAATGAAAACAGTAATCTGAAATGATACAAGCACCCCAATGTTCAGAGTAGCACTATTTACAATAGCAAGATATGGAAGCAAACTAAGTGTCCATCAAGAGATGAATGGATAAAGAAGATGTGGTGTGTTATACACACACACACAATGGAATATTACTTATCCATAAAAAAGAATGAAATTCTGCCATTTGCAACAACATGGATGGACCTAGAGAATATTATACTTAGTGAAATAAGTCAGACAGATAAAGACAAATATCGTATGATATCACTTATATGTAGAATCTAAAACATAATATAAATGAATGTATATGCAAGAAAGACTCACAGATATAGAAACCAAACTAGTGGTTACCAGTGTGGAGAGGGAAGTGGGGAGGAGCAAGATGGGGTGGGGATTAAGAGATACAAACTACTGTGTATAAAATAGAGAAGCAATAAGGATATATTGTATAGCACAGGGAAATATAGCCATTATTTGTGATAACTTTTAATGAAGTATAATCTGTAAAAATATACTGAATCACTTTGCTGTACACCTGCAACTAACATAATATTGTAAAGTAACTATACTCCCAAGAAAAAAAAGAAGACCAAGAGGAATACAACACAATCCCTCTGGTCATATTTTGATGCTCACTCAGTTAAATGTGCGCCTTCCGATCTGCTGTAAAGTGATAACTGCATTTCAATACATCAGATAATTTAGAACATTTTGTTCAAATACATGAAGGAAAAATGTTTTACATTTTTTAGGAGAACTTATTCTATGATATAAGAGAATATTAACAAGTAGCACATTTTTCTCTGTCACATATCGAAATCCTCTTTCTCTACCAGAAAAACCTTATTCCAAATCAGAATGACCGATATCTGATTTTTTCTCTATAGTTGATAAACCAGGGCAGGCTCGTGGGGCTCAGTTTTTTGAGCGAATGTAATTTTGTTTCCAATAACAATGTAGTTACTTCTCTTGGAAAAGCGAAGTTTTCATGCCAGACGTAGCGATGTAGAGATTAAAGTGATATTGCACATGTCATACCAGACTCCAGTGAGAATACATTTTGGAAAGGAAAAAAATAAAGGTAACAGTCAACTTAGGTAGGCCAAATCGCCAGGGGCTCTGGAACCACAGCAAAAACCTCTAGTGCTTTCTTTTCCTGATTTCATAAACAATTTTTAACACGAGGTAGATTGTGAATGTTGTCAGCAGTCATAGAGTTGTTTTACTTAATACATCATTTTGTAAGACACCATGTCATACAGGGTGGGTATTCGTACTTTAAGATTTCCGTGAGAGTTGTACAGAAATGCTTACACTTGTGTCAAAACAGGTAAAAGTGTGTGATATGATCCCTTCAGTTTTTTAAGTGTGTAAAAGTAATTCTACAGAGTCCAGGATATAGTATGTTAGTTAATAATTTTGTCTGGTTAAAAAAAAAGGGAAGCAAAAGAGAAAGAGGTGGTTCGATTCATTCATCAATGCTTGTCTTGCAAAGCAACTTGCTTCCTTCTACTATTTCATTCTATTCATGTGATATTTACATTTCATGATATTGAAGTTAATGTATTTACCAATCTTCACTGTTTTATGGACATGATTGCTGGGAACATCATAAAACTGAACTCTATTTTGTCTTCCCTGAAGAAGACTTGAGAATTAGCTTAAAGCTGAACTAGTGAAACTGGAAGCCAGCCACCGCCACCAGGGTGAGCTCTGCTTTCTCTTGATATTGTCTGATAGATGGCCAGTCCACTAGTAGGAGCTGTGCTGTCCACAATTTGAACTGAGCCTCTGTCAGCAGTCAAATGGTAAATGACAGCAAATTCAAGTATTTTGACATGTCGTGTGAAAGGCAGGAAAATGCACTTTGTGAAAGGCAGGAATTGACATCTGTTGAGCCAAAATGTTGGCCGTTATAGAGAACTTAGACCTGCGGTGAGTAAGTCGTGGACGCTTAGGGATGGCGCAGAAATTTTCACACTATTTCTGTGCCCTAGGGAGAGAGAGCCGGCAGCTGCCAGGAGGAAATTTTGACTACAACTCTGTCAACCAGGAAAATTTTAATCACTGGCCATGGAAATTGGGCCAAGTTACAGGTTTTCCACTTTCCAGTTATGCAAGAATAAAATGGATTATACTAAGTTGGAAAGCATTTTGGAGTAATCAGAATACAGATGTACAAATATGATACAGTCTTAACATAGGTAAGCTGATAATTATGCTCAATATTTTCCAAGTGTAGTTCATATAGTCACACATTTATCATTAATTCTTTAATTTCCTTCATGAGTCCACTGAGAATTTATATGTATATGTATATATATATAGATATATATACTCATATACAAACAAATGCATATTATATGAAATTATTTTATTAGCTATGGCAAGCTTCTAAAAAACTTTTCGGTGTACTTGTATAATTCTATCAAGAGCAAACACTCTTATTATATTTTTGGTACAGTTTTACTGATTTTATGCAGCTTCTATCTTCTTGTTTTTCTTTTCCAAGTTGTTCTCAGGATTATACCACTCAAAATCTGTCTGAACTTTACTACCCATAGTGAATTCAGTTTTATAACTAATGAGTCATGTGGTTCAAACTCCACATTTTTTTAAGAATCCTAGTATGTTTCTGACTATACAGTAAAATAAAGCTCCCCTTACTGTTCCAAACGTCCATTTAGGAATCAGATAATCAGTTTCTCCTTTCTCTATATGTGATCATGCTCCAAGCAATATTTCACTTTCTCCCCAGATAATTCATATAAAATTCCTTCTGAGTGCACATTATATCAGATGTAATGATATAGTTGCTTGTATGAGGACCATCAAGGATGATTGCTTTAATAAAAACTATAGTCAAAGCAAGTCTAGAATGGATCTTTTGTAGCAGGAGGGAAAGGGTTTTAGTTTGGACAGT
>NW_006799066.1:10642-23064 GCF_000442215.2 Lipotes vexillifer | reverse complement strand
AAAGAGTCTTAGATTGGACAGTTTCTTCTCTACCCACCAACTTGCTATCATCTCATTTCTTTTTCATTTAACATTCTAAACACCTCCTTTATTATTCAAAACGTTCTCATCCCTTTACCCACAAAAGAAGAGAAAAATTCCTGTCTTTTAGTTTCAAATTCATTCTTAAGAGGATGTGATCATAAGTTTTAAAATTTATGGTAATGGCCATCTTCTGTAAAATAGCTTTGTATCTTTATAGTTGGGCATCTCTCTTGCCATTTAAAATTCTTATAACTCAATTCAAGTAAATTGCAGGGAGTTGATATGTATAAATTTACTTCATTACAAATTTTAAGAGGAGAAAGTAAAAATAATTGCACAAAGACTGTGCTGTTCATTGGTTTCACTGGATCGTTAATCCCTTTTCAGAATGGCCACCTCCCTCACATTTCAGTGCGGGTTTTGTATTCTGCGGGAGCGGGGAGAAGACGGCATTTAGCATTCCATGAACTTTAGACAATAAAAAAGTTGCAGTATTTGTTCCCAGTTGTTTTTCTGTTTCTTTCAATTTATCACAAAAACGAATTTCAGTCTTTTCAGTCTTATGAAACGGTGTCTGCCAGATATGTTTGTTTAATATAGAACTAGCAATCTGTAAAAAGTGTAGATTATCTAACAGTTTGCAAAGAATAAACTTGGCAAACTAAAATTCACTGTGAATCTTTTTTCAGAAGTATTAACCAAAACCTGTAGCTTCAACCAATAAGTAAGTAGTTTCTTCTATATTTTCTGTACTCAGGGTTCCCATGGGTTTGTCTATCCACCCCACAATCTTGCTGCCTTTTCTCAGCAATAGCTTGTGATCTTGTTTTTCTTCCAGGAGCGCAGGAACGAGGGTAGCTCCCCTCAGACAGGCCTGTTCACAGAGACACATAGAGACAGTCTACAGCAAGTGTACGGGGTCACCCAGCAAGTTTAGGACAAAGTGCTCTAGGGGGTCAGAGCCTCTGTGTGTCAGGCAGTAGCTAAGAGTACCATCTGCTTTGCTCTGTAGACACAAGACCAAAGCAGGGTCAGTAAGTGAGGTTTTGAGGAATGCTTTGAACATTAGATGTCCAAAGTTAGAAGACAAACTAGATTGTGTATTTTTAAAATCAAAGTTTCACCTTTTGCATCCACACTTTCTATCACTAAGATAAGCATAGAAAAGAATATGCATGCCAGAGTGTCTGCCTAAGGTCAAATCACAGTTCTGCCCCTAACCCTAACCCTTCATTTGGCTTAAGCTTGTGTAGGTTACTTAACCTTGCATGACTTAGTTTTGTCATCTATAAAATGGAAATAATAAAAGCACCTACTTTGTAAGACTGTTGTAAAGATTAAATGGTTTATATTAATACATGCCAAGCCCTCTGTCAGTGCCTGACATGCTATATACTCAAATGTTAGCTATTGTTATCCAACAAACAGTGATTACGCCATTTATCCTATAGTATGTGGAATTATAATTTTCATGACTTCCTTGAGGGCCAAATTTGTACACAGGAAGCAAAGGTAACCATGGCCATCAGCTCTACTTTCATTGGGATGGCAGGTCCTCATCATGGCCTTCCATATAAATGATTTCCAATCAATCACACATGACGGCACATCATTTTGCATCAATCAGTAAGGACAATTCTCAATCTAATAAGAAGCTCAAGGGTGAAGTCAGTTACAGTTGCTTGATATTCTCTGATTGCATATTCTTTAATATTTTATGTATCTAAGTTGTATTGTCACAATTGTGTACTGCATACGAAAAACTATAAGTAATTAGCATCAAAGTTGTTGGACCCTAGAAGAATGATACATAAACAATATTTAACAACACTAAAAATATATGGTTTTGTGCATATAAATTTACAATTTAAAGTAAGTCAAGATGGACTAGATGAATACAAATAAAATAAACCACATTGGAGAAATAGCTGAAATAATAATCATGGCATCAAGAAAACAGTATATCAATTTTGGGGGGAGGTTGTTGTTTTAATAGGCTTTATTTTTTAGAGCAATTCTAAGTTTACAGAAAGATTGAGAAGAAAGTACAGAGAGTTCCCCTCACCCTCTGTCCCCACCCACTACACACGTGTCCACTATTGCATTAGTATGGTACCTTTGTCATCAATTTGTTATAATTGGTGAATTTATGTTATTTTTAACTAAAGTCCACAGTTTATGTTAGGGTTCACTCTACATTTCTATGGGTTTTGACAAATGCATAACTATCTATCATTACAGTATCATACAGAATAATTTTATTCACCTTAAAAATCCCCTGAATTTCACCTATGCGTCCCTCCTTTTCTCCCCCATAACCCTTGGCAACCACTGATCTTTCTACTGTCTCCATAGATTTGCTTTTCCCAGAATATTACTTAGTTAAAATCATGTGGTATGTAACATTTTCTGTCTGGCTTCTTTCACCTAGTAATACGTGCTTACAGTTCTTCCACGTCTTTTCATGGCTCGATAGTTCATTTCTATTTTACCGCTGAATAACATTCTACTGTATGGATGTACCACAGTTTATTTATCCATCCACCTACTGAAGAACATCTTGGTTCCTTCCACATTGTGGAAGCTATGAATAAAATAGCTGCTTTAAACATCTGGTGCACAGGTTTCTGTGTGGACATAGATTTTCAACACTGTTGGGTAAATACCTAAGAGTGCGATTGCTGAATTGTACGCTAAGACTATGTTTCGTAAGAGACTGACAAACTGTCTTGCAAAGTGGCTGTAGCATTTTGCATTCCCACCAACAATGAACAAAAGTATTTTTTTTTGCTCTGTATCCTCACCAGCATTTGGTATTGAGCTTTGGATTTTGACCATTCTAATAGATGTATAGTGGTATCTTGTTCTTTTAATTTACAATTCCCTAATGAAAAATGATGTTGAGCACATTTTTGTGTGTTTCTTTGCTAGGTGTATAACTTTCTAGTGAGGTATTTATTCAGATATTTTTCCCATTTTTTAAACATAATTTTTTTGTTTTCTTATTGTTGAGTTTTAAGAGTAGTTTGTGTGTTTGGGATACAAGTCCTTTATCAGGTACGTGTTTTACAAATATTTTCTCCCAGTCTGTGGCTGCCTCTTCATTCTTTCAGCAGTGTCTTGCAAAACAGAACTTTTAAATTTAATTCTTCACATTGGAGAAATAGCTGAAGTGATAATAAGAGCATCAAAAAATCTTGATCTATCAATTATTTTTAATGAGTTGATCCAGAGTTATTTCTGAGTTTGTACGAAGATAAAAGCATGAAGATTGAGTTGTCAATGACAATGGTTCAGGAAAATTATGGGAATATGATCAATATTATGGGAATATGATCAGCTTTAGGAGCACTAAACACAAGTGAGGGAATTTCAACAAGAGAAATTAAATTGTTCTTTGGGAAATATGTATCAACTTACAAAAAAATTCAAAATGGGATGCATACATATATATATATATATATATATATCTCAAAGCCAACCCAGGGTTTCAAAGGAAATTAAAGATTCTACATGTAATCTACCCTCGAGAGCCAAATGGCAAATTGGTCACATCTTACACACCAAGTCCAGTGAATTGGCGATAGCTGTGTGGAGGGCAATGTAGAGAAGGTTTGGTGGTAAAGAAACCTGTGATTGATTGAGCAGTGGAACTTCTGCTGTGGAATGCAAAGTGTTCAACACTCAACCCTCAACTTCATCCTGGAAAGGAACAGCTCCTATATAAGTCAAATTTTTAATTACAGAGTACACTAAGATAGAGATTTGATAGAAGATATGGTACCATGAACTGAATCGTGATTCTTTTCGTCTTTACTCTATTTTCTGCGTTTATAAGAACACGAAAAGACAGGCTTAGTTCAACTCTTGTTTTGGTGGGGCTAGGGATCCCTATCCTTGGCAGGTCCAAGCAGGATGCATGGCTGTTGCCTCTTCTGATGAACTGGTAACAAAAGAAAACAGCTGTTCAAAATATCATAGACGCTGAAGTCATGTCTCTACTTCTTAGCTGCTCCTCTAAGCGTCAGATAAGAGTCTTCAAAACATAGAAGATAAAAGAAAAATAGCGATGCAGAATGGTTACATGACTGAGAAAGAGCATCCCTTCCCAGTAAAATCAGAATAAAGAAACTTGTAAGATACCCAGTAGTAATGAGAGTAGATAATTCTGTGGCAAATACTTGATGAGAAGAAGAAAAATAATTACCTTCTAGCATGTAAGTCCTTCAATTCTAAGCCAGAGGCTTAGTCAAGTTGATTAAGAAGGGCTGGCGACAGGTTTTTCAGAAGCTACAACTTACTATTAGGTAATGTTATAAGTATGACAATTGTCTTTTCTCAGGGTTCAAGTTCAAAATCTGAGACTTCGCCTACTTTGTGAAGATGCACTTGCCTAAACTGATTACAACATCATCCAAATATTGATCTGAAACCAAAGCAGTGGTCCTGGAGCTTAAGAGTACTCACAGCTTTCTTGCCAGATCAACAATAGAACGGCAAAACTGGTTAATTGTGTTCCTCCCTTCATTTCAACTTGAACAAGTATCTAAATTTAGCAAATAAGCCGAATATGGGAATCTCCAACCTTGTCAAAATATTATGGCAATTAAATTATCTCTTCTGCGCCTCATTTTTAAAGGAATATATTTTTCAAAGCCTTGACAGTCAAAAACTATTTAGATTATTTACGACATTTCCAATGAGTTAGTAACATTTTTTATTGCATTTCGCATAATATAATTTGTCACTATTTCTTTATTAAGCTTGTTTTATATTCATAGTTGTCCCACGACACTATATTTTCCTCTTTGTCAGCCCAGAACTTCATTATGAAGGATGAGGTTTTATCATTTCCCAGTGATGCAAATGTCTACAGTGAATAAGTGTCATTATGCAGGAACAGGAATTTCTTTTTCCTCCATTAACCAGGCAGGCTAATGACTCAACAAGTTTATAGCTTGCCACAAAATTTGATAGCTCGTTGTGAGTTGGAACAAATGAGACTGACATGGATGTAAAGATTAGAGAGTTGTACTTTTTTTGTGAGTGTGAATTTTCTAACTTTCCTAAACTGAGGTTCGGGTTCCCATTGAATTAATGAATATGGACCCCTGTTGACCTTTGCTCCTGAGAAAGGGTAACTTAGGTTCTCTGCTGCCAGCAGTTAGAAAGATCACTTGTTTATTTCTCCAGATCCAATTCAGCCTGAGGGCATAGTCAACTGGGGACCATTCTCTCACACCTCTAAATCAAAACTTTATCAATACTTCAAGTCCTACAGAAGAAAACAAGCACATTCAGCTCTGGAGAGTATCAGGGAAGGTCCCCATAGTGAACTACTCAAGCCTTACTTATAAATCCAGGGAATCCAAGAGATGTTTTGGCATAAAAAGTGCTCAGCCTAAACAGGCACTAACTCCTGAATGCAGAGAGTAAGACAACATTTCAGGGTCAGCCAGAATCCACAGATCGTCAATCTCTCTCCACTACTAAAAAGTGCTTATAGCTTCAAATGAAAGGGAGCGATTAAGCAGCAAGCAGTTAGGAACCATGCACTCTAGCCTCTGTTATACTTTACAGGAGTTAGGAATTGGTTATTCAATAACCTTACCTACACGAAGCTGAGAATTTAGATAATTTGCGAAAAGAAGGTAAGACCATTCTGAATGTCAGGATGTGGGGAAAGGTCACTACATGGTATATTGACCTCGAAAGGCTATCCAAAAGAAGCGATAGGAAGAGAGACTTGGATTCTGGACCTAAAACTTTATTCTGAAGGTCCCAGACCAGAAGGACCCACACAAAAGAGGATGCTTAATGGATATCTATGAAGCTCAAAGCAACCTTTCTCACTTCAGAACCATATCATGAACGGAAAAGACCAAAACCAAATTGACTGTTGTAGACATTAACCCAAATCAAAACGGTTTAAAAGTCCACTCACCTTGGTTAATTTTGTGCTACGTGAATTTCATCCCAATTGGAAATAGATGGTAGATAGATTAGATAGATAGATGATAGATAGATAGATAGATAGATAGATAGATAGATAAAAGGAGGAAGGGGAGTCCACTATACTTCTTGACAAAAATAGACATGTTTGATGAAAGAATACAAGAAAAATATTGTCAAAAAGGAAACATTGCAGACCTGAATCTTAGACTGAGCTATTTAGGTAACTAACAATATGCCTTTGAATACTTTAACTGGATTTCAAATTCCTACAAAATGGAAATTTTTAACTATTTGATGATCAAGATTTCTTCTAGCAAAAAAAATAAATCCCATGTAATCAAGATTCCTTACGTTAAAACCTAATATCCTACTCACATATCTGAAAAGGAGTTCCAAGTGTTTGAAAACACAAAAACACTGTATATTCATTTATTTGGATCCAGATAGAAGTGAAAAATAAGAGAAGGAACAGAAAATGCCTATGTTCTAACAAAAGGAAAATAGCAGTCAATGTCAGTTGGCTTTAATTAAAATATTTTCCGTAATATTTCCTGAAAAGGACCACAGAAGATACATAAAAAGTCAAAACCCATGGGAATTCTTATGTACAAATATTGCTGTGGTTTACTTTGTTTTTACTGGAGTAAAATTGCTTTACAATGTTGTGTTAGTTTCTGCTGTACAATCAAGTGAATCAGCTCTATGTATCTCTATATCCCCTCCCTTTTGGACCTCCCTCCCACCCCCACATCTAGGTCGTCACAGAGCACCAAGCTGAGCTCCCTGTGCTATAGATTTAGGAGAATTTTACAAAATTTCAGCCTAAATTAATTTTAAATCAGCTTTATTTAGGTAAAATCTACATATAATAAAATTTTCATTTAAGTGTATACTTTGATGAATTTTGATAAATGTATCCCATTGTATACTCACCACCATAACCACAACATAGAATAGTTCCATACAGTACTCTATAAATTTCCCTTGTGCCCCTTTCCACTTAGTCCCCTCACCAACTCCTGACAACTACTGAACTGTTTATTGTCTTAATAGTTTGGCCTATTCCAAAACGTTACATAAATGGAAACAAAAAAATAGATAGGTTTGTGTATATGACTTCTTTCACATAGAATCATGCTTTAGAGATTAATTAATGTTGTTGACTGTATCAATAGCTTTCCCTTTTTATTTCTGAGTAATATTCCAATCCATGCATCTACTACTCTTTTTTAACCAGCTGATGGACATTTGTGTTGTTTCTTGTTTCTGGCTATCATGAGTAAAGCTGCTATGAACATCTGAACACAAGTCTTTATGTGCATATATATTTTCATTTCCTTTGAGTGAATACTTATGAGTGGAATTGCTAGATCACTATGGTAATTGTATGCTTAATTTTGTCAGAAACTCTGAATATGCTTGTCAAAGTGGCCAGATGCCATTTTGCATCTTCACCAACATAGTTTAAAAGTTCTAGTTTCTCTTGATCATTGCCATTACTTTGTGTTGTCATGTTTTGTAGATTTTTTGTTTGTTTGTTTTTTAAATTTCTATTGAAGTATAGTTGATTTACAAAGTTGTGTTAGTTTCAGGTGTTCAGCAAAGTGATTCAGCTATACATATATGTATATCCATATGTATATGTAGATTCTTTTCCCATATAGGTCATTGCAGAGTATTGAGTAGAGTTCCCTGTACTACAGAGTAGGTCCTCATTATCTATTTTATATATTATCTATTTTATATATAGTAATATGTATATGTCAATCCCACATGTCCCAATTTATCCCTCCCCTCCTGACCTCCCTGTTAACCATAAGATTGTTTTCTACATCTGTAACTCTATTTCTGTTTTGTAAATAAGTTCATTTGTACCATTTTTTTAGATTCCACATATAAGTGATACCATATGATATGTGTCCTTCTCTGTCTGACTTACTTCACTCAGTTTGATAATCCCTAGGTTCATCCCTGTTGCTGCAAATGGCATTATTTCATTCCTTTTTGTGGCTGAGTAATATTTCATTGTTTATATGTACCACATCTTCTCTATCCATTCCTCTGTCAATGGACATTTAGGTTGCTTCCATGTCCTGGCTATTGTAAACAGTGCTGCTGTGAAGATTGGGGTCCACGTATCTTTTTGAATTATGGTTTTCTTCAGATATATGCCCAGGAGTGTTTGTTGTTGTGTGTGTGTCTGTTTTAAATTGTTGGTATTTTAATAGATGCACAAAGGTATCTCACTGTGGGTTTAATTTGCATTTCTGAAACTACTAATGTCGAGCATCTTTTCATGTACTTCTTTGGCATTCTTTTCTAGAAAAGTGTGAGTTCAAATTTTTCCCCAATTTTTTTGTCGCTGTTAATCAAATTAATTTCTTCTTCTTATTGAGTCATAGTTTTCATTATCTACTATGCAGAAATCAAAAATACATTTTGAAAATATTTTCTCCTTGTGCATTTCTTATCTTTTCACCTTCTTAACGGTTATCTTTGAAGTGCAAAAGTCCTTAATTTTGATGAAACTGAATAGACCAATTGTTTTCTTTTATAATTTTTGCTTAAATATCCTATTTAAGAAATCTCTGCCAAACCCAACATCATTAAGACCTTCTACATTTACTTTTAGAAGTTTTATAGTTTCAGGTCTAAAACATTTTGAGCTAATTTTTGCATGTGAATTTAGGCAATCATTGAGTGTACTTTTTCCTTTGTGTGTGGGTATTCAAGTATTCTACACATTTGTTGAAAAGTTTATCCTTCCGTATAGAATTATCTTTGCACCATTGTCAGGGGTACCTGTTATCAATATGATTTATGACTCTAGATATTGACTATAATTGCTTGACTGAAGTAGTGTTTTTCAGATTTCTCCTAAAGCTACTCTTCTTTCCTCCTTTTTAAACTGTCCCCTTTGGAAGGAAGTCCTTATCCCCCCTCATTTAGGGTGGAATATCCGTATAATTTATTTCGAATTCTTACACATGGGAGATTTGTCTCTCATCCTCCATTTATTAATTTATTCAATCATGTATTTATATCAGTATGGACTCATGGATATTTATATATACTTTTAGTTATACTCCAATACTACTTTATCAACTTTGCTACTCAAATTATTTTAGCTTTGGCCATTGGGGCAGGCGAGGTCCTTCCGTTGGCTCCCATGTCCCTTTGACATACCTGCATCTATATACGCTTATTTTATAATTGCTTCCTTATTTCCAAGTACTACAAGATGCTTCAGACTCATCTTGTGTATTTTCTGCCCAGTCCTAGAATTAGCCATTTCTCCAAGAAACCTTGGTTCATTTTATTAGAGAATGGTATTTAAAACCAAGATCCGGGTGCTAGGTATACTTGTTGCTACTGAGATGCCTTTTTTTGTTTTTAATTTTTATTGGGGTATAATTGATTTACAATGTTGTGTTAGTTTCAGGTGTAGAGCAAAGTGAATCTGTTATACAAATACATATAGCCACTCTTTTTTAGATTCTTTTCCCATATAGGCCATTACAGGGTATTGAGTAGAATTCCCTGTGCTAGGGCAGATGCATTGGTTAAGCATCTGCCTACCAATGCAGGGGACACGGCTTTAGCCCTGGTCCAGGAAGATCCCACATGCTGCAGAACAGCTAAGCCCATGCGCCACAACTACTGAGCCTGCACTCTAGAGCCCACGAGCCACAACTACTGAGCCTGCACTCTAGAGCCCACGAGCCACAACTACTGAGCCCATGTGCCGCAACTACTGAAGCGCTCACACCTAGAGCCTGTGCTCCACAGCAAGAGAATCCACCTCAATAAGAAGCCTGCGCACCACAGTGAAGAGCAGCCCCCTTTCGCTGTAACTAGAGAAAGCTTGCGTGCAGCAACAAAGACCCAAACAGCCAAAAATTTTAAAAAATAAATAAATTTCTTAAAAGAATCTCTTAAAAAAAAAAAAAAGAATTCCCTGTGCTATATAGTAGGTCCTTGTTAGTTATCTATTTTATATATAGTAGTGTGTATGGGTCAATCCGAACCTTCCAATTTATCCCTCCCTGCCCCTTACCCCCCGATAACCGTAAGTTTATTTTCTACTGAGATACCTTTATTTAAGGTCCTCTCAGCTTATAGAGCAAAGAAATACATATGTGTCTATTAAACCATGTGTATACACGTATATAAATATTCTATATTTAAACACTATCTATTGTAGGTCAACATGAGTTCCTTCTGATGTCTCCAATTCTAATCCATTACCACATGATCATTCTAGCCTCCTCTCCTTGCTGATTTACATGTTTCCACATAAACAGTGAGAAACCAGGCTCCAACCATCTGTCATCCATTTATTTAATCATTCAGTTCAGGTATAACGTACAGTAGTATCAGTACTGTTAACCTATACCAACATAGGAAACAACTTTATCAGCTAAGGTATAGTACTTATGTGCAATCCTTTTGACTTTAGTCTTACAAATTGTATTCATTTCCAAAGTTACTTAGGTCAGCATCTTTTCTGTTACCCCCTTCTGTAAGGTTATATCATATCTTTGTAATAGAGTTAGATTTTGTGGTCACAGTCTACATTCTTTCCTGGGTCCCCCCATGCTTATGAATTATATATATATATATATATATATTTTTTTTTTTAATTTGGATACTTTAAGGTTCACTTTTTGTGTTGCAAGATTTTATGGGTTTTGACAAATTCTTAATGGCATGCATCTACCATTACAGTATCAAACTGAATAGCTTCACTGCCATAAACAGGCCCATGCTTCACTTATTTATCCCTTTCCCCCATCCTCTGGCAACCACTGACCTGTGTACTGTCTCTAAAATGTTGCCTTTTCCAGAGTCACATAATTGGAATCATACAATATGTTTCCTTTCAAGACCACCTTCTTTCACTTATTAATATATGCATTTAAGGTTCCTCCATATCTTTTCATGACTTGACAGCTCACTTCCTTTTATGATTAAATGCTGTCCCATTGTATGGATGCACAACAGTTTATCCTTTCACCTATTGAAGGACATTTTTTTTTTTTTTTTTTTTTGCGGTACGCGGGCCTCTCACTGTTGTGGCCTCTCCCGTTGCGGAGCACAGGCTCCGGACGCGCAGGCTCAGCGGCCACGGCTCACGGGCCCAGCCGCTCCGCGGGATCTTCCCGGACCGGGGCACGAACCCGTGTCCCCTGCATCGGCAGGCGGGCTCTCAACCACTGCGCCACTAGGGAAGCCCTGAAGGACATTTTGATTGTTTTCAGTATTTGATAATTATGAATAAAGCTACTGTAAACACATGTGTGCAGGCTTATGTGGACATAAGTTTTCAAAGTCAGTTGGAAAAATAATTAGGAGCATGATTACTGGATCATACAATAAACACTACGTGTAACTTTGTAAAAGACTACCAAATTGTCTTCCCTTTTGTATTCCCACCAGCAATGAATGTGAGTTCCTGTTCTACTGCAGACTCATCAGCATTTGGTAGTGTCAGCTTTTTAGATGTCAACCATTCTAATAGGCGTATAGTAGTAACTCGTTGTTTAAATTTGCAATTCCCTAATGAAGAATGATGTTGAGCATTTTTCATAGGCTATTGCCATCTGTATATCTTCTTTGATAAAACGTCTGTTTAGATCATCTGCCCATTTTTAATAGGATTATTTATTTTATTACGGTTTAGTTTTTAGAGTTTTTTTTTTTTTGAATATTCTGAGTACAAGTCCTTTATGCGATATGAGTCTTGCGGATATCTTCTCCCAGGCTGTGGCTTGTATTTTCACTCTCTTGTAAGAGTGCCTTCCACAGAAAAAGAGTTAACAGAAAAAGAGTTAATTTTAGTAGAGTGGAAATTATCAATTCTTTGTGCTTTAAGTGTTGCATCTAAAAACTCATTTTCAGACCCAAAGTCATCTATATTTGTACTTATATTTAGGTTTATAATCTAGTTTGAGTTAATGTTTGTGAAATGTGTAAGATGTGTCTAGATTCATTTCTTTTGGCATAAAGGTGTCCAATTGTTCCAGCGCCACTATTTCAATCTTCTTAAATTTATTAAAACTTATTTTATGGTCTGGAATGTGGTCTTTCCTGATGAAATGGATTAACTCTGAGATCATTATAAAAAGTCCCTTTTTATTTCTACTAACACTTTTATTTTAAAGTTTGTCTGAAACTACTGTAGTGCTCCAGCACTCTTAAGGTTAGAGCTTACATAGTATATCTCTTTGTATCTTTTTACTTCAACTTATTTGTATCTTTGACTCTAGAGCTTGCTTCCTATAGATATTTGGATATTGTTTATTATCCAGTCTAACCATCTCTGCCTTTTGATTCAATTTTTAATCCATTCACATTTCATATTATTACTGATATTTTTAGATTTACAGCTCTTATTTTAGTTCTTTTCTTCATGTCTCATGTCTGTTTTGCTACTCTAGTCC
>NW_006799066.1:0-10632 GCF_000442215.2 Lipotes vexillifer | reverse complement strand
TCTTTCCCTGCATTCTTTTGCATTAAGTGAATATTGACTAGTGTAACATTTTAATTTCTTTCATCATTGTTTCACTACATTTAAAAAAATATTTCCTTGTTCTAGACTTACCAGGTACATTTTAACTCATCAGCATCTACTTCAGACTTGTACTAACTAAATTGCAGTGTGATGTACAAATGCTACTCCTATGTACCTCTATCCGTCTTCCCCCTTTTGTGATATCATTGTTATATATAATTTCATTTTATGTTACAAACTCCAAAACACATTGTTATAATTAGTCCTTTACATAAGTTTATGTCTATTAAGAAAGTTTAGAAGCAACAAATGTAATTTTTTTTTTTTTTTTTGCGGTACGCAGGCCTCTCACTGTTGTGGCCTCTCCCGTTGCGGAGCACAGGCTCCGGATGCGCAGGCTCAGCGGCCATGGCTCACGGGCCCAACAGCTCCACGGCATGTGGGATCCTCCCGGACCGGGGCACGAACCTGTGTCCCTGCATCGGCAGGCGGCCTCTCAACCACTGCGCCACGAGGGAAGCCCCCAAATGTAATATTTTGAAACCCCCAAACTCATAAGACCCCAAGTTTTCCTCCTCCATCATTCCGTGCCTTCATTGATGGCATCATCCCCTCAGCAGAAAGATGCTAGGCATCACCTGTGACTCTTCCTTTTGCCTCATTTCCCACAGTGCATCAGTCAGGAAGCCCAGGTGATGCTGTCACCACCACATTGCCACTGCCAGAACCTTAGTTCAAACTCAGTCTTCACTGAACAATTGCTTTGCTTTGTATTCATCACCAGCTCCTCCTCCATTTTCCTCCATCAGTTATTTTTCTAAAGAGTAAATCGCATTAAGTCAGTCTCCTTCTTATAAACCTAAACACTTTAGCATTATATACAAGATCCTACATAAAACACATCTACCCCACCTATCTGTGGTCACACTCCAGCTTTCTGTCCTGGTCATCATCATCTCTTTCTCCCCATAAATAAAACATGACATACTTTGTCAAGAATCTTAGCCTATGCACACACGCTTCTCTTTCTGCCTGTGATGATATGACTCTAATTCTCTGCTTGTAGACTCTTCCAGGTGTGTCTTTTCTCTTTGGAAAGCTTTGTTTATGATTTACTCAGGCATTTATTCTATCCTCTGTATTTTTATAATCATTTGTAAGTGATTTACTATTTCAAACTACATTTGTATATTTGTAAATTTCCCCTCTCTTCTTCCAATCCCACCTTATGCTCTGAGATCACCTAGGCCTGAGACACAGTATTACTCACCTTGGAATGCCAGGAAGTTGGTGCCCAGTAAAGATTTGTTGAGACGGATAAATTAACTATTTAATTTAAAGATAATATTAACAAAAGTTGTCGACTTAATGTTACCCTCTCATAGTGGGGCACTGAGATATTTGCACTTTTTGAAAAGGATTATATACTGCTAGATACTTATTAAAATGCTTCTTTAGAAATTTCTCCTAGGTGTTATAATTTTATCTCTGTATTCCATCTCTGTGCTAAGTTAATTACTGATTTACCTAAGATTACAGTAGCTTCAATCTGCAATCTTAAATAAACTGGCGTTAGGGAAAACAACATATAGGTTTAGATTTTCAATAACCTTGCGTAAGCACTTTATAATTGAGCTATGCTAATGGAAAGTAGATTGAGATTGGTTGCTAGCACTATTTGCAACAAAAGAAATAAGGTTCTCAACTGGGATGTACAATGCTGAATTTTACGAAATCAAGACAAAGCATTTACTAGCCATGAATTGGAGTGCAGAAAGTTCTACATATTAACATAAGCAAAATGAGGTTTCTGGCCTTAGGCATCAAATTCAATCATTTCATCTCTCCAAGTAGCTCTTTCTCTATTTTAATATCCCCACAGGCACACACTCACAAGGATAGAAATGATGGAAGTAATTTTGAATTTTAAATCAAAATCAAAGTCTAAATGGACTACAGAATACAATATTTAGCATACAAGCCTTAGCATCCTAGCCCTTAAGACTCGGAAAGTGAAAGGATCTATTTAAAAATTATGATAGAATAATGTTTGCTTATTGAAGTTCCTAATATAATTTGGCATTTGAATTTTAAGCAACAAACCTAAATGCAAAAGTGATCAGTATACATTAAAACAATATTATTATTACAAATACTATAATTATTACAATACTGTTAGCCCTCTGTGTAAGTTAACTGATTAAATATTATACAAAGAGATTCTCTGCTTGGTAAGTTTAATTTAGTAAAAAATAAAGACACAAACACAGTGGACAAATTTGTGTTACATAAACAAAAGATATAAAAATTATGCACAAGCAAAAGGAATATTTAACTAAATATTTACAGTATCTTTAAATTGGATGTGATATTAGATTATACATCATATTGAGTTGCATCCAGAAACTGGAACAGAAATTAGAAGGTCCATCATTTAAGTCCAGTTAGGTGATTCTGTACTTACAGTGTCATGAAATCAACTCACCTTCAGCATCACCAGCAGGTTAATCTGATTAAGTGAGACTATTAACAAATTACTCCACTCCTGAAAAACATTAGGTGGTTCCCCATTACGTAGGGCTAAGTCTCACATTCCTTATGCTCATATTTAAAGCCATTCAGTCACTCTAGAAGCTGGAATTTTGGACGTTCTCTATCTTCCATAGTCTTATCTTTTGGGATTTTGAGTATGAGACTAATAATCTGTGTAAGTAAAAAAAAAAAAAGTGGATAACTATGCAAGCAAGAAAATGAAATTTATTTCTAAACAAAAGATAAAAGTCAAAGGAGGAATAAAGAATCAATACTAAACACAACATTTTTCTGATTGGGTCTGGGAATACAACATAAAATTATGTTCCAGGGTCAAAGCAATAGTGTTTATGTAATTATTCAGGCACCTCCTCTAGCAGCCAAAAACCCTCCCCACATCCTGCCCACATTACTGTATTTTGGTGTCAGAATCTGAAAGGCTTCCATGCAGGTAGTATATCTGAGAAGTGGTCTCGGGGAGTAAGAATGAGCTAGGGAAAGGTAATAAAATGATGCACTACTCTGCTGGCCATTAATGAGGGCCACTAGTGTCCAGTTCCACCAAGATCTTTTTTTTTTTTTTTTTTTTTCCTTGCGGTACGCGGGCCTCTCACTGCTGTGGCCTCTCCCGTTGTGGAGCACAGGCTCTGGACGCACAGGCTCAGCGGCCATGGCTCACGGGCCCAGCCGCTCCGCGGCATGTGGGATCCTCCCGGACCGGGGCACGAACCCGCGTCCCCCGCATCGGCAGGCGGACTCCCAACCACTGCGCCACCAGGGAAGCCCCCACCAAGATCTTTTGTTGGGCTTGTGAATATATTTCATATATGTGAAGCTTCCTCCAGGGACCAAAGCCAGAAGCAGTTACCCATCAGCTCAGCAGGGTGAACCTTCAAGAGCTAAATACCCACACTTTGAGTTACCCAGGCTTGAGTGCCTAGAAGATCCCATAAGTGCACAGTACCTTGGTATCAGAGGAGTCTCAGGGAGGAAAGGAGGGGCAAACAATAATCATCTGCTTAAAGTTGGTCAACACCTGTGCAGAAAGTGGCTGCCACAGCAGTGACTAGAGTGAGAGGGGGACTGAGAGGGGCAGACACACAAGCATGTTAGCTGACCATCACCTGTTGTCCTGGTTACAGATGTGCAATTGAAAAGCTGGAACATTAGCAACATCACACTACATTTGAGTGTGTGTAGACCTCTTGACACCACTAAGAAAATGTGGCTTCAGCTAGCACCTGCTCTGTTAGGTGTGCTGGGCAAATTAGAGATACTAAGTGTTGTATTAATGAATATAAATTTTGATATTCCTGCTTGGGCCTAAATTACCTCGTAGTAGGATCCAAATCTGTGTTTCTATTGGGAAGCCCTGTAATAGAAGGGGGATCCACTGGGCATGTCCCGCTGCTATGGTCTGAATGTTTGTGTCCCCCCAAATTCTTGTGTTGAAGCTTAATTCCCAATGTGGTGGCACCTTTGGGAGGTGATTAGGTCATGAAGGTGGAGCCCTCATGAATGGGATTAGTGTCCTTATAAGAAAAAACCAGGGAGCTAGGCCTCTCTCAGCTCTGTGAGGATACAAAAAAGCAGCTATCTAAGTCAGGAAGCAGGTCCTCAGAAGACACTGGATCTGCTGGCACCTTGGTCTCCAATTTCCAACTGCCGGAACTGTGAGAAACTTATAGGCATTAAATAAAATGTGCATCAAATACATACAAATATGTAATTACTTCCCAATACCACAATGACTATATTAGCAGCCAAATAAAACCTGAATTAATCACAGAGAGATCAGTTCATGCTCTACCAAGTGGCAAACCAAGCTTGTTATTCAAAGCACTACCTTCATTTTTGAGAGAAAAATGGGTACCTTATGCTTAATTGGTGTTTCCCCTTCTTGTTTCATTTTATGAAGCTCTTGTCTACTTACATGAGTTAATATATAACTATTTCATTTGTCTTGGTCTGAAAACTTGAATGGTGATTCAACATTAAAGTAAGGAATGAAATAAGTGTTAGGATAAGAAATCAATAAACATGATCTCTCATGATTTTAACAAGTAGGATAGCCCACAGGGAGTAATGTCAAAGGCGTACTTGGTGGCTTGAATGGCACTGGGCATACTATAAAGAAGCCAGTTTAGTCCAGGCATGATTGAGATAGATGTTCTCTAAATACCAGAATTACCAGTTGAGCCACTCACTTCAGTTCAGTTGTCAAACATGGCAAGAGTGTGTGTTGCCACTGAGGCTTGCTCCACCGTCCTCTGGGCAGAGACTCTTTGCTCTAGAGTGGGAGCTGGGGGAGGAGGTCAGGAATGAAATTCACAGCCCAGTGAGGATCTTCTGTAGCCCAGAGCTGGGCCATGTGGTACCTGTGGATGTTCACAGGCTGCAAATGCACCAGGGATAGTGACACAGGACTCTGGGGAAATGGGTGCCCTTCCCCAGCTGTACTGTCTCAACTCTGCCTACAGAGCAGGAATACTTAGACATTTCCTGGAACACCTGCAGAGCCCCCAAGGAATGGCTGCTCTGCGACACAGAGCTGGGGTAGAGCTGCTACTGAATGCTGGGCTTCTCACTGTTCTCATATAGTTTCAACAGTTTTAATGAATAAATGCCTCCTACTCTGTTGTAAGCCCTTGGATCAACCTCTGGAGACAATAAATGATTGTTTTTACTAATTTTGACCAGTTTAACACTTGCCTCTCCGGGGGAGATTTTTCACTGAGCTCATCCTACTCTCTCTCTAGAAATCCAAACTACTTGTATTTTAAACCCAGTTTTGCAGCCCTCTAACTTTCAAACCTTGGACAGATCACCTGGACTCAATTTCTTCCTCTGTGCCTCTTCTTATGTAAAATAGAGATATCAATAGAATCTACCTCATGTGGGTGTTGTGAGAATGAAATGATTTTATTTTTGTAATACCTTTGGAACATTGCCTGGAACAGAGTTTGTGCTGCTTTGAAGTTGGCTACTTTCTTGTCCTAGTGTGCAAGTTTCAGACACTTGACACTACATACATATACATACACAAAAGCTTGTTACCTACTGCTGTGAAAATCTAGGATGAAAGCTATTCCAGTGAGAACCAGAAAGACATCCACCTTCATTTCCTTTTGATGGAATGCCCTGCCCACTGTAAAAACATTGCCCGGTGCATATCAGGTGCTAACCAATCAGAGTACTGACCCCTCTGTCCTTGAGGAAGAGGTAAGTTGGAGAGAATGCTTGAAGTGTTCTCTTCAACAGTCCACTTTTGAAGGGAGAATATGATTGAGTGCATGTTCTGTGGAAATTATGAAGGGGCAGGACTAATAATTCTCTTTTCTCAACGAAAGCTAATGCTCAGGTTTGATACATTTTTATTGCATTGATTTTGTTTGTTTGTTTCCATTTCTTGCCGCTCTTTGAAAGGAATATACAGAAATTCTTTAAGGAGTAAAGCAACAGAGAATTTCAGTGTACTCACTGGTACATTGTTTCTTCCTTGCGTGAATCTTACACGCTCATAATTATATTTTAAACTTGTGTTCATTTCTATGCTTCAATAAGCCCTCAACAAGGTATCTGGAAGCTAGAGATGAGGCTTACATCTACTGAATAATTTAAACCTAGTGGGCAGGGGAAACCTAGTATAAAGAAAATGATAAATCAAAAAGACTTGAAGAAAAGATATTTGTTTATAAGCAAAACAACCGTGATGACAAACCACTTTTTAAAAAGTAGAAATAGACTCTGGTTAAAATATATTTACAGAAATACCTGAAAGTGAAGATAAGAAGATGATTATTCAGAGAATATCCCCGTCATAAATATTTTACTATGGTTTTAAAATGTTTGTATCCTAACTTGGTTTTCAGTACAATTGCAGAATAACACTGATTTATAATAGCTGTACATTCATTTGGCTATATTCTCCCTACAGATGTGTTTACCATCTAGAATTCCTTTATAAATTCAACATTCTTTCAGTGAGTCTTTTCTAGATCCTTCTTTATGCTTTCCTTGTGTCATAAACCAGCTTCACTAAGGAGTATCTTTAAGAGTGTATATCTTCTGGAGGGTTTTTTGTGGTTTTTTTTGTACTTTTTAAAAACTCTCCAGCAAGTGGGAATAGAGGGACTATATCTCAACATTATAAAAGCCATATATAGCAGACCAACAGCTAACATTATACTCAGTGGTGAAAAGCTGAAAGCATTTCCTCTAAGATCAGAACAAGACAAGGATGCCTACTCTCACCACTTTTGTTCAACATAGTTTTGGAAGTCCTAGCCACAGCAATCAGAGAAGAAAAAGAAATAAAAGGGACCCAGTTGGAAAGGAAAAAGTAAAACTGTCACTCTTTGCAGATGATATGCTACTATACATAGAAAATCCCAAAGATGCCACCAGAAAACTACTAGAGCTCATCAATGAATTCATTAAAATTTCAGAGTACAAAATTAATGTACAGAAACTTGTTGCATTTCTATACACTAACAACAAACTATCAGACAGAGAAATTATGGAAAAATCCCACTTACTATCATATCAAAAAGAATAAAATACACAGGAATAAACCTACCTAAGGAGGCAAAAAAAACCCTGTACTCAGAAAATTATAAGATGCTGATGAAAGAAATTGAAGATGACAAAAACAGATGGAAAGATATACTGTGTTCTTGGATTGGAAGAAGCAATAACATTAAAATGACCATACTACCCAAGCCAATTTACAGATTCAGTGCAATCCCTATCAAAATACCAATAGTATTCTTCACAGAAATAGAACAAACAATTTTAAAATTTGTATGGAAACACGAAAGACCTTGAATAGCCAAAACTGTCTTGAGAAAGAAGAACAGAACTAGAGGAATCTTCAGACTATACTACAAAGCTACTACAAAGCTATACCCAAAGTCAGACTTCAGACCATACTACAAAGCTACAGTAATCAAAATAGTATGCTACTGGCAAAAAATTGGTAGATCAATGGAACAGGATAGAAAGCTCAGAAATAAACCCACACATTTATGGTCAGTTCATCTACAACAATGGAGGCAAGACTATACAATGGAGAAAAGACAGTCTCTTCAATAAGTGATGCTTGGAAAACTGACAGCTACTTGTAAAAGAATAAAATTAGAACATTCTCTAATACCAGATACAAAAGTAAACTCAAAATGGATTAAAGACCTAAATGTAAGACTGGACACTATAAAGCTCCCAGAGGAAAACATAGGCAGAACACTCTTTGACATATATTCTGGTGTTTTTCATTTATTTTCAGCTTTGACAAGGGGTAGGATAATAATAGAATAGAAAAGTGTACTAACAGCACAATAAAATTCCAATCCACTAGTACTTGAGAATTAATTAAGTTGATTCTGCTAATAAGAATTCCAAATATCTGTAAGAAAATCAATTGGTGGTTGGAAAAATCTCTCAAAACAAGGAGATGCTGGTGCTCCCCCCAGGTTCTTCCATGTATTAATTGTGCAGTTGGGGCTTGATGTTTGCAGACACTGTGTCTCAGTCTTCTCTGCAAAATGAGACAGTTGGCAACATCAGGAGCCCAATATGGCTTAGACTACACATCAGAATTGCCTAGGAGCTATCTGAAAAAGATGGTCCTACAAACTACCCAGGAGATGCCACATCTAGTGAGATAGTTTCTGGGAATCTGTCTTATACTTTATACACTGATTCTGAGGAAGCCAGGCTTATGGACTTAAGATTTGGAAAGGCTGGGTCAGATAAAGTCCTGCTTTACACAAAACTGTAGTTCCTTAAGAAGTGAAAATGGTAAACAACAAAGTATTTTCTTCCACCTTCTGCCGTATTCTTTGTGATGTGTATTTTCTGCTAGTGAATTCCTCCAAGATCTTTTAGAAATCTCTTTAAAAACCCAAGAACAGGGCTGAGCCACAAGGAGGTTGGGAGTAGAAGGAATTTCTAGACTTAAAGTGGCTCTAGATACCTAAATAGCATAAATTCATGGATCTTTACCCTCAATTTATATCATTAAGTGCCTCGGCTACTCTTTGCCCATCCATGACTCTCTCAGCTTCCACCTGGCTTATTCATTCCCCAGGTCCAGTAGGAATGTCAGAAAGAGGAAACCCGATTGATCCTTCTTAACTCTTCATTCCAGGCCACATGGTACATGCTGCTGGTAATCACCTGCTACTCATAAAGATAATGACACAGAGCTATCCCTCTACCAGGGACTGTGGGTGAGGCAAGTTCAGCTGGCACTTCTCACTTATGGGTAATAATCCAACTACACTTTATTTTTAATAGGTCGATATTATTCATGTTATACAGACAATCTTCAAGCTCTAATATCATATGTCATATTTATCATTTACCAACTAAATTTATATATACATTAAGAGATGTAGTGGAATAAATCCATACTAACCAAATACTAAACTCTGTAATAGCCTAGACATTTTTAAGGAACTCAGGGGATAAAGATTAACTTGTGCTACCTTGGGTCCAATTGAAATTTTATGACTCTGTGTAATGAGGGTGTAAATTGCCTTCAGCCTCAGATATGCTGCCATTAAGAAGTTGTGGTTTCTCATTCATATGCCAGATAAGCATGAGTTTACTTCCTTTTGCTCCACAGAGCAAAGGGAAAAGGGACCAATTCGTAAATTTACAACGGGAGACCAGATGAAAGTCACTGCAGCTACTCTCATGTCTACCAGCTGTTCACAGCAAAATCAGACAATTAGCCTGCTTCTGGTATCTGTTTTAAGTACACTTAGAACATCACAAACATGGTCCTTTAGTCTTAGATTGGCATTCAACTTTGTGACTGCTTCTCAAAATCACAGACCATTCTCCACTCCAGAATTAAAACTAAATTGGGTATTTTTAATTCTTTCTCCTGCTAACACATTTCTGGGTACCACTTACTATCAAGACATTACACAAGCTGTTCCCAGTTTAGTGACTATTGATGCCAGACCATAAATTTCAAGGTCAGCTCAAAGTCATGCAGCACTTTGTCAGAGGATGCAGGAATCTGTGTGTGAATTTCCTTCGCAGTTCTCTCCAAGTGATATTTCCACACTCTTCTTAAGTGCTCCATATGAGAGCTAAAGGGGTGTTTTTTTTTTTTTTTTTAACATCTTTATTGGGGTATAATTGCTTTACAATGGTGTGTTAGTTTCTGCTTTATAACAGAGTGAGTCAGTTATACATATATATATGTTCCCATATCTCTTTAAAGGGGTGTTTTAACAGCTGTGTCAGTCATAAGAGCTCGCTTCAAAGAGACTGTATTATTTGTTATAGTTTCACACACATTATAGTTCCTTTAATTTACATAAACATATTAATCTAAAGTCAAGATACTTATTAAAATAGTCACAGATAATATCAGGGATCTGAAACTGCATCCGGGCCTTTTTGAGCTTTATGAAAGTTCAGCCCATGCCTATACCTACAACATGACTGAAACCCAGTCCTGTAGGATCTTACCCTAGGTACCTTTAAGATCAATACAATTTACTGCATGATCAATTTTGCTGAAGTGATCAGTATTGATCATGATGTATCAATCAATGATCATGATGTAAATTAATGTATCAGTGATTTAGTTCCTAACTGTACGCACACACAATCATCATCAACCAGATGCTGCCAGTGTAGAAACTGGGTATTTCAGAAGGCATATTCACCATTTCAAGCCATACGGGCATCATTTAGCTGAATGCAATGACTGTGTTACTTTCCTTCTAAGAGAAACTTGTGTGCTAGATAATCTGACTGCTACTGTGTATTGAGAATAAAGTCAGACAATCCATCATGTGGTAGGAGTGAATGCACATCCAGGAAAATGGGAGAAGAGAGGCAATTTCAAAAAAAAAAAAAAAAGAAAACCTTAAGTTAATGCCCAGTGCCTTATAATAAATAGTCAATACTTTAAACTTGTTAACCTTGAAACTACAAACATACACACACACACAAATACACCCACCCTCTGAGTTTGGACCTCCTGCAGATGGGAGACAAGATCTCAGGGAAGGAGATCCAGTCAACTTCTCTCTTTCCTCACTGAGTAGGACTCTT
>NW_006799064.1:0-349 GCF_000442215.2 Lipotes vexillifer | reverse complement strand
TATTAGATTAATGATAATAGCCATTATAAGTAGTATTGATGTGGTGGATTGTTTTAGGAAATAATTGTTGGATGCTTCTGTAGCTTATGGGTTCGTGTTTTTTATTAGAATGGGGAAACCATTAACCAGTGTGAGCTTGTTATACAATTATATTTCCTGAGATAAGGGTCAGTAGAATGATAGTAAAAACAATGAGAGTTTATTAGTACAGGAAGGATATATGACAACATTTTGTGGGTATGGGCTTAAAGCTTACTTACAGAACCTTACTATATAGCATGTGGTATAATGTGGTAGCATGGGGAATGTAAAATTCTTAGGAAGAATTCAATTCCAGGAATAAGAGCAT
>NW_006799063.1:0-217 GCF_000442215.2 Lipotes vexillifer | reverse complement strand
CCTGAGTGCGCCAGAGCCCCCGAGTCAGCGGCTCCTTTAACCCCGTCCTGTCTGAGCCAAAAAGAGACGCCCTCCAGCGACCTACACGGTGAGGCAGGGCCAAATCAAAAGATGAGCCCCTGTGAGCGGTGAGAACAAAGAAGAAAAAGGGAAGTCTCTCCCAGCAGCCTCAGAAACAGTGGATTAAAGCTACACAATCAACTTGATGTACCCTGCC
>NW_006799062.1:0-1903 GCF_000442215.2 Lipotes vexillifer | reverse complement strand
CCCACATGCCACGGAGCGGCTGGGCCCGTGAGCCACGGCCACTGAGCCTGCGCGTCCGGAGCCCGTGCTCCACAACGGGAGGGGCCACAACAGTGAGAGGCCCGCGTACCACAAACAAAAATAAAAACTAAAACAAACCGCAGGCACACTACATTTGAATCTTAGGGATCCCATATTCATTCCAATATTCTGGGCACACACACAAAAGGTTTTCCATCTGTCAATCACTTTCTTGTTCTTCATCTAAAGAAAAGGTCAATGTCTCCACTTGGGAATGTACTTTAAGACCACATATAAATGCTGCCAAACAGACAGCCCCACCCCTACCTGTTGGCTTTGAAATGACCCAGAGCCCGATCCACCCCTCCACCTCTGCCCACCCATCAAAACGCCTGGAGTCCCCAGTGCAGAACACTAAGAGAGGCCTTCTTATAGGATACTGAGCATTTTCTTCCATTCTAGGGATGTAGAAGTGTATAAAAGCGCTACACTCTTAGCGAAGGTGTACATATTCCTTTCTCCTTCTGCATCCTTCTCCCAACCCACTGCTTGTGACCAAACTTTGCCTTTAGTGACCCTACCATTATAGGAGACGGATGTAGTCTTAGCATCCAAATGCAGTCCTCCTCATCCTTTATAGATAGGGATTATGCCTAGTTAAATCAGCACTATTAATGCTATTCTACGGGCACGGCATGTCTTGATCTGGTTACCCAACGACCATAGATAACAAGATGTTGACTTCCCCAGTGGTCCAGTGGTTAAGACTCCGGGCTCCCAATGCAGGGGGCAGGGGTTCAATCCCTGGTTGGGGAACTAAGATCCCGCGTGCCATGCGGCACGGCCAAAAAAAATAAATAAATAAGCTAATGTGATAACAAGATGTCTATAGGAAAACTTCCTCCAAATGCTGAACACCTTACAAACCAACCTGAGGGATGAAAATTCCCTCTAGACTAAAAAGATGCTGTGTTTATGTGTTTAGCCTCAAAGGTGCTGTGTTTATCTGGAACTGTTGCTTAAATTTCCAGTGAGGTCAGCAGCCTGACCTGCCTTTGAGGTGGACGGTCCCAGTCATGGACTAAGAACAAGCCACCACTCTGTCTCTCAACAGCTGTGACATAGAACTGTCCATTTGCTCCAGCCTGACCTGGACCTGGGGGAGCTCTGGGCAGGCGAATCATTCGGCCTTCCTTGGAATCAACTTTCATTACATATTTCTTCAACATATATTCAAGATAAAGGTTGAGCATCACTTATGGGAGGAGGGTCAAACAGGAAGGCCACAGGTAGTATTGTCCTAATTTGTATTCCCAGTCACAAACTAAAAGCCCTGCAATTAACTGAATCTACTTTCTTTAGAAGGTACTTTATGACCGACCACTTAAGTGCTTCAAGTAGCTTACAAGAGGCCAGATAGTGGGCACGACTCACAGAATGAATTCTCGGCAGTCAGCCCTTGTGTATGGCTGGCCCTCACTCCTGGTTTTGGGTAGGGACCCTCTCCTTGCTCCTTTGGATGACCGTGGAGCCCCCTGCTGCGGACAACAGGCCCATATTCTATTTCCCTGAGGGTAGTAAAGAGGCGAAATCAAAGAGACTGTAATTAGCTATTGATTTCTTTCTTACCAAAATTCTATTTAAAAAACAAGGTCTTTTAAACTTAAATTAGTCCTCAGAACAACCCATGAAAAACTGAAAGCACAAGAAGAGTACCCAGAATTTTCAATGGCTCCATTCCAGGTGCTGTTAGGCTGTTTCCAACTACAATAAAGAGCCCCTGCCTTGGAATTTAAAGAAATAAAAGCCTAGGGCAGTGATTCTCAAACTTTAGCTTGCGTCAGAATCAGAATATTTGTTCAAACACAGACTGCTGGGCTCTGTTCACGGTTTTCGGTTCAGC
>NW_006799061.1:0-430 GCF_000442215.2 Lipotes vexillifer | reverse complement strand
CCCTTGCCCGCCTGGTCGGGGTGCGCGTCGAGGGAGGGAGAAACCATGGATCCCGGGCAGCAGCAGCCGCCGCCTCAGCCAGCCCCCCAGGGCCAAGGGCAGCCGCCCGCGCAGCCCCCCCAGGGGCAGGGCCCGTCGTCCGGGCCCGGGCAGCCGGCACCCCCGGGGTCCCAGGCGGCACCGCAGGCCCCCCCCGCCGGGCACCAGATCGTGCACGTCCGGGGGGACTCGGAGACCGACCTGGAGGCGCTTTTCAACGCCGTCATGAACCCCAAGACGGCCAACGTGCCCCAGACTGTGCCCATGAGGCTCCGGAAGCTGCCTGACTCCTTCTTCAAGCCTCCAGAGCCCAAGCCCCACTCCCGACAGGCCAGTACTGATGCAGGCACTGCAGGGGCCCTGACTCCACAGCATGTTCGAGCTCACTCCT
>NW_006799060.1:0-452 GCF_000442215.2 Lipotes vexillifer | reverse complement strand
CCTAAACTGTCCCCATTCCCTAACCCTAACCCTAACAGTTACCCAAAGCCTTACCTTAACCCACGCCATCATCCTAACCAGTAGACTAACACTAACCAGTGCCCTAACACGTACGCTAACCGTAAACCGTTATCATACCCGAAACTGTACCCTAAACCGTCCCCTTTCCCTAACCATAACCCTAAACCTAACACTAACACTAACCCTTACCCTTAGCCTTACCCTAAACTGTGCCCTAATACTAATCCGTACGCTAACACAAGCCCATGCCCTAACAAGTACGCTAACCCTAAACCGCTGACATACACTAACCTGTACCCTAAACCGTAGCCGTTCCCTAACCCTAACCCTTACCCTAATCATAACCCTAACCCTTAGCATTAGGCTCGCCCTACACCGTGCCATAATACTAACCTGTACGCTAACACTAACCTGTACCCTAATAGGTATGC
>NW_006799058.1:0-258 GCF_000442215.2 Lipotes vexillifer | reverse complement strand
GCATCTGCAGGCTTTGCAGGTGCAGGAGCCAGCGCAGCTGCAGGAGCCGCCTGCCAGGAAGGGAAAGGCCAGCAGTGAGCAGGGAGAGGGGACGCAGGAGCTACGGCAGACGGTCAGCAAAGCCTCCCTGAGCCCTCCTCCTCTGTCGGGACCCAGCCCTGGGAGCTCGTGTGCACTCGGGCGGATAGAGAAGCCCCAGCTCCTCTCTTCTGGTCCGAGGAGAGTAGGGCCCCTCCTGACGGGACTCCACAGGGAAGG
>NW_006799057.1:0-211 GCF_000442215.2 Lipotes vexillifer | reverse complement strand
AAGAGATATAGGATGGTATCTGAGGGAGAAAGTAGCAAGCATTTTATTTTTAAGTTCTATATTCATACATTTTCTTTACACTAATCCTTTAGCAATACCATGGGTTCAATCATTTTTCCTACCCATATGACTCCAAAATATCTGTCTCTAGCCTTGACCTAGTCCCCAAACTTCACCACCAAATTGCTAACCACACTGATTGTAAGTCTGC
>NW_006799056.1:0-2394 GCF_000442215.2 Lipotes vexillifer | reverse complement strand
AAAAAAAAAAAAATAGACATTTATTTATTATTTACCATAAAAGAAAATGTACAAGAGCCTGTGATCTGCAAATTGTTTGAAAAATCTGAACTCCAGTTTAGTTTCTAGTCCTGTGTTCATACATAAATTGGTGATGTCATTGTCACTGGCTAATATCTTCAAAATTTTAAAAGCAATGATATGTGTTTTTAAAGTCCACCTATACCATAAGTCATCATCATTTCAACTAAATAGGGTATTTGGTTATCTCTGGATTGAAGAAAGTGGCACATGTCAGAACTCTGAATGAAAGTGTTTGAATAAGAGAAAGACTTTGGCCTAATTTATCTGGACCTTATTACATCTAATGTGTAATAACCATGATCACAAAGAGTGTTTTAGTCTACTGATTTTTCAGCCTGAGGTGACCAACAGAACACCTTATGGATAATAAATTATCATTTTACCCTTTGCTTAGGACTGGCCAACTTTGGCTGGTACTGAGTTCAAAATTGTACTCTCTCTTGGGTACCATGTTATCTTTCATTTGGAAAAAAAGTGAATTCTATATCATCTGCTTCATTCAACATTTTTTGTTGTTGTTGTTAGTTTAATCATCTGGCTTGTGTCTTCATGATGACTTTAGAATGTTGGCTCTCAAGAGAAAAGTACTGATCCTTAGGGAAAAATTTGGACATCTCTGGAAGACTCTGAGTTGTCACAATTATTGGAAAACTTCACTAACATTTAGTAGGAAGGGACCAGGGTTGCTAGATCCCCTTCAATGTAAGAGACAGTGAACATAATGAAGAATGTTCTGTATGACTTTCAGATGTTCTAATGGCCAACCATGTACTTTACAAATGTAATAACAGCTATCTGAGCCCAGAACCTAACTAATTTTTACATATAAATCCAGATATTTTTGCTAGTTTTTTAATATATATTGCATTTTTCAGATACTTAACAAGTGTGAAAATCAAGGGAAGAATATGCTTTATTTATATTTTTGGAAATTTATACCAATAATTATTTGATATTTTGGAAAATATTCTACTGAGAACAATGCATTGAAATTCAGGTCACATGTGCCCAGAAGATTATTGGGTTTTATTTGTAGCTGACATATGAATGGCTACTTTTTATATATGGTGGAAACATCAACTAGTTAATTAAGTCTTCTAGTATAGTCAGTTCCAAGCACTTAGACATAAAAATACATATTATTAGAATGCATAAGTGATCTGGAAGATAGACTAAAGGAAATTACCCAAATAGAATAACAGACACAAAGACAAATGAAATAAAAAACTAGTGCATCATATGAGATTTCTGGGATAATATCAAATGTGCCAACATTTGCATTATAGGGGTTCCAGAAGGAGAAGAGAGAGAGAGAAGGGTATCAAAAATATATCTGAGAAACTTATGGCTAAAAACTTACCAAACCTAAAGAATGAAACAAATATACAGGTAGAGGAAGCACAGAGGGTCCCAAACAAGTTGAACACAAACATACCCACACCAAGACATATCATAATTAAAATGTCAGAAGTAAATGATAAAAAGAGAATTCTAAAGGCAGCAAATGAAAACAAACAGTCATACACCAGGGAATCCTCATGAGGCTATCAGCTGATTTCTCTGCAGAAACTTTACAGGTCAGAAGAGAGTGGCATAATATATTCAAAGTGCTGAAAGTGAAAAATCTGCAACCTAGGATTCTCTATCCAGCAAGATCATTTAGAATAGAAGGAGAGATACAGAGCTTCTCAGACAGGAATAAACTAAAAGAATTCAGCAAAATAAAACCCACCATAAAGGAAATGTTGAAAGGTCATCTTTAAATGGAAAAGAAGCAAAAAATCTATAGGAAAAGTCCCAGTAGGAGAGGCAAATATAGAGTAAGGACTGAAGATCACTTAAATAAACCAGTGACATATATTAAAAGACAAAAAATTGTTAAAGCAACTATAACTACAATAAACAATAAAGGGAATAGGCATGAAGATATAAAATATGACATCGTAAATACAAAATGTGGGGGAGAAGAGTAAAAATGTAGATCTTTTGGAATATGTTTGCATGTGAATGACTAATAGTTTAAATCAAGTAGCTAAAATTATGGGTCAACATATATGAACCCCACTGTGACCATAAATCAAAAATCTACAGTAGAGAGACAAAAAAAAGAAAAAAAAGGAACCCAAGCATACTACAAAAGAAAATCATCAACCCACAATGAAAGAAACAAAAAAATGGTATGAACAGTGAAGAACTACAAAAACAACTGGAAAACAAGTAATAAAATGACAACACGTACATATCTATCAATAATTACTTTAAACATCAGTGGACTGAATACTCTGAACAAAAGATTTAGGGTGGCTAATTGGATTAAAGAAAAAAAAAAAA
>NW_006799055.1:5684279-5718009 GCF_000442215.2 Lipotes vexillifer | reverse complement strand
AGTGGATGTGGATATGTGTGTGTGTGTGTGTGTGTTCTAGAAGGAAACTCAGTGGATGTGGATAGGTGGAAGATAAAGGAGGAGTAGGTAATGGAGCACTGCCCTTGAGGAGGGGCCAGGGGCAGTAGCAGAGGACCAGTGATGGCAGGGGCCCTGTGAGGAGGGGCTGAGACAAAAGAGAAGGAGCAAAGGCCAGTGCATATGCATAGATTCATTTTATTAATTTTTTAAATTTTATTTTTAAATTTTTATTAAATTTTGATTTTTTTTTTATTGGAGTCTAGTTGCTTTACAATGTTGTGTTAGTTTCAAAGTGAATCAGTTATATGTATTCATATGTCCCTTCTTTTTTGGATGTCCTTCCCGTTTAGGTCACCATAGAGCACTGAGTAGAGTTCCCTGTGCTATGCAGTAGGTTCTCATTAGTCATCTATTGTATACATAGTATGAATAGTGTATATGTGTCAATCGCAATCTCCCAAGTCATCCCACCCCCCTTCCCCCCTTCATAAATTCATTTTAATGGAGGGGGTAAATAGTTCTTGCCTGTTACTCTGTATTTGTTTCTGTTGTTCGGGGCAAGTTCACCCACTGAGAATACGGAGGAGGTGGACTTGAGGGTAGACATAGCCGTGTAAATAGCTTTTCAGAGGAATAAGGGGAGGAAATGGCTAGTAGTTATTGACTATTTACTGTGTTTTGGTCAGAATTTTAATTGCTTTAAATTTATTAACTCTTTTAATCCTCACAATAACTCTATAAGGCAGATACAATAATCATCCCTATTTTACAGAAAAGGAAACTGAGACACAGAGCTCTTTAAATACATTGACAAATATCTTGACAGTGGAGGACTTGAGCTCAACATTTGGACTCAACAGACCAGCCTTTAATGGATTCGTGTACGCATGGGGCACTAATACTTTGTTTATTCATTTAGCAAACGCCAATTGAGTAATCTGTACGTGCCAAGACCTGTTTCAATCATGAGGGATGCACTGACAAACTGGTAAAGGTGCTTATGTTCGTATTTTAATGATGGAAGGTTGACAAGAAACAAAATAGAAAAATACACTGTGTAGTTTGTAGTTGGCAAAAAGTGATATAGAAAAAAAGGAGAACACAGACAGGTGCAGGGGCTGGAGGTGGGCTGTGAGTACAGTGGAGTGGAACTCATTTGGGAGGGGAACGGGTTAGCCCTGTAGACATCGGCGAGAAGGCATTCCAGTGCCCGAGGCGTGACTGTGACCAAATGTGTATCTTTCTTATAAATCACAATATCACAATAATTCTTTTTCTGTCTGAAAATGAATACAGTCACAGGTCACTTCTGATGTCAAGTCCTGCCTGAACCCCAAGGGAGTCGAGTGCTTCCTACTTTGGGATTCACACACCCCTTTGCTTCATGACATGCTGTTTTGTGTATTTTAAGTTCTATAACCAACACTGTGGGCCTCTGAGAAAGGTTTGTAAAAGATCCTTTCTCTATCATAGCCCCCAAAGTGTCACTATTTAATCATGGTTATCCTCATTTTTTCTCTCCATCTCTAATGTTTTTTTTTTAACGTCTTTATTGGAGTATAATTGCTTTACAAAGGTGTGTTAGTTTCTGCTGTATAGCAAAGTGAATCAGCTCTGTGTATACATATATCCCCATATCACCTCCCTCTTTCATCTCCCTCCCACCGCCCCATCCCTCCCCTCTAGGTGGTCACAAAGCACCACGCTGATCTCCCTGTGCTATGAGGCTGCTTCCCACTAGCTATCTGTTTTACGTTTGGTAGTGTATATATGTCCATGCCACTCTCTCACTTCATCCCAGCTTACCCTTCCCCCTCCCCATGTCCTCAAGTCCATTCTCTACGTCTGCGTCTTTATTCCTGTCCTGCCCCTAGGTTCTTCAGAACGTTTCTTTTTAAGATTCCATATATATGTGTTAGCATACGGTATTTGTTTTTCTCTTTCTGACTTACTTCACTCTGTATGACAGTCTAGGTCCATCCACCTCACTGCAAATAACTCAGTTTCATTTCTTTTTATGGCTGAATAATATTCCATTGTATATATGTGCCACATCTTTATCTGTTCATCTGTCGATGGACACTTAGGTTGCTTCCATGTTAGTGCTCTGCTTAACACATGTGAGTATTCAAAAAAGTTTGTTGAAAGCAAAAAAATTAATTAAGTTCCAGATAGAGCGTCTTCCAAAGCCTGTCAGTATGATGCTGGAATGTCTCAACAATATAACCTAATGCTGACAGTGACCTCTAGAAAGGAGCATCATTTATTTGTAGTGACAGTTTAAATTAATAAGCTGGTGGATTTTATCAGTGAGGCGGTTACAGATTTCCAACTTTTGGACTCCTCAGAGCTGGGGAGGGCCCAGAAGGTGGTCCTGGGACTTTATCGCGTGTCTGGGCCACCAGAGATGCGGACTCAACGTGGGCGTCATTCTGTAAACGCGCTGACACCGCGCAAGGCTCTCCAGTTGCCTCGCGGACCCTGTCTTGGCTCGGAGGCCAGCCTCTCTTATCCCGATTCCAACCTGTCCTCTCCGATCTCCGGGGGGGCGGCGGGAAGGAGAGAGACAGGAGAAGGTGCTTTGTTATTTGCTCTCTGATGGGAGAAGCCTCGGATAAGCAGCCCCATCTCAAGTCTGTGGAACGATCAGGGTAGGAATAGCAAAGAAAAGGAATTTTTTTTTTAAGTTCCTATGAAATCATAATAAGAAAGAAGGGACAATTTAAGCCTCTTTCATTCTCCTTGATTGTGAGCCAGCAATTTTGGAGACCTCTGACCACTCCTACTCCGAAATGAAGATGCCTGGTGTAAAATGCTAAGCCAGCCGGGCCTCCCGGCCATACGTCTGGAGCATCCTTTACAGCATGTGTGGCCCTTTCAAATCCTGCTGTTGTTACCGGGGACCATTTCCAGCAGCCGTGAAGGAATCCTATAAAAGGACGAGAGAGAGGCATGGACATATATACACTAACAAACGTAAGGTCGATAGCTAGTGGGAAGCAGCCGCATGGCACAGGGATATCGGCTCGGTGCTTTGTGACCGCCTGGAGGGGTGGGATAGGGAGGGTGGGAGGGAGGGAGACGCAAGAGGGAAGAGATATGGGAACATATGTATATGTATAACTGATTCACTTTGTTATAAAGCAGAAACTAACACACCATTGTAAAGCAATTATACCCCAATAAAGACGTTAAAAAAAAAAAAAAAAAGTCGGCACAAAACACACCCTGACCATCACCACACCTCTCAGCTGTTTCGGTGGGAGCTTTTCTGCAGTGTAGCAGTGAGTTGCCTGAGGAGGGTTGTTTTTGTCTTAAGAAACCACCACCCTGGCCTCACTCAGCCTGGCTGTTTCTTCCTGAAAAATTCCTATTACCTTTTCACCCTGGTTGAAAGGGGGAGTCAACCCATTTTCTAACGCTTTTTACTGGTATTCTCACATTAAAACTTCAGAGATACAGAATTATTTTCAAGCATAACACAGTGACATAGGATTTTTTTTTTTTTTTTGCTAATGTTTTCACTAATGATTATTTCGATATTCCCAGGAGGTAAAGGTAAAGAAATTGAAGTGTAACGGGATGATTTTTAAGGTCACACATTTGTTAGGGCTACAGCTAAAGGCAGAATCTCTGCTTCGTGCCACCTGAACCAGGACAGCTTGGGAGACCACAGAGGAGTGACACAGGTGTGCAGCCACGGTGACGCGGCCTTCGCATTGAGGGACTCATTAATTGTGAGAGGTAGCATGTCGATTTCATGTGTGAGCGGGTGCAGGCCTAGAGGTAAGGCAGTGTCCTCCGGGTGATACAGGAGTGAGCTGCAGACTGGCTTAGACGTAGACCTGATTGATCCACTCTCTGAGCCGTGTTGTAACACCCACGTCTCCTGGCCAGAGCTGTTTCCCTGTGACTGTCGTCACTGTCTCTGACTGTTCAGGTGACGCCCTTGCCAAAGCGCCTGACTTTGGGGTCACCAAGTTTTACTGGGCACACTCGTCAGCTTTGGGCCACGGCAAGAGGCAGTCTCATTGGGGAGGAATAGCTTACACTAGAATATCCAGGGGACACTTTTTTCCATTCGGTTTGTTGGAGGGGTGCCTTTCATGCCCCATCCACAGACGGGTTCGCTCATGTACCTTAGTACCTTGGCATCAGCACTGCGGCTGTCTTACCTGCCCCACCTGTAAAATGGGCCTGGGACAGAGCCAGGGCTTAGGAGGAAGCATTCCAAAGTTTATAACATTGTAGCTACTTTGGGGGGGGGGAGCTGTTTTCACTCAAAATAGTGTTATCTCTTTACTTCAGTGGCGTGGAACTCAATATGCAGGTCTGAGATTGTGTTCTTTTATAAAGAAACTTCAGAGCTCATTGAAAGTGTTATCAGTTACCAACTTGCGACGGATAAAAAAAAGACTGTAATATTTACAAAGCAGTTAAAGTATCAGGCTACAAATGGTGAACTTTCCTGGTACTGATAATTGATGTTTCTGGTGAAACTCAATTCGGTGCCTTCGATGATACCGGGAAAGTCCATAAAACTTCAAACATCTATAAACAAGTCAGCTTCCCGACTTCAAACATCCTAATGTGCTGTGTGTATTTCAGTTTTTCCACGTTTACTGAGAAATAAAAGTCAACCCACAGGCGGCGGTTTGAAGCCATGTGGGCTTGTTGGGGAATTCTGAGCTTCTTGTGGGGGTGTGGATTCCCTGGGAGAGGTCGCCTTGTAAGCTGGTCCTCCCTGATCCAGGAAATACACCCTGTGGAGCCCCTTTGGCTGAGAGTGACTTAACAGGTGTAAACAGTGAGTGACCGATTTGAGGTCAAGAAGAGTGAGGGAGCTGAGTGGTGAACTTGGCCACGGGCCACGCACTTGCGTTACCCTGTAAAGCCAAGGCCACTGCCCAAACGGAAACACGGGGACACAGAGTCACGGTGGCTGTGAAAACAATCACGGTGGGCTTACTACCTCAGTGTGTTTAAGGTTCACTTTTGTGTCAGCGTGTTCCCCGCAGGTGTCCGAGTAGAATCCAAATCTTGTTTCAGATCGAGACCAATTCAACAGGCAACTTTTTTTTTTTTTTCTTAACAGCTTCTCTGGAGCTACAGAAAGCCCTGGGCCAGCGCTCCAGTGCCGTTGGCCTGACTTAGAAAATACATCAGTCCTGGGTCCAACTCACAAAATTTAGACCCCAAAGGGGAAATAAATTCCTGGTGAGGCCTTCCCTCCAGTCTGAACACTACCTAGTAGACAGCTTGAGCCACTGAAATGGCAGAGATCTCGGGGCCTACCAGCTGTTAGAGGGAGTGGAAGAGACAAAAAGTAGCCAGAAGGGGTGGCCCGTGAGGGCCTGAACGCGGAGACAGAAGAGGTGCGTGTGGATTGTAGCTGCTTCCATGCAGCAGAGGAAAGCATGTCTCCTTTGTGTGCGTGTATGTGTGTGTGTGAGCGTGTGTGTGCGAGTGTGCCTGTGTACGTGCATGTGTGTATGTGTGCGCACGTGTGCATGTATGTGTGTGCGCGTGTGTATGTGTGAGACTGAATGTGTGCATGTGTGTGCGCGAGTGTGTGAGACTGAATGTGTGTGCGTGTGTGTGCGCGTGTGTGCGTGGAGGGCATGGGGGAACTAATGAAAATCCTGCGGAGAAAAAGAAAATGCTTACTCATTTCTTAACAGTTATTCACTCAAAAACAGTGTCAGAACATCCAAGAACACGTGTGGCAGTTTGCTTTCTGTTTGGAAAAGCCAAACCCAAAGTTCAAGAAGCAGACAGAGTAGGGCTGGGGGGAGACTCTGTCAGCAGAGCGGGCCCAGGGACCTGGGTGTGAGTGTGTGTCTGCAAGTTCTAGCTGGTTCTCAGGGCTCAGCACTTCCCCCTGTGTGTTCACAGCCAGCAGTCTGATCGCTGACCTTTACAGAAACAGGCCTGCCGAGGTGGGGAAATTTCGACAGTTCCCAGCCGGCGCTGGGCTGGGTGGAGGGGAGCCTCCTTTCTGCTGCTCTGTTTTTCCAAACAGCCTGGTTAGTTCTCTGGGTGGAGTCGAGATGTCCAGAAACCTCCGGGCTTCAGATTTGCTTCCCAAGAGGGTTCTTTTCAGGCCTTTGAGAATATTGAGACCATATCGTCATGTTTATTTTACTTTATGTTTTCATTTTTCTAAAAAGCAATTTGATACATTTGTATTTCTCTCTGGATAAAATCACGTGAAATTATGTTATATTGCTTGACAGGCTGCGTTGTTAACCCTCATGTTGTGTAGCGTGTGTCAAGGAATGCATTACACACAGCGCACAATTATTGGACACACCGTAGTCTCTTAAAATATGGGTAAAAGCTGCCGTAAGCATCAAAATCTCTGTTCTCCCAAGAGCAGGAGATATTGGGTTACTGCCTGTTAGTCTGATAGGTATAGTTTAAACACTTACTTTAAATAAAAATACACATAAAACAGAGCCCATTTTGGATCACCTTTGATCTCTAAGTGGTACCAAAAGGGCTAGATTTTACTGGGAACTCACCTATCCTCTAGCAAATTGGTTGGCTGTTCATGTATTTTTATAAAAGATAAATATTTTGTTCCTCCCCTGAGATCAAAAGAAAGTTCTATAAAGGTATTTCCATGTCAGTTTTCTTTTTAAAAAGTGTTTTCTGGTTTGCTAAAATCTTCCATACCTGCAGACTTTCTCTCCAGCCTATTTTCGCTGAATACCTAATCAACACTGAGGCCCACAGGACAGCATTAGTGAACCCATGAGTCAAGGTTCTGTGGGCACTTCATCATCAGAGTAAAATCTTTGTTGGTTTAAGTTAGTTCGTGTACATGACAGGAGTCACCATATGGAAAGTTTGGCTGAGTCTGTATTTCTAATTTTTCTTTGCTGAGAACTCCCATGAAAATTCACATCTTTGAAGATGGAAAAAGCAATAATTCCCAGGTCTGGATTACATTCTGGATACGTTCCTGAGCATATACGCATTTCTCTACCCATAAATGAGGGGGAGAATTAGGCTGATAATGGCTCATTAAAATTTTTTAACGTTATATACATAGTTAAAAATTATATGAATCTAAAATTTTACATATGCCTCACTAAAGTTATATGTATAATACTAAAAGCATTTATGTATTCATATTTATATATGCATGAGTCAGAAAGAGGTGGTCTTTTTCTAAGAAAAATACCTTGATTGGTCATTTGGGGAGGCAAGTCAGGCTCTGGCACAGTCTACAGAGTGGGGTCGTGAGAGCCTGGTGGAGCAAGAATTAAAGGAATAAGAACGCTTCTAGGCACAAGTCGGTCTACAACGCAGATAATAAAGAGTTCGCATTGCACCGATGTAAAGCTTCTGTGTGTTCACCCTTCAGTAACTTTGGCTTTTCACACAATGGAAACCAGGTAAAAGGGGCCCAGATCCATCTCACAAAGACCCATCACCCAAGGTGCAGAGAAAATACACTCCTTACCCAAACTAAGAGATAAGCATCACTCTGTGGGTCCCAAGTACATTTCCTCGCTTTAATGTACATGGGCAGGTTTCCACGTGCAGGAGAAAAAGATGACCTTCCGTGAAAATGAATTTACTGGGAGTCCTTAAGTTCACAGATGTACTCATACTCACCTTTCTCTGGGAGATTTATAACATGGTTATGCATCTGCGTTAAATTAGATTTGAAAAATTTCTGCTAATCTAGCAAGTTTTAGATACAGGACATTCATGTTTTTTTATTTCAGACTGATTTTAGACATCAGGTTTTTTACTACACATTTCTCTCTATTGTTTTGTGCTGGTAGGTGTAATTGTTTTCATTAAAAATGATGGAAATAGTGTATTAAATGGCTATAAAATTGGCATAAAAGGAATCCTTGTTTGGGGAAAAGATGTCAAATCCGCATACAAATAGAGAATAAAATCTTCTAAATTTGCAACACACACTGGGCCTATGAAGAATTCTACGTAAATGTAACGGATAACATTTAAGTAGCGGTAGTTCTCAATAAATTATGCTGGATTTGCTGATTTGCGCAGTTACGTTTATGTAGAATGGGAAGCTGGCATTGTAGATACCAGATCATGGCTCTATATAGAAGGCTTTCTAGTGAATTAGATGTTAGATAAACACCAGAGTGAGGAGGTTCCTAATCTATGTTACTTGGTAAGTTTTAAAAAAATAGTTCAAAATCAACTACTGAATTGAATTGATCACTTTGATGATCATTCAAGTAAATACAGACAAAAGACAATGCTCGAATTATTAAATAAGTGAATTTACAAAGACCTGTCGGTGAATAATTCAGACGCTTTGGTTAGGCCATCAGCGCCCAGAGAGCCAGGGGCCAGGGGGACATGAGAGGAACCGGGAGGCATGTGTGGGCAGCGGGGCGGAGCTCAAGGAGGGAACAGGACCCCGTACCCAGGCTTAAAGGGACCGAGAGCCCCCAGACCTGAAGACCACCCAGGGGCACCTCAGGCAACAAGTGGGATGATGTCTTTTTAGCTTCGAGCCCAAGTGAGTTGAGATGAGGACATTTCCAAGGCGAAGGAAATTGTACCAGGCAACCCAAAACTCACCTAGGATTATAAGCTTTGTCATAGGCAGTCTTTTGTTTTTGTTTTTGCTTTTATAGATTTGCACTATGTTGAGGCTTAGAGAGGTGAAGTTACTTACTGAGCTAGAATAGCTCTTGTGTGATGTGTCCTGGTCGGCATCTGGGGACGAGTGGGTGACGGGAATGCAGAGCAGATGCAGCTCTGCGGGTCCACGTTCTCCCCCATGGGGCCCCTCTCCTCTCGTCTCCCAGCACAGACTCAGATTCTCAAAAGGCATCCTTAAGGCACAAAGATGTGAGCATCGTTTACCAGCCTAGAAACCTGTTTCTTTTATTAACAAGTGTATTAAAGTGTCGGTTCAGTGATGGTTTTTCCCTCCCTGCCCACCTATGAAGGGGCATTTTCCACAGAAGTTCTTATAACTGGCGGTAGGTGAGTCCTTAGAAAATCCTCAGCCTTTAGCAAATACTTTAGCACTGTGTAAGCAATAGTTAAGAAGGAAGAGTAATTTTTGGTTGGTTAAAAAATTAAAATAAAAGTGCTCGCTTGCTTTGTGCAGAACGAGCCTAAACACACAGGCTTGTAGGATCTGTTCTGTGCTCTCTGGTCTGGCTCATGTTTTGACACCGTTAGAAACCTTCTCTGCCTCCTTCTCGTGGGTCTTCAGCTGTCAATTTTTCCTTACCTTGTCCTGCGTGTTTAGTCTTTCCATAGACTTTGGGGTAGGTGTAGGTTTTATACAACTCACTTGAGTCTTTTCTACTGTCTGGATAGTTTTCTTTAAACCCCATGCTGGCTGTAAATTCAGTTCTCAGTCAGAGACTGGTTTGTAATGGACGGGTCCTCACCTTGTGTGTCATCTCCACTTTTCTTTGATTTCCAGTTAAAAGGCAGCAGTGCCCAAGCTCAGCCATAGTTCTGTGTAATCCTGTTGTGACGCTTGAGGTATCACTTCTTTTTTCCCATATGAGCATCGTCTCATCTGTGAAAACTCTTGTTTTGGTTTCCAATCATATTGACTTTGCAGAGCCCTGAAGCACATGGTTCCAGAAAGTTCAGAGCTTTATCAACAGCAGAGACCAAAGGGAGGAGAGACGGGGGCAGGACACGTACCTGGAGAAGGTGACTCGGTCCTGGGAACAGGTGGCCACGCGGGAGCCCTCCGGTCCCCCAGCCTGGGCTCGCAGAGATGCTGTACGTGGAGCAGACTTTTAACAAAATGTAAATCAATTTAAGGCGCAGCCGTTCTCCTGTCAGCATCAGAGGCCTCCAAGTCCTTCAACTCCCCCCTGGCCCCGGTCCTGTGTCTCGTGTTCTCTTAACCCTGAGCATCGTCAAGAGGTAGCCATGTGGCAGGTAAATTACCCGCACAGACCACATGGCTACAAAGTTCACTCACCATCACTCAGTCTTCATTTTTGTTGGCAAATATTTAAGAATACTTTAAACCATATGTGGAGTTAGAGTAATTGATTTCCCCTCCTTTATGCTAGACTAATTTTTCTTTTATGATTGATTTAAGAACAACACTCATTGATAGTTTTCCCAGGAAATCTCATTACTTGCAGGTTGGCTGGCCCAGGACGTCACCTCACTGTGCTAAAGGAGAAAATCTTTACAAGTTTCATCTTGAGAAACAGTTAAATTTGCCAAATTCTTGGGAGCAGCGATTTAGTCTTTGACCATGTAGGCAGAGTACTTGGGAACTATTTGAAAAGTCATTTGTTCCAATGTCTTGTATTGTCATTCTACAAATTACACAAAACTATTTAAAAAGAAAAAAAAAGAAAGAACGATTATTATCAACCCGCAGAGATTCATTGAGAACGTATACCCAGTGTTCCGTGACAGGTTTCCTTCTGCAATAATAGAGGGTAAGGGAAGGTCTGCCCCGGTGGGGGGGGGGGGGGGGGGTGATCCCGGCTGTGATGACCTGCATCGTGAGCAGACAGCTGTGCCTGCGGCCAGATGTGGACAATCACTGGGCGCTCCGGGACTTTGCCGCCCGCCTGGTGGCCCAGATCTGCAAGCATTTCAGCACAACCACTAACAACATCCAGTCCCGGATCACCAAGACCTTCACCAAGGTGAGCCGTTTCCCATCACTACCTGGGGTTGTCAGCAGAACAATGAGAGCTTCACTCAAACCAGTGTGGCTGCAGGAAATGATGCTGAAACCCAGGGCAAGAGGGCAGGGGGACGGGGACTGGGACTTGAGCTGCATCTGTGGTGTCTTTTTTTTTTTTCCTAATTGTGTGATTCCATTAACTTAAAGTTCAAAAACCAGAAAAACTAATCTCTGGTGGTAGAGGTCAGAATAGCGGCTAATTTTGGGGGCCCGGGGGGGGGGGGGGGGGGCGGTTCTGCAAGGAGGCCAGGGGTCAGTTACTGGTGTTAAGAGATGGAGCGCATGCCTGGGCTGCAGGGAGAGGGTCTGAGGGCGGCGTCTGTCTGGGAGCCCCCAGACCCCCCTCCTGGCTGGTCCCCTCTGTTTCCCCCGCCGCCGTCTGACTCTCTGGCTGTTTGTCTCCAAGTGTCATAATGCTCTCTTTTAAAGTACAAGTTCAAGTTCAAGAAGATTTGCTTCCTAAAAAGCCAGCTTGGTGCCTGCATATGAAACATTGAGCTCCTTTCCACGAGGGTTTTTGTTTTGTTTTGAAGTATAAAGCAGTTCTCCAAAACTGATCCCCCAAACCAAGGGTGGGATGTAAGTCGTCTTCTGTGGCTGGCTTCCCTGGACCCCAAATTGCCACCAGCAGTGTTCTCTCCTTGTTTGGCTTCCACCGGGATCCTAACGTGGTCGGTGGCTTGATGACTGGAATGGGTATTTGCAGATGGGGCTCTTGGCAAAACATGGCCTTTTCTTTTTCGTCTTCTTTTTTGTTTTTTCAGGCAGTGACTCTCTGCAGAAGGTCTTTTTTTTTTTTTTCTCCTGAATTCTCAGAGGGCACACAGAGATGTAGAGGGAGGAACGGCTGAATATTCCTGCTAGTGTTTGGACCAGACCAGCCCTAAAATGTTCTGGTTATTAACATGGGGGAGACGGGCTTGCGGAAAGCTAACACAGGGATGGCTCAGCTAGCTCGCTCTTTCTGTGGAGTGTCTGCGTGACTTTGGAAAGGCTGCCAGGTGCCCATCTGTTAGCAACACAACCTCTGCCACAAACACAGCTGTCGTGACAACCACGCCGAGTTCGTCTTTCAAATAAAACTTGTTAAAAGCTACTGCCCTCCAGTCTCCACCCACTGTAGTTAACTGCCTTAAATCGCCCTCTGACTAGTATTTATTTTCTTAGGCGTACCTTACTTGTGCAGCTGTGGCATGCCAGCCTTTGATTTAAAATAACCCCACCAGGATGAGCATTTACAGTCCCCCAAAGGTCAGGATGTGTTTAGGGTCCCACCCGAACTTTCTCAGGCTGCAGAGCCGGCATCCAGGGCCCTCTGGTCACCCCTCCGTTACATGGTCTTCAAGTCTGGCAGCTGATGGGTCAGCGGATTTCCTCCAGATGATGACTGACCAGGTAGACACACTTAGAGGAGCACTATAGTGCAAAGGGTGGAAAGCCTCACCCTCAGGCCAGCGTCCCTCCCAGCACCCCTGGTTCCCCCATTTTCATGAACTTGGGTGGCAGAGGCAACTTTGGACTAACTTCATCTCACCCGTGGAATCTGAGTGGAGTGAGCGATGTAACAGTCCAGTGGCACGGGGCATCCTGGAACATGTGTTTTCTTTTACTTTACATATTTGAAACCGTAAGGGATGCGTGAGCCCTTGGGATGACTCTTTGATCGAAAAGCAATTTAACGCTCTTAATATGTTCTCTGGAGCTGGTCCTTTTAGAAAACCTTTCTCTAGTAGAGAAGCATCTTCAGTGCAGCCTGTAAAAACGGGCACTCTACTTAGAAAAAAAATAGGCTAAGGTGGGAAAAGTGAAACGATGATGAAACATACTGTGTATCTGGGAATGCTTTGTACCTTTTGGAAATGAAAACCAGAAGAGCCTTTTCTGATTGTGAGGATGCCCAGCGACCGCGCCTGGATCCGAACAACGTGGTCAGTACCAAGTGTTTGGGAGAACAATTGCGCCTACGGCCCTGGCAGACGAACGGTGCCCTCTGCACACTGCATCCCGCCCTCCACACGGCCAAAGTGCTGCAGACACTGATCACGCAGCAGTGTTTGTTGAAGGAACGCTCAGGTGAAAAGTGATGAGGATGTTGTTAAAGGGTAAACTTTCAGCGAGAATCCAATCCTGGCTCTCATACAAACGTGATCAACACGTGTCCAAAATTTTATTGAGTGTATTAATTAATGAAGAAAGCAGTAAGGTAGCAAGACACCTGGTTCAAAAGAGAACTCCAGGGACCACACATAGATTTCAGAGAAGGAACGCTGACTTGAGTTTACAAATGGGTGTAAACTGGCCAAATGCGTCCGCGGTCGCAGGCCAATGATCAATTGCCTTCCGAGGGACACCGTACATATTTCTGTGGGCAGAATTATTTGCATAGTTAACACTTTTCTACAAATTAACTTGTGTCTCTACCGACTTGTAAAATGTCCTAGTTGAGGAAAACAAAGATGCACATCCTACAGAGTCAAACAAGCCTGTGGTCTCGGGAGTCCGCTGAGGTCTATCCGGCGACTTCGCTCGTCTCTGAGGTCGGCACTTTGGGTGACCCTACTCCACAGCTGGGAAAGCAGGGAGAGATGAAGCCCCTGGCCCGAGGTTACAGAGCCAAGAAGGGCGCCCAGCCGTGCAACTCCACCGCCCCAGGCTCTGCCTGAGGATGGAGGTCGTCAGCGGATCAACGGGCCCGGTAGAGGGGCCTCCGTTACCTTGGGTCTCGAGTCCTCAGGAAATGCCTCCAGAGAAAGTCCGGCCTTTGAAGTGTCCTGGATTCCCCGGGGCCTTTGGAGGCAGAAATGGACACATTGTGCTTCTTGCTGTGCCTTAGTCTGCAAGTTACATCTGCAACTGGCACAGCATTGTTTTCTCACCTTGGCTTTGCATGTCCACCGGCTCTGATGCCGTCACCAACGGCTGTGGCTGAACAGCTTCACAGCAGGTCCAGTGGCACCTGCTCATCCCAGTGGGACACCTGTCCGTCACAAGTCCAGGCAGCCAGCGACCTCGGGCCACGTACCGGTAGAATATATTTGCTCAGGTGTCTCCAGTTAGAAAGGCCCCTCGCGAGGCCTCCTGCACCCGAGGTGCTGGGCCACCCCTACTCCTGACACTGCATCCTCTGGGGACCAGGCCTAGTTTCGTAAAGTGGACCGTGGCCAACATGGAGAGCTGCCAATTCCCAGACGGGCAAAACGTCTTCGATTCATTTTCTCCCCCGGTTTCCACTGCTTCGTATTAAAAAAGAAAGTCCAGGAAATATTTAGCACAGTCTGAGAGCTGTGCCCTGGGAGCTGTAAAACTTTACCATCCTCGGCCTCCTTCTGTGTCATCCTTACCTACCCTGGAACCCGGGAGATTCTTCTGGGGGAGGTGGTGCGTTGGGTCACACACTTGCAGGTTAGCTGCAAAGGCTCCCGGGAAAGAAAAAGGACCGGGAGGCTCCCTTCCGCCCACCCAGAACCAGGACGGCTCGTCCACAGGCCAGCTGTGCCCAGAGCAGGAGACCAGGCAGGGTCTCCCTCCTCCACAGCCTGGGGGTCCCTTTGCTTAAGAAAGACCAGAGAGGAGAGAGTGGGTCATCCACAGTGTGGAAGGACTGTGACTTTCTTTTTTTTTTTTGCTGGGTTTTTGTTTTTAAATGAGCGTTGGCCCTCCTTGTGTAAGGACAGTTGGGGCAGGACCCAGTGTTATCTGATAATTCATGAAGAAAAACAAAACCAAGCAATGCAGTGATAATAGAAATAATTTAAAGTCTCATTTAAAAAAATTGCTTTGTCCCTGAAAGCTTCCTTTAGAGAGATTTAGTGCGGAGGGATGTTGGCTCCCATTTGTCTCCAAGGGACAAAGGGGCAGAGGTGGCAAGAAGGCTCCTGAGGGTGGGATGGAATGTGGGGGCGTTTCTTTTATCAATTCGCCTTTTTCTGTGCTGGAGTCGTAGCCCTTTGTGGGCATCACTGCCTAACTCTTCCTGCCGTTGGTAGACTGAAGTTGGCCATGGTGGGATATTTACACCACGGTAGTTGGCAAACACTACAAATCTAGGCTCCTCCACCCCTGCCAGAGTGCCAGGTCATTAAATGCTCACTCCACTTCACATACACCAAGTACCGAGAGCACTGTTTGGCATACAGCTGGTGCCCAATAAATGCTTGTTGAGGCAATGAATGAATGAGTCTTGCTGACAATGTATAGGAAATTTAAGGAAAATTTCTCTCTACTAAAATAAAAACATCCTAAGTTATCGAAGTTTAGAATTTTATCTTGAATTTCCTTAACTGTATCCTGTAACGTCTGGTTTGGTAGGCAACATTTAAGCTGCTTTTCATCCTTTGCCTCTTTGAGTCTCCAAACAATCATTGGCAGAGCGGGAATTTTTCTCGTTATCACAGAGAGGACAGGAAGGTTCAGCGTAGCCGAGGGAAGGTCACAACGCTGTGAAGGGACAGAGCTCACACTCAGACCCAGGGCTGGTTGACTTCAAAGCTGCTGCTTGGCCACAAGACAGCAAAGCCTCATCGTGAGGTGAAGGAGGCCGTGCCATCCAGCGCCCTCCCTCAGGTCCTGTGTTACTTAACGAGCAGGGTCAGTGAACTTCCAGCCCTGCCCACGTTCCCTTACTCCCTGCTGGGAGATGTGAGAGCAGACAGGTATATGCATTTGGGGCTCAGGGCAGTAAATTCAGCCCCTGGAGGATGAGTCTGTTGGCCGAGCAGGAAAGATGCAGCGATGTGAGGCAGCTGCCGTGTTTGCTCTCCGGCACGAAGATGCCGTCTTTGAACGACAGTGCTTACTTGGTGCCAGGACATCAGCACAGCCAGGCTCCCCTGCGGTCGGACGTTTCGCATGCCTGCTGCACCACTTGGTTGAGGATAGGCAGGGGGAAGGATGGGAGAAGCTGGTCTCATTCATGAACATTTCGGTGAAAGAGGCTGAGAAAACAGGGTATTGAAAATCCCCACCATCGCCCCCCGCCCGTACCTGGTCATGCTCCGAGTCAGGGATACAGGCAGCCGCTTGCCCACCCATCCTCTCTCCTTCACTGGTTCTGTCCTTCTGGGGCCCTTCAGCTGCCCGCTCAGTGGGGCCAAAGTTCAGCCTGGAGGTGGAGAGGGGAATAGTGGGGGGACCACGTGATACAGCAGGACGACGGCTGGCTCTGCTCAGCCCACGTTCTACATGAAAGCGACATAAATGCATCACTGTGTGAACAGAAACGTTTCAATGATGAGAGAGGTGCCTATTCAGCTGCACTGAAGGCACCGAGGCTAAAATTATGATCGGAGGCAATCAGCCCTCACGTGCTGCTGTCGCCTGCTTTGAATAAAACTCACAGAAGTTCAGAAGGAAGCCCTGTTGTGCCACTTTCCTGAAATTTCAGTGCTCTCATCAAAAGGGGTGTGTGCTTTTTCCTGTCTCGAGTAGGCGGTTATTTCTAAAACTCAGTTTTACACGTTGCCGGCTTTGGGGCTGGATCTGCTGCCCTCACCCTTTACCCAAGGCATGGTCCAGCCAGGTGGGCTCACCAAGTACAGCGCCCCACTCAGGAGGGCGTGGCATCAGGAATAATTCAGGCGGTTTATTTGTGGGCTCCTGCGAGGGTGCTGCTAACAGCGCTATTTCAGTTTTCAAAGCCGAAAATCTAGCAAACGGTTTGCAACATGAGAAAGAGACTGAATACTGCTGGTTCATAAAACCATTGCAGTGTAAATAAAGCTGAGAGGGAAATAAAGTTGCCTGTGTCTTGGGCCCAAATTGCCAAGACGGGTGGGACAGGAAGGACAGAGCAGGTCCCGTTTGTGCGGCATCTCCTGGGGTGAGTCCAGGGCTTTGGACGTGGCTCTAAGTGCCGCGGGGACACCGTGAGGCATCCTGGGGGAGCTCGGGGAGTGGCTGGCGGGACTGTGGCGTGCTTACAGCTGCATTTCCAAAATCCCCTTCTGGCTGCAGAGCAGGAAGAGGCCGGGTCACTGCCTGTGATGGTGACAACAGGAGGGCCCAGGACAAAGACACTGGCAGCTGCAAAAGCCTGGGGCTGGTGACGTTGAAAGAAAGTCAGTGGAATTAATAAATTTTTAGGAGGACAACGTTTGGACTCGGTGATCGTTTGGTTATGGGGACAAGGGGAGGTGCCGAGGCTGGCTCCCGGGTCCCTGTCCGGCGACTAAGGCATTGGAGTGAGTGGGACCCCTGGGGGCCCCTAATGGGGGGGGGAGGGGCAGGTTGCTGCCGGGGCGGGGGAAGCAGGGTCACGGGTTCAGGGTGGCTCACTTGGAATTTAAAGTTCCTGTGCAATCGCCTGGTGACAGGACAGGGGAGAGGTCTGAGCTGTAGGGACACAACTGACACTGAGTCTGCTATGGGTCCACCTGTGGGCATAGAGAGAGGACGGAGTGGAGACGGCCCAGGACCTGATGCCTTAGGAGCTCCAGATGTAACACGGGCAGACAGGAGGTGACGGACTTGGAGCAGCCCCGGAGATGGGGGTGCAGACGTCATAGGTGTGTCGCCGAGGAAGGAGCACTCCCACGTATGAATTATGGGGGACACAATTCAATCTATAGCAGGTAGATAAAGACGATTTTGGTTTTGTTTTTTTAGAAAATGACTACACCTTACTTGCTACCTTCAAAGTTTTCTTTAAAGGTTCCTGGTGAGTGCTGGCTTAAAAAAAAATGTTTTTTTTACAGCTTTCATCCCTAAAGTCTGATGTGCACTTTGCACTTTATTTACAACTTTCTTTCTTTCTCACCTGCTGTAAGATCAAACACTTCATAGAAATTTCCCATACTTTGTCTTAGTCCAAAAAGAATTTTGTGGGAAAAGAAGGCAAGTTAAATTCATCCAATTTTTATTTTTTCAAGTAGATCCAGGGAAATGGCATCGTTTTTCCTGCTTCCCTAAGAATTGTCTTGAGCAGGTTTGCTCTAAAATATTTTTAAAGGAGCTGAATTAAAAATCTTTACAATAACCAGTCTTAAAGTAAAGGTAGGTTAAAAAAAAAGAAAAGTGAACATTGATATTTTTTACAGTAACAGTGAGACAATTTCATCATTGTTTTCTTCTGAGGGAATTTTCAAAATATCTACCTCATCTAGGAAGATTCTGACAAAGTAAGTGGAGTGAATTTTTTAAAGGTTCGATTTGGTCATTCCCCCATTTCTTCCAACTTTATGCTTATTGATATCATTTTGACATTCTTTATGAACACATACCCACTGTACTCTTTCATAGCTCTTTCTATTAGAGACAAATCCAAAGACAGCTTATTAGGATCTCTGTATCACTTCAAATTAGGGCTGTGTAAGTTACAAAGACCTGAAAAACAGTGGGTAAAACCAGATAGGAAAATTTTCATTTCCTCATGTACATCAGCCCAGAGGAGGGGAGTCCAAGACTGTGAGGTGGGGAACTCAGGCTTTTACTAAGTCTCTGCCTTGATAAAAATCTCCTCGTAGTCTAAGGTTGCCGCAGGGACCCCAGCCATCTCATCTGAGTTCTGATCAGAAGTGGGAAGGAAATAATGACGAATGTCATATCTCTTCCCTTTAGGGGGCGTCTCTGGAAGTTTCAACCTACTTCTATACCTCTTTTGCACTGGCCAGAGTTTGCGTCTAGCTTCCTGGGCGCCTGGAGAGTATGATTCCTTGGGTACCATGGTGTTCAGAATCAAGCCAGAGCTCTGTTGCTAGGGAAGACGGGGAGAGCAGATGCAGAGGTTACAAGGACTGGCTCCCCCTTTGCACAGCACACACGTGTCACTCTGCTCCAAGGGGCACTAAGCTGGGAGCTGTGGACGCCCTTCCTCTGGGCAGATGGAGTCCTCAGTTGCACACGAGCAACGATGGTGGCAATAAATTCAGGAAAGACACGAGCGTCGTTTTGCAATTTTGCGAGGATGTCTCATGGCAGTTATCTCACGTGGTCCTTATAATGATGTTCTGAGGTATGAACGTTATCGCAGTGACCTGGATACTCACACTGTTTTGTAAATTGTCTAACATATAATCCCTAAGAGGCAAGGCTCATATTCCAGGACGCGGCTTAACAAGCTGTGCTCCCTGCCTGACCAGGCTGCCTGGCTGTCCCCGATGGTCCCTGAGCCCTCCGCCCGCAGCCTCGCGGGGACCTGGGGCATCCTTCCTCCGCCCCTCTGCACCCCTCCCACGTCCGCCACCCCCACATCCCCTGAGTATCCTCCATCCACGTTGCTGAATCTGCACTCCCTCCCTCCACCCCGGGACCACCCACTCGCCCTGGACTGCACAGCACCTTCAAGCTTCTCAGGCTTTCATGCGATTCTCAACTCCTTTCCAAATGCCCTGAAATGCAAGTCCGGGCACAGCACACACCTCCTTTAACCCTCCTGAGGTTCCCGTTGCCTTCAGGATCAAGCCAGCTTTGGGGCAAACCCAGCCTTTGCAGATTTGAGTTCACTGCCCATCAGCGTTTGTCTCGCACCCCTGGGTGCCCAGAAAGTTTAGTGACTTTCCTGTACCGGGTTGTCCCCCTTCAGCACCCCGTCTCTGTCCTGGCTGTGTCCTCAGCCCACACGCCCCTGCTTCCCTGAGTGACTCCAACGCTTAGGGCTCAGTCCAGACCTGACCTCCCCTCCGCCGAGGAAATCCAAAGCCGCGCTGGGTGCCTGGCTCGGTGCTCAGCTCTGTGCTGCAGTTTTTGTTTCTTGTTCACTCAGCAGCTAAGCCTGGAGAGTGTGTATCAAGCATGTCGTTTTCATTCTGATGCTCGGACCTCTGGGCTTTGCTGACCTTGCAGGGATGGCCCCTCCCAGGGCTGGTCAGTTCCTAGAGATGCTAGAGGACGGCCCTTTCATACACTAACTCACCAAACCTCACACCCCCAGGACCCCACGGCTTACACTCTGGGCCACTACTCCCCTGCCCCAATCACCCAATCTGGGTCAGGACAGCCCCCGGGCCCCAAAACCCACTGAGATCACTCAGGCCGGCCTGCCCTGGGCCTGCTCACCCTGTCTCCGTGTCCACCCCCTACAACGAAGGCCACGTTTCCCCCACACCCTCTGCACCACGTGGCCCTGTGTGCCGTGTCCCCTCCTCCTGGGAACAGTGGGGAGCAGCTGTTTTTTCAGTGGCTGTTGCCTCTGGATCTGTTGGGCTCACCATCCCTGGATGATAACAAACCTGCATTTTAAACCAGGAGAGGACTTTGTCCCATTCACGCAGTGCTTGATGCGTAGTAGGTGCTTGGGATGTGCTTGCTAAGCGGCTGGACGGAATCACGTGGAGGGAGTGACTAACCCAGTTTGGGAGAATCCAGGACGGCTTCTAAGGGGCCCTTCGAATGGTCTTCAAGGAGAAGCTGGGCGTTCTTGGGACCACAAGTGGCAGGCGGTCCCAGCGGGTCGGGGCAGCTCCCTTGGCATCCTCACCTGTCCTTCCTCAGGTCCCCAGTACCTCAGCTCCCTCTCGAACCAGGTGAGACCACCTGGTTACACGAGCCTCTTTTCTGTCCCAAGAGCAGCTTGTGGTTTTATAACACAAGCTTGAAGTTGGTGATGATGAACTTGATGACCCTCCGACTCTCTTCACTAGACCATTGGCCCAATGAGAGGAAGGCTCTGTCCATCTCTGTTCACGATGGTGTCTCTGTCCCCTGAAAAATGCTTCTTCTAGTAAAGGCTTCATCAGTATACGTGAATGAACGTAGGAAACGAGAGGATTTTTGAGTGGCTGAAACTTACGGTCCACATGGGACGTGCCTGGAGACCCCTGGACCTGGGCGGGGAATCCAGGGTTTCCGGTCCTGCAGCCGCTGCTCCAGAACCAAGGACTTTATAGATGGAAGATAAGGCTGAGGCTGGTGAAGGTGCAGCATCTCAGGACCAGGGAGGGACTCCGGAGCGGGTCTCGACAGCTCGGATTACGGGAGGCTGTGGTCGAACCCCTGAGGACATCTGTCTCATCCCACTTTTCCAGGCTCAACTCCGCTGCCAGGACTGAGCCAAATGGCCCACAGGCTCTCGGTCCAACAAGGGGCGACCTACTTTCAGTGTTCAGTCATCTGCCCCCTTTTCTACTCACAGCAATTTCTCACGAGCCCTCATTTATTTTTTTCCCTTTTTAGCCAGAGAAGATACACAAAAGAAAGATGTAGCATTTTCCAAGAAAAGTGCAGCACAGTCAAGAAAAACACATATAAGCAAAATGGAGAGGCGTTTTCCATGATGCTCATTTGCAAGGCTGAAGTGTCAGATTCTTTTAATAGAATCCATCGTATGCACGTGTATTGCCATATAAAGCTCTTAGGTTGTTAGGATTTAAGTGTGGACAGTGTGAAAAGGACAAAATAGGAGCCTGGTTTTTCTATTTGTGATTTTAAAAAGGTAATGACGAAGAAAACAAATGGCAGTCTTGAATTCTTAAATCAAGAAACACACACACACACACATTTATCTACCTCCCTCTGATGAGGAAAGGCCTCACGTCACAGCTCCTCATTGCTGACAATCCTGTTGTTACCTCCTAACTGGGGTGGGTTTAATAACTGGGAGACCGAGGGCCATTGAGATTTGATGACCCTTCAGTGGTCTCAGGCCACAGGACAAGAACCAGCGAGGAAACACCTCCTGCAGACTTCACCTTGGTGATTTCCATCAATGACTCCACTGTAAATTACGGGGATTGTGTAGCCTCCTACAATTACTGGTGTTCTAATTTCCTGGGACTAATTTTAGAGGGTGGAGGATTTTAATCGTGGAAAGGAATTGTTTTCATTGTTCGGACAAATGTCAGAAGCCCAGTTGAAAGCAGGCGCCTGAGCGGCCCCCAGAAAATTCCAGGGGGTCGGGCGGGCCATCCAAACCTGAAAGAGAACATCCAGAGCTGGGCCTCTCTGACTCTCCCTGGACTTCTGTCTCTCACTTACCTTTCTTTGTGCCACAAGGAAGCTGTGAGTCTAAGCATTTACGGAGACCTCAGAGCGAGTTCTGTGCACTGTTCTCCCTCAGAGGAGTCTCTAGGCGTTGAGAGGCCCTGGGTACCTGAATGTGGCCTCATGGTGATGCTGACCTGCATCCCATCCATGGAAAGGCCTGGAGGGGGAGGGAGGGTAGGAGGGAGAGGGTGGCCCCCTCCCTCGCTCGCTGTGCCCCGGGTTAGAGCTTTCCTCTCTTCTCTCTCCACATCACTCCTCTGACCCGAGATGGGAGGATATGCTGGCAGGGCTGCCAACAGGACAGCCTCACAGGACAGGGGCTTCTCCAGACACACCTAGGAACGCGCCTCACAGCACTGCCCGGCCCGGAGGAACCCACCCTTCCCGTGCCCTCTGCAGCGCCTCCTGAGAAGTCATGCCCCTTCTCCGCAGCCGGTGTAGACACCGCCTCCCAGACCCAACCCAAGTTTCGGAGTTTGGATTCGTGGGAAGACAGCTCCCCGTCTACTTACTGTCAGCTGCTAAAGATGGTGGGCATGCCAGGTGCTGGGGGGCAGAGGCTGGGGCCTGGGGCTCCTTCCCCGTGCGGCCGGCACAGCCGTCTACGCAGAGCAACACGTCGGTAGAAGCCCCGATCTGGTTTCCACTGAGGCCCTCCTCCTGCTGCCTTGCTGCGGTGGGTGTCCACTCACGGTGAGTGGGGCCCGAGGAGAGGCACCCTCAGTACTTACTCCTGGTGCACTTGGTAGTGATCCGTTTTCCTCTTTTCGTTTCTATGATTTTTCTGCGAGCAAAGCATATTTAGACCATTTGAAAGATGGCACGTGAAGATCGTAGCTGGCGGCGTCCCTTCTGCTGGGGCAGCTCTGATTCTAGGACCTTGGGCTACAGAGGCTTTCCGGCCAGGACCCCGCCTGACTCGAGCGTACGTATTCCTGGCGACCGTTTTCGAGGGCTGCTCACCTCTGCCTGCGGGCCCCCAGCTCAGGGGACATCCCTGCCTCCCCAGGCCACAGACTCCTGGTGGAGCAGCTCTCTTGTCAGAAAGGAAAAGGAGAAAGAAGCAGGGTGTGGGGAGGGGTAAGGAACACTGACAGTCAATGGGATTCAGCTTCCTGTGATTTCCAGGTACTCGACCTGGTTCCCCCGCAGCCAGCATCTCCTCTGCGGATGTGGGACCTTTCCTCTTTGATTTCCTCACCTAACATCCTAAGTCCCTCAAGTATGCATCAGGTGACACTGCTTTTAGCCCCTCACCATCTGAATGACTTCCTCCTAGATCAACTGCAGTCAGTCAGACTTTTCTGTTGATTTTCCTGTAAAAGCGCCTTCCCTGAACCCAGGCGGTGCCCTAAGTGGGTGCAGGCGGGGCACCTGGACCCCACGCGCCCAGCTTTCCACCTAAGAGGCATTAGCATCTTCGGTGGTGACATCGCGCTGTTAATTCATCGCAAGTTAGTGGTCCTCTCAAGCCCCTGCTCGGATATCTCAACCCACCCGGTGAGGGCTCAGGACTGAGAAATAAACTTGCACTGTCTGGGTGGAGGCGCAGACGCGCAGGTGAGTCAGGTGAAACTGGCGCAGCTAACCCGAGGCCTCGGCCCTGGGAGGGAGTAGCAGCCGGGAGGGCGCCCGGTGGTCAGGCCAAGGGAGGTGGGTCCACGTCTGGGGGACGTCACGAGACCCCTTTCAGATCCAGACCCCCGTCTGCATAGACGCACACTCCGGGGAGACTGAGTTGGGCTCAGCTAGGAGCTGGACCACGGCGCGGCTCACGGCAGGATGAGTGCGCAGAGAACGGGGACCAGTGGTCGGAGGCCTGTCCTGCGGGGCAGGTGGTGGACGCCGCGGGCGCCAGGGCTGCAGGGGGGGCGGCTCAGAGGCAGGTGCGGGCGGCAGAGACCCTCTTCAGCTGTCTGCAGCGGAGAGCAGCTGTCGCGGGGCACGGAGATGCTGAGAGCGGGGGACCGCCTGGGGGGCAGGGCCCACGAGGGTCTGGGGGTCTGGCGCGGCCCCTGTGCTGGTCTTGGGAGCAGCGGAGTTAGTGCCTGGGGCGCGGTGGTGTTGGAGGGTGCAGGGAACCCCAGCCTGGCGTTGAAGCAGGTGAGAGAGAGGCCTGTGCCTTCCAGGAAGCTGCTGGGAAGATGACAGGACTTCAGACAGGCAAAGACCGGGTCCTGCAAACAGCAGAGGAGAGACGGGAGACTCTGCGCTTGCAGGTGTGACGCATAGATATCAGGCCTGGGCCCGCACGTGTTTCCTTACACAGAAAGGTTCTAAACTAAACCAATCGGGCATTGGTTTTAACGGAAGATTTGTGCGAGAAACGACAGTGAAATAGCCATGAAATGTTGACTTCCCGAGCTGAGGGCGTCCAGGACCGCCCCGTGCCTGGGCCCTCTCACTGCCCTGGGCTGAGCCCCGGCCCTGCCCCCAGGTTCCCACGAGAAGCAGTCTCTCCCAGACTTGGGGCTTAGAACTGTGAGAGGCCAGGTCAGACCCCAGAGGGACGGTCTACAAGGGAGGATCTGAGGGGCTTTTCTTGACTTAAATCTTAACGGTTTGAAAATCAGGCCATTTTTATAAGTTTAATTTGAGGCTTCCCGTATCGCTTAACTTTCATAAGCATATACCAGTTAGGAGGGATTCTCAGGTGAGATTTTTCTAGTTCATTCTTTGACAATCCAATCCATGAAATTGGAATCCTACCAGGTAGGATCCCTAAAAAGGCATCTACATAATATGCTGTGATAAGCTAGGTGACCCTTTGGAAACCCATTTGAATCCACCTATCTCTTTCTTAATAAGGATGTACAGACAAGTTGGGAAAAAAGAACGATTTGACATATATATCAGTTTGAGATCTGTTTTCGGATACGTGAGACATGTCCATTTAGGCTTCGTCACGAGGCCAGTTCTAATTCATAAGCTAGTGACTCACTCTTTTTCTTAATTTGCCTCTTATTTTGCCCTCGACTTAGTATCGATTTTGCCTCTGTTACTGTTGCATTTATTGGATTACAACCGTCTTGATGAGATTGAAACGAAAAGTCCAAAGTGCCCAGACCAGGCGTCACATCAAGCCCACTTGGCTGGCTAGCCAGGGACCGTACCAGCAGGCACGCCTGCTTGGCAGGGCTGTGGCAGCCTCCTAATTGCTTGTGACAAGGGGCTGCCTTTTGACGTTGACCATGTTCTCCTAATTATTTAATCTTTGACAACATGAAAACATGTTTAACCACATACCATGAATAAAGATCCAGCATGACTTTTCTCCCGAGGCCTGCTTTAGACTGTGTGTTCTGAACGCTAACAGCAACTAAGGTGAAAAAACGTTTACTTCCTGTGCTCCATCGAGGGGGACTTGGGGGTGGGCTTGGGGGGAACATACCGGCCCCTCCAGCTCCCCTCCCCCCTCCCCCCAGGAGTCCTCCGTTCTCAGCCTGACATGACTGTCTCGTTAAAAAACAAGATGTTGATTCTGGTGTTTTAAACGTGCTCATCTCTTCTACTTTGGAATGTTTACATTTAAATTTATTCGGTTCATGTGTCTGTTCCCTTCCCTGGACTCTAAGCTGCTTGCTGGTAGGGCCCTTACTAGTTTATCTATTTACCACCTGTGCTTAGTAAATATTTGCTGGGTGAATGAATGAATGAGAAAACTAACACTCTCATGAATGACTGAATATTAACTTACGTTTGCCTTAGAGGACTGAGCTAATGGCACAAGTGGAAATACTGAGGCCTCCCCTTGGGAAATTCAGAAGAAAATCTGCCAGTTTTCTTAATTGCGGCAAAAATCTATTCACATGAAGTTTCACATCCTGGATCTGAGCAATTTAGCCCAATGTTCTGTAGCCGACCCAGGCACTCGAAACTTTTTGCTCTGGTTGCATAGATGCTAAGACACCAACGTCGGAAGTTTAAACTTTCCTTCATAATTTATCACACTGATTTGCATACACTGGAGGTATTTATCTGCACTTTCCTGGCAGAAGTGCATCCTCAGGTGACAAGGGGCCCATGTATTCTGTCTACCACCTGAGCCCCTCAGTCACTAGTGATGCTGAGAGCCTGCCCTGAGCTCTGCCCCGTCAGCTTCTGTCCATGATGGAGGCCGTGTTGGAATCTGTGCCTTTAGACTGACAATCGCACACATCTGGGGTTGTCAAACTTTTTCTGTCAAGGGCCAGGTAATAAATACTTCAGGCTCTGTGGGCTTCGTGGGTCTCTGTCACAGCTGCTTGACTCTGCCCTCGTAGCACAAAAGCAGACATGGACAATACAGGAACGAGAGGGCACGCCGTGTTCCAATAAACCTGAAATTTGAATTTCTTGTACTCTTCCATGTCACAAGATATTAGCCTTCTTTTGATTTCTTTCCAACCCTTTAAAAGTGTAAAAACTATTCTTAGCTTGTGGGCTGTCGTTTGCTGACCCCAGTAATGCACGGAAAATGTGTCCTTTTTGTAATATGGGAACGAGCGTGAAGCCTGCAGGAGTTCAGGGTAAAGCCAGCAGGACACAACCGGATGAAGCCATTTTTGGGGAAGGGGCAGCATCCTTATTCACGGTGGGCTTAGTCCTTTCACTTGGCTTCTAATAAGCTTCTGGTGGCGCTCAAGGCTGCTCCCGGCACCCATGTTCTGTATTTGTCTGTTTTGCCCACATCTGGGTCCCAAGGATACTTTCCAGGCTGGAGCCACGGCTGTGAGGTCCCAGGGAGCTCTCTGCTGAGGATGTGTCTCTGCCGGCGCCCTTTTCTTCTGTGTGAGCAAACAAAGGGACTGTCCTGCCTGTTGGTTTGGCTGCTGGGAGGAGATGGCTTTGGACTGGGAGAAAGTATCCCATGGCAACCACACCGCTGAGGGGGAGGCGGGGAGTGGGATGGGCGGGACTGCCCGCCAGTCCAGACAGGATTCTCTTCGGGCCCCTGGACTTCCGGGGCCTCCGCGGTTCACTTGCACGCAGGTGGGTCTTCTCTGAGTCTCCGAAGTCTTATTCTTAGATAAGAGTTTTTGCCTTAAGGGGAAAGTGAGGTGCTTTTTTCTTCCCATAATTAGCACTTTTCTAACTGTAAGTGACTGAATCAAGCAATTCACATATTCTTAACATTTTCCATTGGTCTAGCTAATGTCTAGGTGTTAGAGCTGCTTGTATTTTCTGAAAGACTGAATCTTGGGATTTTTAGCCCCTAATTAAACAAATACATTTTAGTTTTTAGAGCAGTTTTAGGTTCCCAGCGAAGCTGGAGAGAGGCCCGAGATCCCCGCTATGCTCCACCACATACACAGCCTCCGCCATCAGATGGTACGTTTGTTACAACTGATGAACCTGCCTTGCCACGTCATCACCACCCAAAGTGCACCATTTACATTAGGGTTCTCTCCTAGTGCTGTGTCTCCTGTGGGTTTAGACAAATGTGTAATGACATGTATCCAACAGCATAGTATCATACAGCATAGTCCCACTGCCCTAAGAATCCTCCGTGCTCTGTTCACCCCTCCCTCCCCACTAACTGCTGGCAGCCCTGAGTTTTTTACTGTCTCCATAGTTTGGCCTTTTCCTTAATGTCATATAGTTGGAATCATAAAGTAGGTGGCCTTTCCACATTGGCTTCTTTCACTTAGTCATATGCATTTAAGTTTCCTCCAATGTATTCTCATGACTCGATAGCTCGTTTCTTACTAGCTCTGAATAATATTCCATCGTCTGGATGGACCACAGCTTATTCATCCATCACCCACTGAAGGATGTCTTGGTTGCTTCCAAGTTTTGGCAATTATGAATCAAGGTCCTATGAACACCCATGCAGGTTTTTGTGTGGACAGAAGTCTTCAACTCCTTTAGGTAAATACCAAGGAGCTTGATTGCTGGACCCTATGATGAATATGTTTTTGTTAGAAACTGCCAAACGGTTTTCCCATTTTCACCAGCAATGAATAAGGGTTCCTTTTGCTTCACATCCTCACCAGCATTTGTGTCACCAGCGTTCCAGGTTTTGGTCATTCTCATAGGAGTGTAGTGGTATCTCGTTGTTTTGATTTGCATCTCACTGATGACGTATGATGTGTAGCATCTTTTTGTGTGCTCATTTGACATCTGTATATCTTCTTTGATGAGATGTCTCTTAAGTTGTTTGGCCCATTTTTTAGTTAGGTTGTTTGTTTTCTTGTTAAGTTTTAAGAGTTCTTTGTATATTTTGGATAACAGTCCTTTACCAGTCGTGTCTTTGGCAGATATTTTCTCCCAGTCTGTGGCTTGTCTTCTCATTTTCTTGACACTGTCTTTCATAGAGCAGAAGTTCTTGATTTTAATGAAGCCCAGCTTATCAATTATATCTTTTATAGATCATCTAGGTTTTCTCCTATGTTACCTTCCAGGAAGCTTATCGTTTTGCATTTTAAATTTAGGTCTCTGATCCATTTTGAGTTAATTTTTGTGACGGTGTAAGGCCTGTGTCTAGATTCACTTTTTTGCACGAGGATGTCCCGTTGTTTGAGCACATTTGTTGGAAAGACAATCTTTGCTCTGTTGAATTGCCTTTGCTCCTTTGTTAAAGATCAGTCGACTATATATTTGTGTGGGTCTATTTCTGGGCTCCCAATTCTGTCCCATTGATCTGTTTGTCTATCCCTTCACCAACACCATACCGTCCTGATTACTGTAGATTTATAGTGAGTCTCAAGGTTGGGTCGTGTCAGTTCTCCACCAATATCGTGTCCCCTGATTCTTTTTTCAAACTTACTTTTGAAATGAAATGAAATGAGATGTAGAGAAATATGCCTTTGAATCATCAGAAATCAACTTCATCCCAGGACGTTTTAATTTCAGGAGGATTTTTCTGGAACTCATTTCAGAAATAGACAAAGAAAGGGGTTAAGGCTAAGGAAAGCCTTTATGTGCATTTTTTCTTCTTTGGTAAGTCCTGTGCTGCAACTCCCATTTGTCACACAGAGCCGCATTATCTGATACTTATACTTGAAAATCAAGAATAATACATTCACATATAGATGGAAAGTTATTCTCTTAGAAATTCAAGGAGGAAAATCAGCTGTCGATAAGCTTTTAGAAGGAAACTAAAGGATTGCCAAGAATGCGAATGTGATAGAGCATTTCTAGTAATATATGAGACCCTATTTGCAACACCTGTTCTAAACTAAATAAAACATTATATGAAGCATTTGGAGCAACTTCTTTCTGCCCACATCTTTTGTGTTATCACAGAAATACAGAATGCACACATATTCATATCATTATGGACACATGTGTCAAATTGATCATACTCCAAAATCTCTATGATCAAAAAGTTCTCAAGTCATTTTAGTCCTTGACATAATCCACTTCTCAGTTTCAAGACCTTTTAAAACCGTTTCCATGAACGCTGACTTAATTCACCCATGTGTGCGGCACAAAGTCTGGAATGAGAAACACCACAGGGCATCAGAACCAAGAAGCGGCTCTCGTTTCAAAACAAAGCCAGTATTTGGGTTTGCTTTGCCTGCACAACTGTACTTTTGCACACATGTCTTAGTTTCAGGCACATGGTTCTTTTATTCAAAGGTTAAGAGTAGGGGCCAGGGTCTGTACTGCTTTTATGGTTCAATTTTCCAAAATTTGTAAGCTATAAGGAAGAGATCATTCTCACTCCTTGAAACAGTTTCCACACGTGGGTCTTCGTCTCGTCACTTTGGAAGAATGTATTTCCTGGTGATCATTTGTTCTAGGCGGGCACAGCATAGAACCGGGTGTGTGGGTCCAAGCCACCGCACCCCAGCAACCCCCATCTAAACAAGACATGTGGAAACACAGGGAGACACGGGTGGCTCTCGCTGCCATGGGGGAGCCGAGTCTGTCTGCATTCTGACTAATCCTTTCTTTCATGCTTCCGCCTCGGAAGTCCTTCTCTAAGGAGAGTGAGCCAGAAACCAAGTCCAAGCAACCCTTCAACGAGGTGCGTTTTGGGGGAGTTTTAAGGCAACTCCATGGACCCACAGAATGAGCATTTCTGGGAATCACTACAAGGGCGAGTCATGAGGGTGTCATCGTACAATGTCTGAAGGCGACATTGTTGAAGACACGGGCGGACAGAGGTACAGAGTATGTGAGCAGAAGCGGGGCCCAGCCTTCAGTGTCCTTGGGCTGCAGTAGGTAAACCAGGAGTGTGAAGTGGCCAGATACAGTGAAAAGGCTCAGGGCATCTCACAACCCCCCAGAGAGCATTTGGGATTAAAACAGGGATGCACAGCCCTGGCAGACATGCCCGTGGACCGCAAGTCTGCAGCCTGTGGGGAGCAGGGAGCGTGTCGGCGAGGGAACCACACGCACAGACAGAACATCGGAACTCAGGGCCCGAACAAAGGCCATAAATGGAGCTGAGTTCCGGAGTCACTGCTGGGTCTTGGCAGAAATCTCGTTAAGATCCCAGTCAGAGCGTGGGAGCATCCAGCCAGCAAAGGGCGGGGGACGGAGCGACAGTTCAAATGCTGCGGGAAGGTGGGCCATCGCTCGTTCTTTTTTTTTTTTTTTTTTTTTTTTTTTTTTAAAGGAGGTGCTTTTAAAAGAGTAGCATGCTGCTTGCTTTTATTATTGACGTTCCTGAGAATCAGGTAGGCTTCTCTCTGGGCGGATGTCAAAATAGAATAAAAATGGCACGGATGATCTGTGGCTATAATCTGTGCTCTGGTGTGTGCGGTCACCCCGTGCTCTCCTGATGGCACGGATGATCTGTGGCTATAATCTGTGCTCTGGTGTGTGCGGTCACCCCTTGCTCTCCTGATGGTACGGATGATCTGTGGCTATATCTGTGCTCTGGTGTGTGCGGTCACCCCTTTGCTCTCCTGATGACACGGATGATCTGTGGCTATAATCTGTGCTCTGGTGTGTGCGGTCACCTCTTGCTCTCCTGAACATTTAAGAAGAAAAATGCTATTTCTTGCTGCGGAGACTTTGCATCTCTGGGACCGTGGGACCCTGGGGACGCAACGTTGCTGTGGTCGCCTCAGGAGAGAGGAGATAGCGAGCTGCTTGTGGAGGGGGACACACAGTGAGCATCTGAGGCCCCAACGTCACGTAGTCTGGGGTGACGGCTGGGAAGGTGGCAACATGGGGCACTTCACTCTCTAAGGAGCATGGACAACACAGGGAAAATTATGTGGTTTTTTGTTTTTTTTACAGTAAAGGTATAAAAACTTGAGTGCAAGTCCTTTATCAAAGCTGAATGACGCTCGGCCCCTGGTAAATGGTCCCCAGGTGACCAGTGCTGTTGTGAGATGCCCACCAGCCAGGGTACCAGCAGCCGAGCAGAATCTTGGAGGCCACAGATCTTCACATGAAGGTGCCACTTCGGATGTGGACAGACCTGTCCACAGGACAGATGGGCCGCAGGACCGTGGGGCTCGAGGATGGAGATGGGGCTCTGGCCTCCACAGCAACCTGTGGAGCAAAGCCTCCCCTTTGGTGCCCAGGTGCCCTCCACGTCCTGCTGGTTCCCAGGGGGCTCAGGAGGCTGGACGCAGAACCCCAGCCAACGACTCTTCCCCTGCCCTGATCTGCTGCCTTTTCTCAGTCCCGGTCTGGAGACCACCTTGAGGGGTGACAGGGAAATTCCGTTTCCAGTCCCATCCTGTTCTTGGCCTCTGGGCCGCGGCTGCCCACAAGGCACCATTTAGGGCAAACAAGAGGCCGGAGGGAACCAGAAGCCGCTACCGTATTGCACGTGTGTTTTTTGACATCTCGCTTGAACTTCAGCCCGACCTGGACTCCTGTGGGAGGGTTAAGAAGAAATAAACTCCATCTCATTACCGCCAGGTACAGTGATGGGGTGATGGGCTGGAAAAGTCCTGGATCTCTTCTGAGCCCTAGTTTGCGCTTACACAGGGGAGGGCAGTCTTTACTGCTGCACCGTCCAGCTATGAGGCTACCAATCTAATTAGAAAGGCCAGGAGCCCAGGCCCATTATAAACGCTGAGATAGGACACACAAGCAAATCCAGTTAGACAGCTGTCCTTCACAGGTCTGAGCTGCCCTCTGGCCAGGTGCTAATAAACGACCCGGGCCCCTCCCGCCGCCCCCTGGAGATGGGTTTCGCCCATAAACGGGGCCAGATGACACTGCAGTGGGTCCAGAGCACACCATCACCATCCTGTGATGGGCAGCGCGGGGACCTGCTGGTCGGCCTTCCTTGGGCATCTCCCCACCCCTGCCCCACGCAGGGCAGCCCTCCCCTCTGGACGGCCCTGCAGCCCGATTGAGCAGGTCAGACTCACGCTAACAGGTGGCAGTAAATCAGAGCCATGGCTTTCACTTTTAGGAATGTTACTTGCTGCGCATCGGGGTCTTGGATAACTCGAAACAGACCCCTGCTGTCCGCCCCGCGGCCGGGCCTCCACGCCTTCGCTGGCAGCCCGTGTGGCTTGCATTAAGGCGCCTGTGTTGGCAGATTTCTCCCCACCAGTCGGTCATCTGTTTAGTGTTTGGCGTGTCCCACTAAGCCGCTGTGGTCACTCGTGAGTCTATTAATTAGAAGGAGGACTAGTCAGAGAACGTGGGCCGAGGGACCACGCGGCCATCTCCTACAGGAAGATGGATGTAAGGTAGGCGGCAGGTCCCGCTCCGACACGTCTGATATCAGCAGCTATTGCTGGCACTCGGCGTGTGAAAAACACACTCTTGTCATCACCAGCATGCAAAGGGATAAGCTTTATGTCGAAAATGAGAGCCACGTTGTCTGGGTTGGTAGCGTTGAAATTGTGTCGAGGTGTCCATTTTTAAAGCTCTATTTTTGTTAGGTTACGACTCATTGAAAACAACTACTTTGTGTTGAAATCGGGCCTTATCAGGACAGGGAACACAAAGGCTCCTTAAATGCAGGGCAGGGGAAAGAACACGGTGTCTGTGGGCAGGGTGGCACCGAGAGACACTTCCTTCATTCCAGTCAGCATTTCAGGGACCAAAGCGTATCTCGCGCCATCGATTTATTCCCAAAGCCTCGTCAAAAGACGCCGGAGCCAATTTGTTTTCGTGCAAGGAGCTGAGAGAATCGTTAGCTGGGCAAACTGACCCCAAAATGGTTTTGCCACCTTCAGCCTTGGCAGAGGTGGGAATTACTGAGTCATTATCATTTGCTTATGAATGAATGATCAATCTTCTGATGGCTTTTGACCACGAAGAATGAGATTTTGAAACTATCCTGGATAGTGAGTGTTGTAATATTCAGATCTGGCTAGCATTTTGTGAAAGTGGCAGTTTGCTTTGGCAAAGATGTCCTGTGTTGGATCGTTTCCTGAAAGAGCAGGTAAGCCGATGGATTGCCTGTTAGCCGACGTGGCTGTGAGTTGAGGACCCTGGCAAGACAGGCTGTGATGATGCTGGCTGGAACCGGTTCCTTTTTCTGTGGTTTGTGGGGCTGGGCGCCCAGGGCCGGTTGTCAACGGCGTTCTCACAGAAAAGCAGGCGGGAGAAGGAAAGATACTGCAGAAAACTGAGGCCCGGTGTCGTCGGCAAATCAGCGGTATCTCGACGGCAAATCAGGCGGCAAAATGTACACTTGGCTCGATAAAAATCGGCTCAGCATCTACTCTGTGAAACCAGGGAATGTGCACAGACTTATCTGCTGCTTCCAGGAACTTCTAATCTAACTGGGGAGCTAGACACTTCAACGAGAAAACATGACCAAATATTTAGAACAGACAGCTGTGTATTCGTTGCAGAGGCAGAGTGCGTGGTATGCTGTTTGATGTGGCAATGGCAATGTCTTTTTCAAGGTTTTAGGATAATTTTTTTAAATCAATAAAGTTAGGAACAGCGTATTTATCAAGTGGGGGGGCAGGGAGTTGAAGGAGGAGTTTTATGCTGGGTGCAAGAGCAGGGATCTGGGAGAAGTGTGGTACGTGGGGAAGATGATTCTAACAGAGCCAGGTTTCATGGCAACAAGAATAAAGACGAGACTTAGATCCTAAAACGCAATGGGAAAGTATTTCAGGGCAGCCGCCCTGAGGACAGACTGCAGGATACGTGGGTCAGGAGAGAACAGGGCTGACATTTAGGGAGCAGCTGCTGGCAGCTCTGCTGGAGTTTTCTCTTTAGTCCTCACAGCCCCGCCCCCGC
>NW_006799055.1:5680366-5682725 GCF_000442215.2 Lipotes vexillifer | reverse complement strand
CCCCCCCCCCCCCGCCGGGCACCTTGTAAACAACTCTGTGCAGTTTTCAGGACGTGCTTGCAGGGCGGATGCCCTCTTCCTTTTGCAGATGGGGGAGCCGAGGCTCAGAGGGGTTAAAGCACTTGGCCAGGGTCCCAGCAGCAACCAAGAAGGACAAGAGATGGGGTTTGCCATAAAGTCCCTGCCTTTATTTATTTAGTATTATTTTTTTTTCAGTTCAACTTTTAAAATACATTTATTGAGTTATAATTTGAATGCCATAGACTCCATTAATTGTAAATGTACAATTCAATGATTTTTAGTAAATTCACAAAGTTGTATAAAAGCACAATCCAGTATTAGGACATGTCCATCGCCCCATAAAATTCCCTTGTTCCCATCTTCAGTCACTCTTTGTTCACAACCCCAGTCCTTTCCAGCCACTAATCTTTTTCTGTCTCTGTGGGTTGTATTTTCTGGTTTCTAACAATACCGAGTCTTCCAATCCATAGATATAGAATGTTTCTCCACTTGTTTAGGACTTTTAAAATGTGTATCAACAATGTTTTATAGTTTTCAGAGTTCAAAATTTATACTTCTCTTGCTAAATTTATTCCTGTATGTTTTATTATTTTTAATACTATTATGAATGGAATTAATTTCTTTTTTTTTACTTGTGTCATTATTTTAGAAAAGCATTGCTTTTTATTTTTATTTATTTATTTATTTATTTTTACATCTTTATTGGAGTCTAATTGCTTTACAATGGTGTGTTAGTTTCTGCTGTATAACAAAGTGAATCAGTTATACATATACATATGTTCCCATATCTCTTCCCTCTTGCGTCTCCCTCCCTCCCACCCTCCCTATCCCACCCCTCTAGGTGGTCACAAAGCACCGAGCAGACCTCCCTGTGCTATGCGGCTGTTTCCCACTAGCTATCTATCTTACGTTTGGTAGTGTATATATGTCCATGCCACTCTCTCACTTTGTCACAGCTTACCCTTCCCCCTCCCCATATCCTCAAGTCCATTCTCTAGTAGGTCTGTGTCTTTATTCCTGTCTTACCCCTAGGTTCTTCATGACATTTTGTTTTTAATTCCATATATATGTGTTAGCATACGGTTGCCTTTATTTATTTTTAAGCATAGCGTCTGTCTCTCCAGGATACGGTGTGTGACTTTATTCATGAATGGGCATGCAGCCCCCGTCCGCAGGGAGGGAGCATTTCTGCCCTGTCAGAGGAAGGCCCATTCCGGTACGCAGCAAGCACAGGGATTATGTCGTCAGGTGGCCTGTGTTGGACTCTGCCACTTGTGAGCTGGGTGGCCTCGGCCAAAGCTTTAAAACAGCAGCGGCATCAACATCAACCCACGTCTCTAGGGTGAGGGCCAGGCTTTGCTGCAAAAGCTCATGTGTTGAGAAGCAGGCTGTGCGAGGGTCCAGGGGCGGGAACAGGTCTGGGGTTCTCTGTGACCGCCACGGTCACTCCAACCCTCCGTATATTATGTGGGATTCTGCAAAGTCCAATGGTCCCCTCCCCTCAGGGGTCACTAGAGAAAGGGGTCATTCTTGATGTTTCTCTCTGGACCCCTGCTGAGTCCAGGTGGGAGAAAAAGCAGGAATTTAGGCCAAATAGGGTCCCCTCGGTAGGGGGACACTGGGCCACAGGAGGCAGGGAGACAGCGCCGAGAAGCAGCCCACCTGTGGTTGAGAAGAGCTTTTGTCCACAGCACCGGCTCTTTACAGGGTCGGCTGCAGCAGGACCACCTGGTGAGGTGTTTTCAGGGCCGCACTGTCACAGCTGTCACGGGTGACTGTGCCTCCACTCCCGTGCCAGACCCTGGAGCTGGGGGCCTTCTCTCCTTACAGGTGGACGGGATGGTGTTGGGGGGCAGAGTGACCCCAGGCTTAGGAAACCCTTCTCTCTTGGGGCCTTCCTGGCGGGCACATCCTAAGAAAATTCTCGAAGGGCTGGTGGCCCCTAGACAGTGCACAACACTTAATTGCGGGGTGGGCGGGGGGCATCTCACGGCCACGGGGTGGATGGGGCAGCACAAGATGGTTCCCTGCACCCAGGAGCTTCGTGGCAGGGAAGGGGCGGGAGCTCAGGACCGCGCATCCGTGCGGGCGTCCATCCTTCCCTGAGCGACGCGACGCAGCTTTGCTCTGCGTTTCCTGCTACGGTGAGTACGCCCGTTGGGTTGACTCTCTTCGAGAGGCAGGAACGTTCTTCAAGAGCTGAGCCTTTGCTTCTCAAAGTTTTCATTTCCTTGTTCCCTCCTCGCTGGCCTCCCAGTTGCCCCAGGAGGTCGTCCCTCCCTTTCAGGGGTGCCCACCCCTCGCACGGCTCGGAGGCCGAGGCCCAGCGGCCTCTTTC
>NW_006799055.1:5671001-5680341 GCF_000442215.2 Lipotes vexillifer | reverse complement strand
GAGGTCGTCCCTCCCTTTCAGGGGGGCCCACCCCTCGCACGGCTCGGAGGCCGGGGCCCAGCGGCCTCTTTCCCTCCTCCTTCACCCTCCGGTCAGCTTCCGAATGAACGCTTAGACAAGTTAGACACCTTTATTTTACTTTCTTAGATAGCGGGTTCCTTTCCGTTCATCTTGGGACTCATCCCCCCTCCAGCCGCCTGCCTTGATACAGTGTCACATTATTTTATTTTATTTTGTTTATTGGCGTAGAGTTGATTAACAATGTTGTGTTAGTCTCAGGTGTACAGCACAGTGATCCAGTTATGCACATACATGTATCTATTCTTTTTCAAATGCTTTTCCCATTTACTTTGTTACAGAATACTGAGTAGAGTTCCCTGTGCTGTACGGTAGGTCCTTGTTTAGGTTTTCAGTTTTTTGAGGAACCTCCAGACCGTTCTCCATAGTGGCTGCACCAGTTTACATTCCCACCCACAGCGTAGGAGCGTTCCCTTTTCTCCACACCCCCTCCAGCGTTTACTGTTTGTAGACTTGTTGTTGGTGGCCATGCTGACCCATGTGAGGGGATACCTCAGTATAGCTTTGATTTGCATTTCTCTAATAATTAGTAATGCTGAGCATCTTTCCATGTGCCCCTTGGCCATCTGTATGTCTTCTTTGGAGGAATGTCTATCTAGTGTCGTGTTTTAAAATAAACCGATTCGCACGTGCGGACACAGCTCTGAAACCCACAGGTCATATGAAGACATATACGCCCGTCCACGTCTATAAGCAGCACCTTCTGGAAAACGTCATGTGTGGTCTTCACCCCGACGCCGTCTGCTCACATCACAGAAAGAGACTGGAAACATCTCCAAGGCCTTTGTCAAGCATTCTTCATCTCTGCCTGCAGACAACTGCACAGGCCCAGTGTTTAAAGGTTGGCTCTTGTTATACAAATTGTTTGCATGAAAACCATCACTTATAGAGGGAAGAAAAAAAATATATTTGGTTTGGAAAGTCTTCATAGAATCAAAGGGAATTACTAGGTCTCATAGTCCAAATAAGAACTTTCCATTTTAGATATTCTTATAGGAATGTTTTCAGGATATTCAAGTAGGTGCAACCAACCCAAACATGGATTATCTGAAAACCATATAATTTCCACAGGGTACTTTGGAAAAGAATTACAAATATACGACTCAGGATTGGGGGAGATCCCATACTGAAGTCTTTCATGGTCTCTGTGGTCCGCTCGGAGCTGTGAGACACACAGAGGAAACCCGGGCTCCCCAAGGCAGCCCGTGGGTCCCCCGCTACCCCCATGGGACTGTGGATGTACCTTCTGCCAGCACTGCGTGGCTGGAGAACCACCCTTATTAACCTGAAGAGAAATGCCATTGAAGCACTGAAGGGGGAAGGGCATCTGAAATGACGTCCAAGGGAAAAGGCTGAGAAGCCTGGCCCTTATCTTGGGTACCACCCGCCAGCTTTATCTCTGCACTTTGCAACCAGGCATTTGGGCCTGGGATTAAGAACTAAAAAGAATTCATTCTGATAATGAGAGAGAGTGTCAGGGATTTTTCTTGCCATATAAAATAAGTTAATTCCCTGAATTAAGAAATAATGAACAGGAGAGAAGCTGGCGAGCTGACCGGAGGCTCGGACAGGTGCCTGTTTTAAAGGAGTCTGGAGAGCCGAGGGGTGATGGCATGGAGGATGGCTTTGAATGGCCCTTTGTCACACTGTCTTGTACCAGCTGACCGTGCAGGGGCTTGGTGGGGCTGGGGTGGGATGCAGGCAGACAAACATCAATTGATTGGAGACGTGCTTTCAAGAGCCTTCTGCGCAGGAGTTGGGAGAGGAATTCAGGGTGAGGTTAACCCCTTGAGATGCACCTTCTAAACAGCCAGCTGTGGAAGCCCAGGGATTTCCCCCATCGGTGAGTCGGGATCCCCTTTAAAGCTAGTCACCCCAAATGACTCCTTGACCTTGTCAGGGAAACAGCCAACTGTATTTGGTCCACTCTGTCCCGAAGGGATTCTGACCTGGAAGGAAATGCCGTGTGTCAGCAGGTGGCTCTGAGAACCCTGATTCCCTGCAGTGATGCCGACTCTCGTATCAAAGATGGGGCCATAACAAGAGCTCCTGAATCACAGCCCGGCATGGAGTGGACGCTGGGTGACTCTTGATGAGTGAGTGACTTAATAAGTCACGTTCAGGTGCATCAAACTCATTTTGACCTGGGCCCCTACCCCGAAACCTGAAAACCTGTCTCATCGGACACCCCAGAGGGCTTCTTTCAATCTTCCCTCATCCCTCCCTTTTCCTTAAACCTCTTATCTGTATGTGGGGTTGGCCAGAGGAAAACCTTCTGCGAGCCTCCTGTGTTACATCCCCTCCACTCCAGCCCAAGTCACCACATCCCAGAACATTTATGGGACCCAGGGCAGGGGGAGGGGCGGGGAGTTTGTGCTGTGAAACTAGGACTAGCCCAGACGGACGTGCTATGGACCGGATGCTCATGTCTCCCAAATTCATACGATGCCCTCACCCCTAAGTGATGTATTTGGAGGGGACTTTGGGAGATAATTAGGGTTAGGTTAGGTCATGAGAACAGGACCCTCATTGCGGAATCAACACCCTTATAAGAAGAGGAAGAGATGCAAGCTCTCTCTCCACCACATGAGGCCACAGCAGGAAGGTGGCTGAGGGCGCTCCACAGACACCAGATCTGCTGGCGCCTTGATGTCCAACACAGGGCGACTGGCCAGAGGCCCCGTGGCTGTGCCCTGAGCTCCGTGGTTACGTCACAGTACATACCTGTGCAGGTGGGACACACCGGCACCGGGCAGGCAAGGCTTGTGGAAGAATAGCGTCCACTTTTAAACAGCCCAGCAACTTACAAGGCTGTTAAGTACTTGCCAATGTAACACACCACTATCCAGTTCATTAAAAAAAAAAACGCGAGTGGTATCTTTGTTCCATTAAACTTTGGATTGATTCAATTATTTTGGTTATATTATTCCTGATAGGGGCTTTTGATGAAAAAAAAGAAAACAACAAAACAAACAAAAGCACAATGGACTCTGCTCACTGCTGTCAGTGTTTTTGGAAGGGAGCTCCTTGCAGGCCCTGGGGGACAGGTGAACTGTGACCTATTCCAGAGGGACGTGTCTCCAGGCCAGGAGACCCCTGGATGTCATGCCCATGGATGCGGGAGTGTTAATGTTCTTGCTGACCCTGCGGACAGAGGCTGTTCCCACCTGGCCAGAACCCCTAGCCTCCTTCCAACCACCCCGTCCAGGTGTGGCCACATCCCCAGGGCCTCTCATCACCCATCGGCCTTCTTGGGGCCCCTGCCCCAGCACTGGACTCATTTCAGCAACCGTCTCAAGTGAATTTCAAGACGTTACCTGAGCCCCGAGGCGCACAAAAGTCAGAAACTAATGTCTTGGGCTCTCACCTTATGGAGGGCTTGGGATGTGATGACAGGTAAAACTGGCCTGACGTCAGTGAGGCAGGGAAGAGACAGAGGGTCCTAGTGACTCCGGAGCACACCAGCATTCAAACCTGCCTCCCACCACCCCCCAGGAAGAGCCTCCGGTGAGCAGCAGAGGCTGAATCAACCTACAGCGTGGCCTCTGCAAAGTGCAGGCTCACACACAGACCCACTTTGCTCTCAAGTGTCAGAACAATGAACCATCACTTGAAAATCTCCATGATTTTGACAAAATTGGAACAAGTGAGATAAAAATAAAAGGTCAGAAAAGCCCTGTCCAGCAGAGCCTCGCTGGCCTGGTGTGAACGTCTTCAAAGGCCCACTTTGCTCACCACCAAAGCCAAGACCACGTGTCAGAGCTGTTCAGATTGAATGAACGTGACCTCCACTTTCCACTGCTGAATTTCTTACTTTATACGGTTTCATTTCAAGAGGGGCTGTTTGAGGAAATACGGAGATAAGCTTTATCACGGTGTTCTGGTTGAATTTTTTAGGATTATTTATTTCTGTAGTTCTTCCCATCTGATATTTTTGTTTCTGTAAAATCACCTTCAAGTAGTAGTAATTTTACATTGAAATTTTATCTTAGAATTTACATCCTTGCCCTTTGGGATAAAAACTAGTGCCAAACTGTCTCTCGGTGGCTTAATTAGTTTTAGGTTTACCATCCAATCAATCCCCACATTTAAAAGAATCTGTTATATCTGCATGTGGTTTTGCACTACTTGCTTTACGAGAAAATTCATAAAGACTTGAACCTACAACATGGGAGCTTATAGTTTGAGAGCAATGGGGCGGAAACAGAATCAAAACACCATCTCTAAATAAAAAACAAAGAATAAATCAAGGCTTGAAGTGCAGGCAAAAATGGTACTTGTCTCCTTTGCCTCTCCCCTGTTTTCTCTAATCTCTTTCTAGTACTCATCTACCTGCCCTTCTCCACCCATCCACCCATCCATCCATCTATTCATCCATCTGCACAGTTATCCGTCCATCTGTCTATCTGTCCATCAATCCATTCATCCATACAGCTCTCCACCCATCCATCCATCCATCTATACAGTTATCCACCCATCCACCCATCCATCCATCCATCCATCCATCCATGCATCTGTATAAAGAGGTCCAAAGAACAGAAAAGAGCTGGGTTTTGTAATATGTAATAAGCCTCTGGCCTCAGGTGTTGTTGATATGGTTTTGCCAGATCATGATTGAAATAGTCTCCATATCTATGTGTAACTATAACTGGACTGGTTCCTTACTAGGGACTGTATGACAAACCCGTGTTAGCTAACTGAAAGATTAGTCAAGAAAATAAAATAGCATAACTATACTGTTAACTTGGGTATAATTAGGGGGGTTGATATTAATATTGTTTTGTTCAGCTTACCAAACAAACTGAAAACCCTGACCCAGATTTGGTTAAGGAATTAGACTTCCTTTTTTTTTTTTTTGTGGTACACGGGCCTCTCACTGTTGTGGCCTCTCCCGTTGCGGAGCACAGGCTCCGGACGCGCAGGCTCAGCGGCCATGGCTCACGGGCCTAGCCGCTCCGCGGCATGTGGGATTTTCCCGGACCGGGGCACGAACCCGTGTCCCCTGCATCGGCAGGTGGACTCTCAACCACTGCGCCACCAGGGAAGCCCTAGACCTCCTTTTAATTTGGTCAAGGCTATGCTTCGTGGGTTGTCAAATTTCTGCTAAAATGTTTCTTTTCCTACTGGGTGTTACTTTCTTGTTCAAAGCCCTTATCACTCTTGGTGGGTGATACTTAATTTCTCCAGGTTCACTTGGATTCCAGATCTTTATCTACGTGGTACCTTTGGAAATGGGTCTTCCCTCTAACACGTGATGTAAATAACCCGATGCTGGTGACTTACTACTTGCCATGGGGTCTTAGCTGCCATTGCAGCTCTGTGTTGGGTGTAAGTAGCCATGACCCTACTGCATTTTGCTTTCTGAATCTTTGCTATTCTGAGAAGCAGAGGGAATAGATGTCTCCTTTTCTCATCCACTTTTTGATCTGAAGAATTACCTCCTGAATGGGGTCTAATCCTCTCCTGGGTGCACACGCTGGTGGGCAGGCACCCCGTGTAATGGCCTCGGTTACAACGAGAGCTCAGAGTCATTACTTCTGACCTCCCTCCCTGGGCCGTGGGGTTCAGATGTCATTCAGCCTGAGAGTGACTCACTCTGTCCCAGAGCCGGCTGGCAGATCTCTTATCTCTGCTGAATGTCCAGCCTACCAAGTCCTACCTATGCTGGCCTCAGTCCAGTGCTGTGCTTTGGGAAGCGTGCTTTGTACACCTTTGCTTGGTTTCTACTCTCAGGCCAGGCTGTGCCCATGGCCATCCGTGGACAGTTATTGGTACACCGTTTGGACCCCATCTACAAGCCCTTTTCTGTTGTCTTTCTCTTGCCTGGAGATTGCTCCCTGTGGACCCAAATCCTCTGGGAATGAAAAGGGACAGGGGTCACCATAAATTTGTTTTCGAAGTCTGTGAGTCTGTTTCTGTTTTGTAAATAAGTTCATTTGTATCATCTTTTTAGATTCCACATATATGTAATATCATGTGATACTTGCCTTTCTCTGTCTGACTTACTTCACTTAGTATGATCATCTCTCGGTCCATCCATGTTGCTGCAAATGGCATTATTTCATTCTTTTTTTATGGCTGAGTAGTGTTCCAAAGGGGAAATTCACCAAAGGGGAAAGGTGTGGTGGGGGGAGGGATAAATTAGGAGTTTGGGGTTAACACATACACACTACTGTATATAAAATAGATAATTAACAAGGACCTACTGTACAGCACAGGGAACTCTGCTCAATATTCTGTAATAACCTATATGGGAAAAGAATCTGAGAAAGAATAGATATATGTATTAATATATGTATAACTGAACCACTTTACTGTCAACCTGAAACTAATACAACATTGCAAATCAACTCTACTCCAATGTAAAATGAAAATTAAATTAAAAAAAAATTTTAAAGTCTGCTGGATCATGATCAATCAATCAATCTATTGTTTATATTTCTGCTCTTAAAAAAATAAAAGAGATAGGGGTGACTCTCTCATTAACCTGTGATGGAGAGGTGTGTGTTTACTCTAAGTACGTGCAGTGGGAACTGGACCCCAATTTCCCTAGGTGTTTGGTGTGTGATAGTTTCATTTTGACTTGAGATGCTTCTCAAAATGCTCCCTTACTGACCTACGTGGGCAAATCCAGAACACATATTCATGTCCGAAGGTATCAAATTTCTCATTTCCTTCAAGTTGAAAATTGATAGCTGAAAAGGCAACACAGGTCAAAAAACAACTCTGGACTCAAAAGCTCCACTAACTGTGAGACTCAGGGCAAATCCCTCAAGCTTGTCAGACCTCTGTTTCCCACGCGGTCAATGGACATGACATCACTTTTTACTTTTGAATGAGGCACTGTTGGGCGAAGAACACTTTTGTACTATTTTAAAAGGTGAGCCCAATTTTAATATTATTATTTGTTAAAGCATGAAATTACATTTTTCTCTGGGATTGCTCATAACCTGCATGCTAAATTTTGAAAGTGGTTGTCTATTTTACTAAGTGTGTGTTATTTGGGCTAATGCTTCATTTAAAAGCATATACTTGTCATTTATAAAATGAGTTTAAACTAGTTTATTTAGAACAAAATGGTCAGTTATAACACACTATCCTAGTTTCTAAATTTCCTCTTTCTGAAATTATCTGAGACAGCATGACTGTATTTGGGTTCAAACATATGAAAAGAGCAACAGTGAACAAACAAACATCCTTGATCAAGCTGTCACTTCCCATACCACATGTTTGGTGCCTACAGTAATTTTTATTTAAATATCAATTGAAAATTTTAGTCTTTAATATAACTGTAAGATAGGCCCTCCCCCCAAATCTGGGTCTGAGAAAAGATTTCGTGATTCAAAACTTATGTTTGTTTCTCTTTATATTCTATATAATTAAGCTTCAAAAATGCAGCTCTCAATGGCAGAACAATTCAAAAACATCTTTACAAACCCAGATTCCCTATAAACACAAACCCTTGGCATGTATACAGTGCTTTCAGTTTACAATGTCCCTTTCCTCTGATCTTTAGGACAACCCTGAGAGGAAGCTAGGTTTATTTTCATGCCCATTTTATGGATGAGGATATTGAGGTTAGTATAAACTCATTCACGATTACATAGCTAAGTGTGGGGCATGGGGAATCAGGACTAGAGCCCAGAGATCTAACCTCAGCTCTAACATTTGCTTTATTAAAGCCCAAAAGAGAAACAAGCTTATGCAATTTCTCTATAGCCCATCACCTAGCATTCTTCAAATCCAGCCTGATTTCTGAGCATATGTTAACTTATTCTAAATCATACAGAGACCAACCTATTACAGCTTAATCTGTGTAAAGTCTGTATCAGATTCGGGAATAATTCTGTCTGACTGCTTCTATTAAGGCTCAGTTTTGGTCACTCTTTATAGAAGCTTAAGACACCGAATTACGTATTTTAGTGTTACAGGAAAAGGTTAGTTCCGGAGGATCTGTTCGATTTAACAACTAAGGATTAGAGTGTGGTAATTTATGCTTTGGTGCTTAGAAAGTTTATTTTCTGTCCTGGTTTACCCCCCGTCACAGCCAGCCACCTGAGTGTTTGGGAGAGCTGCGTGGGTGTTTCGTCATTGAGGGCTGGCCCTTACTGTATAGATGTCGGGTGAGGCACAGCAAACGGAATACAGTTATTTTCTGGTCATCAGTAGCTAAAGGCTTTTGAATACTTGGTTATTTTTATTCCATGGTTTCAGGATCCTCACCAGGCATCCTTATGGCTCATAAGAACACATGCTTTTATTAAATGCTCATTCACACTAATTTGGGGATGAGGCCTGTGATTTCCATGAGGATGTTTCTATGTCCTCACCGCTTATGTTTCCTCGGGACAGTAGAACATCCGAAATTGCTATTGCTTTTCTGTTCTGTGTGTCCGGTCTGTGTGTGGAAAGAGGATGTGCTGACACTGGACTGTAATTATTCCTCTCCTGTGTTGCCTAAAATGTGGCCAGCCCGCCTTCCTTAGATCTCCAGTGCACGTGCCTCGGGCTGCGGTATTTTATTTCTGGACGGGTTGCCTGTGTTTTTGTTGGTGGAGGTGTGACTCATTTTCATGACACCTTCAGATATGCCCCCTCTCATCCAGTTCACCCCCACTGTTTTCCCATCTCCCTCCCCAATTCGACCTCAATTTTCTCCTTCCTTCTCTCTCATTGGAAGCATCTCCTGTGAAATAGGTGGGATTTTGCAAACCCAGGGCAGCTGCGTCCTTCTAACACCTGAGTTGGAGCCAGCAACCCTACTCACGGTTGAGAACTGCTTTAAAGAGTGGGCTTGGGCGGGGGGCCGAGGGGGTGCTTTTCAATTACTGCTTCTCATCAAACTGGCCACCCGAGCCATTAAGCCACTGTAATAGTTTTGCTAATTTGATTTCCTGCACATAAACAACCTTGGCCCCTCTTTGAAGTTCTCAAGAAAGGTATGAGGAGTTTCAAGTTGCAATAATTCAACTCCCAGCATAAGGCGAATTCATCTTTTTTCTTTTTTTTTTAACAAATAAATCAGTAAAACAGAAGTTAATTAAAGTGTAAACAATGGGTAGCATTGTGGCCGGGCCTCAGAAGGAGCCTGTGGAATTCTTTGTGTGATGGGTTTTACCTGATTACACTCAGCGGGTGCGGCTCAGGAAGGATCCTGTTACTGAGGCATTTTCTTCTTCCCTGAACATAAAAAAAGACAGAAAACCAACAACAGATGCTTTTATTTTCCCTCCCTGAGCTGGGCGATCACTTCCTAAGCCCA
>NW_006799055.1:5634429-5670803 GCF_000442215.2 Lipotes vexillifer | reverse complement strand
GCAATCCCTTCTGAACCCCCCTCTTCCCCGGGGAGCCCTGCCTGGGCAGGCGATCTGAGGGCCTCCGCCGAGCGGCCCCCGCGTCGGGTGGCCGCTTCCTCGGTGGCTCTGCAGAGCGGCTGACACCAGGCCAGTTTGTGCAGAGGACACCGGCTGCCCTCAGCACTGATGCCATCGGCCTAGCTCTTCAGATGCCAACAGAGACCCCTCCCCTCACAAAATGCAGGCTTGGCCGAGACAGGTGCAGGGGAGCGAGGATGTGCCCAAAGTGACACAAACGCCAGAGTGATTTCAGGACAGATCCGCTTATTTTGATCTTGAGAGAATACAAAGAAATGTGCTAGGAGGGCAGGCAAGAATTCCAGCGTAACCAGGGACAGGGCTCGTGTGTTCTTTACAGATCAGGTGGGGTCAGAGGAGGGAATATTTTGCTTAAGGAGTGAAAATCCAAAGACTAGTAAAGTGGCATTGCCCACCATCACCCATCACAGTACATCTAGAAAGTAAACGCACTCGTCAGTGGTACCTCCTGTCCCTCTACAGCGCTGATCGCCTCTATGTGTGTGTGTGTGTGTGTGTGTGTGTGTGTGTGTGTGTGTGTGTGTGTGTAAGCACATGAGTATGTGCACATGCCTGTACATGTGTGTGCACGTATGTGTGGATCTCAAAGTGGGGAGAACAGAGGAGCCTGCAGACCTGGGACCAAGGCAAGTGGGGCAGTAGGGGGTCCCCCACGTGGTAAGTCCTAAGAAGGAAGTCTCCCCTGCAAAATAAGCCATCCCAGACTGTCTAGAAAACCTTAACTTCACTTTTCCTGCCAGAATTTCTGTCATTAATGATTCAATTTTACAGATAACAAGATTCTCTTTTAACAAACAGGCACTCCTCTTAAATGTCTATAGGCCTTTATATATCTTAGAATCAGTTAGTCTAATGAAAAGCTTTCTTTATAACATCAAGCTAAAAAACGTCAGCTTAACGGAGAAAAGGGAGCATAGTTTTTGAAACATACAGGTGCCATAGGGATGGGAACCCAGAATGAGGGCTCTGGGGGAAAGTAAGGGATACAAACTAATAAATGGTGTTAGAGTGGGATGGGGGATTGGGAGGGAGTAGTCGCTTTCTTGCTAGTTTTTGTCAAGGGCTAATCCTGGCTATGAGTGCCAGGGCCCAGGAAGGATTCCCACGAGGCAGCTGGCATCTGAGGTACATATCTACCACTCGGTGGGAATGGAGCTCCCCTGATGCCCTCAGGTGCTCTGAGCCACGGTGAGTGTCCTGGAGCTGACAGGTTCTCTCCAGAGCTGCTGAGGTGACCAGGGTTCTCCAGCAGCATGCGGCCCGCGGCCTGCACCCCCGAAGGGATCTCCAGCAGAACTGTTAGCCAGGCCTCCAGGGCTGCCTGGCAGCCTCCAGCAGTGACATCCACTGACTTTGACATTGAAAAGTGACTTTTACAATATCTACAGCTCTAAAACTTATTTATGGAGCTAAAATTTATCCATAACAACAAGTGTTGTTGTTGTTGTTTTTTAAAGATTTATCGTTAGCTACGAAATTTACTGCAGCTGGAAGGTTAGAACCACAGTTACCAAGGGCCCCAACTGTGTCACAAATAGTGTCTATTCATTTAATCATCCCAGAGGCTCTGTCAGGTCAGCATCCCCAGTTGCAGCATGCAGGTGAGGAAAGTGAATTCCAGAGCCAGGCAGCGTGAATGCTGGGATGCCAGCACTTGTGTGCCCACTCCCAGGCTGGTGATCTCCCCACATGCCAGGCTCCCGGCTGAGAATTGGTGCCCAAAACATCACGCACGCGTTTCCAATCTAAGTGTTGGCCACGCTTGAAAAAGGCGTTGCCGTTTCTATTCAGTGGATATAAGAGAAGGAAGAACATCCTTTTCACTCCCCTTTTTCTCAAGCTACAATCTGAGAACTCAGGTGAGTTGAGAGCTGTAGGGAATTACAGAGACATAGCTGAGAAGAACATCCTCTCCGTGGTTTTCTCCTAGTGGCACAAACGCTATATCTGCGATTCGGGAACCTCAGCAAAGCTTGCTGTGTCTCACTTTCTCCTCTGGTTGCAAAATAAATCTATGAACCCCCGTGCCCTCCTCGGGAATTTGTCAGATAAAACCCACAGGATGTGCTAGTGAACGAGCCCAGGCTGGTCCCTGCCCTCACAGTGCTTACCTGCTCTGTAGGAGGAGAGACAGGTGATAAGAAATAACTGAACCAGAAACAACTACAGGAGAGTGTGGTGCTGGGAATGCGGACCCCTCTGTGTGTGTGTGTGTGTGTGTGTGTGTGTGTGTGTGTGTGTGTGTGTGTGTGTGATCTACCTGCATGCGCAGTAATCCTGTCTGCATCACCCTGAGCTCTGCCACTGTCCTGCAATGTGAGCTTGGGCAAGTTCCTTAGTGTCTTTGGGCCTCAGTTTCCTAATCCATAAAATGGGGATAAGGATACTCACACATTCACAGAGTTGCTTTAAGAATTAAATGAGTTAATATGCAAAGCTCTCGTTCAGAGCATGCCAGCCCACAAGCAGGGCCACATGCATGTGAGTGAAAAGGGTCCTAGGGGAGAAGCCGGTGGGCTCGTGACAGGCGGAGGGAAGGGTGAGCACAAAAGGCCCTCGAGTGGAAAATAGCCCGTTTGAGAGAATTGTTTCCATATAGGAGGGTTTTTCTTTACAGTCATGGAAAGCTTACCCACTTAAGTACCTACCAAAGCTTGTATCATATTGAAAAATACACATTTAAAAAAGGGGTTTTCACATCTAAATAAATGTCATGTATATCATTTCACGCTATTTCTTAACTACTCATTATTCACATCATCTATTGCACGATGACACCAGTCAGGTTGGAGGATGGTTGGGCCCTAAACTAAATGGCCCCAGGGGTTTGTCTTTTTGAGCTAATTATCCTACTTTTACCTTTTTCTTTCTTTGTTCACGTGGCCAAACTAAGCTCGCCCTTTTTTGGTATCTCTTCGGACGCCCGACTGTGGCAGCGTGGAGACCCTCTAATATTCTGTTTTCCATCCGCCTCGAGGTGAGAAGCCTGGAACGCCATTTGCATTGAACACGATAACAGCAGAGCTGGAGGAGGGGTCCTGGGATGTGGCTCTTCCACTTGGTGACTCAGGCCCGCTGTGCCTCCTCCTTTCACCAAGAAACACGGCTCTCGGACGGGCGCCCTTCTAGGTTCCGGCGGATCTAGAATGAGGGCTTTCACGTCACTGGAGCATTACTGTGCAGATTCAATGCTTGATGGTCCCGAAAGGACTCTGGTGGGGTTGGTCAACATCCCTGACCGAATACGCAGAGTCTCGCAACGGGAAAGTCGCATTTCCCTCTGGAGAATCACAGAATTTCAGAGTCCAGGATGACTGGCAGGCATCTACTTCCGTGCCCCTGAGCCCCAGAGGAGAAACCCAGGGCTAAAAGAGAGGCAGGCGACGCATTTAAGGTCACGCGGCATCCAGGTGCCGACGTGGCCGGGGCCTTCAGTTTCCGGCTTTTCTGCTTCTCTGGAACCTCTCTGTCAGCGGTCTCCCAAGAGTGGTAGCTCCCCCGAGAATGAGTCCTGGGAACTCGCTGGGCTGGGTCTCCTGAGTCCCCACGTGGTCCCCACAGCCTTGGGCCGTCTCCCCACACCAGCATCCCAGCCTCTGAAACAGCAGATAAAGCAAGAGGAGGAAAAACAGTCTGTGGGTTTGGAGTTTACATAAACAGGGAGGTGAACCTAAAGGCTGGTTTCAGTAGGTTGGCGATTCCTGCAGCTGGAAGCGATGAAATAAAACTGCAAAAGGGATCTTCACAGTCAAACTACAAGACAGACCCCAGAGAGCAGAGGAGGCTTTGGCTGAAGTGGACGAACCCTCCTTTGCCCAAGACCAGCAGGGGCGGCCCTCGTCGGCGCAGCTTTTCGGATGAGAGGGGTTTGGGGGTTTGTTTCTTTGTTTCTGTTTTCCTGGTTGCCACTCTAGTTACTACAAATACGATGGTTCTCAGAGAGGATGTGAACTCTCGTAATAAGATCAAACGATGCCAAGTGCCATCTACAGAGTGTTGGTCGGTGGATGCCCGTCAAGGGTAAAGAACCGGCTTTCCGAAAAAGTGAAAAGAGACGAAAAAGCCCTGATTCGTGGCGTTTGCCAATGTCCGTGGTATAGACACTCCACGTGGGCTGATTTTAAGCTGCTGAAAGGGAGTCACCGATTGGGAAACTGGGCAGAAGAATGAATGGCCAACCCCGCTGCCTGGAAACCAGGCAGCACACAGCGACGGGGCATTCCGAGCGACGGGGGAACACGTGTGTGTCACGGGGCAAGGGGAACGCTGGTACACGCCTGTGTACATGGTAAAACTGAACTCTATCTACTCACCCACCCGCCTACCTACTTACCTCCTTGTCAAGGTGGTAACCTTAAGGGTGGAACCAGATTACCAACACGGCACTTTCCAGTTCTAATATTTTGTGGTTTCATCACGAGATGTTATCTCATGGGAACACTTCACGGCTTCACCTCTGCTTTCTTTGGCACGGTGCCCATGCCCTTCTGTGTTTGTCCCCACAGCATTCGTGACCTCTCAAGATCCTATGTATCCACTTGTTATCCTGTGTTTTCCCCAGAAGCTGAGCTCACTGGGGACAGGGCCTCTGTTTGTGGTGGACAGGGCGGGTCCCCAGAACCTACAACGGGGCCTGGCTCACGGGGGTGCCCGGAAGGCATGTGTTAAAGGACGTGGTCCAGGCTCTTCCCCGTAAACTTAGGGAAATCGAGGTCCTAAGAAGTGAAGTGATTTCCCTGTCATTTCGCAACCAGGGATTTCTGGCAGAACTGAAGGTAGAACCCACCTGCTGAGACCCAGGCCTCTCCCCTGAATCATTCTTTGGCTCACAGAGGCCTCAGAACAAGCCCATGTGTGTTCCCAGGTCGCAGAGCTTCCGGGAATGGAGAGAGTTGAGAGCTGCCTGCCCTGCTCCCCTGACCCGCGTGCTCTCCCCTCAGCGCGGTGTTCCATCTCCTGACTCTCGTCTCTTCAGGGAAGGCGGGCCCCCGAGTTGCTCTGTGTGATCGGATTAGTCTACGGTCTGAGAGCCCAGTGGAGGCGGAATTTTCGCTGATTCTGGCCCAGGGACATCCCCTTGTGCCCACTGCCGTCAGAAGGCCTGCTGTGTCTTCCGCCCCTGTTCACGTCGGCAGAGCCTGGGGTCAGGTCCTACATCAGCTGCAGGAGATACAAGGAAGGGGGGCACAGGTCCCTGGTCTGCGGAAGGCCTGGGCGTCTGGGGGTGCTGGGAGAGGACAGCAACCACACACCGTGGGCAGCGTGACGGCCAAGTTCCCAGATGGGGTGTCCAGGGCAGGGGCCCCACGCACATAGCGGCAGAGGTGTTTTCAAAGAGACTAATTTGGGTAATCTCGAAGCTACCTGCTTAAGGGTTTTCTCATCCCCGCAAGGAGTGGTATCTGTGAAGATGAAGGTCTCCACCCTCCTGCAGAAGGTTCTACAAAAGCAAACGGAAAAAGCCCCTTGGAATCCTCCTTGCAGACACTGTGCCCACACCGCAGACAACACAGCCCTAAGGTCAGGTGCCCGGCGACACCCTAGTGGCACATCCTAGGGCCGCATCAAGAGAAGGCCACCTCACGCAGCTAAGCAGCCCCTTACCTGTGTCCCAAATGGACCCTGGCCATGACCCATTCGAACATCTCAGCTGGATGAAGAAAATTTACTGGGTGGAAATTCAGCGGACTGAGCCAGCAGGACCATTCAGTCACAATTAACTTACTTCAAGCCTGAGGTTGCCATAAAGTTTCTGACTTTACGAATGATGGAGAGCCTGCAGGTCCAGGGCTTTAAAGAAACCTCGCCGTGGGTTGGTGTCAGTTTTAATTAGATGTTAGAGCCCAGCATTAAGCACCTGGAGACCCATCACCGAGGGGCTTCTCTCCACTGCCTTTAGTCCTATGAACTCTCAGGCATGTCCACCAAGAAAAGCCAATGAAACCCAAAGTGCTTTCCTGCCTGGGGGGTCCTGAGTCTCCTCAGTTAATGGTGAGGTAGGAAAATGCCTCTGTCTCAGCCGCTGGTGACGGCTGCCCTGGGCTTTACCTGCTGACAGTTAAAAGGGAGCGGACACATCAACATTTGCTTATCTCACTTAATGAAAGTTATCACGAGGAAAGGTAAATCAATAATGGCTGAGATCAAACATACCGATCTCCTTCTGAGCACACAATGCCCTCATTTAATAAATCTCAGCCCTTGACGTGTCCCCCTGTGAACACAGACGTTGCCAGCCTGGCCGAGGCCTGCAGCTCAGGGCACTGCTGTCAGAGGTGAGCCGGGGACCCTCAAGTCCAGGGCCTTCCTAATCGACCTGCTAACTGAGCAGGAGACCAGAGCGGCTGATTTGAAGTCCCTGCCTCGCTCCCCTTCTGGGGAGAAAGGCTGGCTGTGGCCCCGGGTGAGCCCAGGCCAGGAGCCGGGGAGGAGCAGACGTGCTATCTGCTTAGTTAGGCAGCTTCATCTTCCTCTCAGACCTTCAGAGGCAGCCTTGTGTCCCCCGAGGCCGGGTTTCTGTGTGGAGCTGGGAGCCGTCCTAAAGAGAGGATCTAAAACTTCTGCAGGAGTTTCCAACTTTGAAAAGTTCCCAGTGGTTGGGCCCCCTGCCCTCTGCTCCAAGGGCCTCTGGCTGGGGACAGAGGGGGCCCGGCTGGGAGGAGGCGCTGGGGGGGCCTGTCTTCCTCTATCTTCCCCCCCACCCCGACGCCCAAGCGGGCATGGGCTCTTCGTCCTCTGCCCACCGTGACACAGTGCAGGCCATGTGGGAGCCAGCTTGGCTGTCCCACTGGAAGGTCAGCCCTATGAGTGTGGTGTCCGGCTGGCCTGGGGCCCAGCAGTTCAGATGTGCTCATGAGAATCTGTCGGAGAATCAATTTACTGAAGGGAGTTAGAGAGTCCCAGGGGCCCCGTGTCTCCTTGAGGACTTCAGTGCCCAGGGATCCATGTTGTATCTAAAATTCCATAGAGTGACCACTGGCCTCACAGGTGCTGTCAGTTGCAGGGTTGTCAGTTATGGAGAGGACCTCTGAGGTGTCCCTCAGTGGAGCCCTTGGGCCAGAATGAGGCGGAGGGTCCCCTGGTGAGAACCGTATCGGACGAATGTGATCTAGAGGTCGTGTCCTGGGGCGTAGACGGCTCATTTTGTAGGGGCTCGAGGTGTTGAGGCCGGCTTCTCACTCCTGTCCAGGGGGTGAGCAGAAGACCCCAGGTCCTTCCTGAGTCCATCCTTCAACTCCTAGGATTGGTGAAACCATTGTACCCTCTTACGGAAGAAAGAACGCGGTGACTACCGAGGGGCATGTGTGTGTATACACGTGTATGTGATATTTATACGTATATAAATGTTCAAGGGAACAGCTATTTCTATTTTTAAAACTGTTTCTGGTTCAGATCAACCATGTTAGCTATGTTAAAAACAAAACAGGCCTAAAATGGAGTCACTTAGGCTAAGCCTCATGTCACCAAAATGAGACGACTTAATTATGCTCTCAGAAATGGGATCTTAAACCATCACTAGTGAGGGGATGTGCCTGATAGACCCCTGCCATCTTCTAAAGGGGAGTAACCCAGCAATAACCAACCTGCTTTTCTGCTTCGTATAACTTCCTTGTCCCTCCCCCTCCACCTACGAAATCTTTCATTTTGTACAGCATCTTGGAGCTCCTGTCTGCGAGACCGGATACTGCCTGAATAGAGCCAATAAGATCTCTAGCATTTGCTCTATTGAATTTTGATTTTTAACAGTGAGGATCTATTAATTTTTAGATAATATTCGACACGTGGGATAGAAAGGCAGGGACGTGCTCCTTGCACACTATGAAGCCACGGGTTGGGGGATCGTCTGAGCCTTGGTCAACTTCTCTTTGACTTTCAAGGTGAAGAAAGTGAGTTAAAGAGATTTCAGAGAGGAATTCCTGAAACTCTCTGCTTATGGAATGATAATCTCTAATGTGGTATGTTACAGCAGGATTCTAGTTTAATGAGGATTCATGATGTTAAAGTTATAAGAATATTCTGTTACGCTACCTTCTAGGATTATTAATAATGGAAAAGGCAACATGTCAATCTTTAAGATTACTCATTTTTTCATTAAGATTATATGCAAGGATTACAAATCAAAAATCTCTAGAGAAAACATTCTATGTCTCTTTCTCGTACCTTCTAAGTGCTCATGGTTTAGCCAAGGAGTTAGCAAGGCTGCCATGTACGGTTGCACAGGTTGTGCACTGCTCCAATCCAGGGAGCACCCCACGTAGACACCGATGGAAACAGTGCCTCCATGGAGGTGTTCACTGCAGTCTGCACAGCCATCAATGGTGGCACTGCTTTTTTGGCACCTGCCATGCGTTTGGAGCAGGGGCCATAGATGTAGACCATGTCTTTTCCAACAAAGCGGCTGATTGTGCTTAAGCCATGACAGCGCCCACAGTTTGGCTCAGATTAATAGCCAGGGATGACCAATCAACCTCTGCTTTGAGCCTCACTCTCGGGGTCACCTGTGTCCTGGTCATTTTCCATTTTCTCCTCCAGATCTTGGCTCAGCCCTTGTCTGTCACACCCAGGAGCCTGACCTCTCAGACTGTGGCCCATGCTCCTTGGCCCTTGGGCTTCTGGTTGGATTTGGCCAAAGGGAAGCTCTTGCAGGTGGCCAGGGAGCAGGAGTTGAGAGTGTGGGCGTTCACATGGCCTGGTCTCTCTTGCCAGGCTGTGGTTTTGGAGGCAGGTGCCCTCTTGGCTGTCCTCACAGCTCCATCCCTAGGGCTGCTGCCCCCTGAGATTCCGGGATCTCCTGTGTCTCCCTCGACCCTCGCAGACCTGGGGCAGTGCCTTCCCTGGTCCTTGTCCCTGTGTCCTCCACCACGCCTTCACCCTCCAGCACAAATGTAATAACTCTCCCCAAACTCCGCTCGGTCACCCCTGGGAGAGAGCCATGTGCTCACAAATCTGCACTTTTATTTCACTTCCTCTAGCCCACTTATGTCCTTGACGTTGGTCCCACCATGTCATCATTTCCCATGGGCACCTGGCTGCTGTCCCCCGCCCCCAGAGACAGCCCTGTGGCCACATCAGTTCTCCTTCTACCACGACTTGATTCTTTTTTTAAAAAAAATTTTAAAAAATTTTATTTGACTGTAGTTGATCCACAATGTTATGTTGGTTTCAGGTATACAGCAAAGTGAATCAGTCATATCTCTATCTGTCTATATATCTATATTCATATATATGGCCATTCTTTTTCAGATTCTTTTCCCATATAAGTCGTTACCGACAACGAATTAATCTCTAAAATATACAAACAGCTCAGGCAACTTACTTCTTGAAACTTCCCTCCCGCATGACTGAGCTTCAGCCATCTCATCACCAAGGACTCCTAAGATCACTGCCGGGCACTGTTTGGGAAGTTGATCCGAGCCTCTTACTGGAGTGTGAGCCCCAGAGCGTAGAGGTCGTGCATGCCACCTTTGTGTTCCCCGTGGTACTTAGACCAGCCCCCTTCATGTCAAGGCCACTCGATGTGTTTTGGTTGCACCAAGTAGCATTTGGAAGGAAGCGAATATGGCGCAGACAGCATTGCACGTTGTGATGGGGGCACATCTAGTCCTTCATGTGGGTCTTCTAAAACTATTGGTTCAGATGGAATTGCACTGTATACCCTTATCTGCACTGTTTTTAGTTAACGATGTGTCTTGGAGAGCCATCTGTATCAGCAGGGAATTTTTAGTCTGTTAGTTTATTGGTGTCTTTTTAAAATATGGAAACATCATATACGTATATATATGAAAATCTCTCTTTCATAATGAAGAATTTGGGCATACATAAAATGCTGAGAATAATATAACAATATCTTTACCCAATTTACGTATAACTTTTTTCCATTTTGTTCAGATTTCTTTTGCTAACTAGGGAGAAGAGAGCTGACACCCTCTTTGTACCTCTCCTCACTGCCCCCATCATTCCTTCTCTCCCTTGCTTTCTTATTCCCTCTCCAGAAATCATCATTATTCTGCAGTCGGTGGATCATTCTCATCCATGATTTTATACTTATACCACCTGTGAATGTACCCATAAACAGTAGTATAGTGTTACTTTTTGTATTTAAAATCATCACAAATTCTGTTGTAAACTCTCTTTTAACATTTTTTTTATTTGGTAATAATTTAAAACTTTAAAGAAAAGTTGCACTTAATCCAGATTCACCAGTTTTCAATATTTGCCATGCTAATGTATCATTCCCTCACACACAGACACACACACACACACACACACACACACACACATTTTCCTAAAGCACTGGAGAGTAGTTTATACACATCATGTCTGTTGACCCTTTAATATATCAGTGTTTCTTTTTAAGAACAAGAATAAGGATATTATCAAATTTAGGAAATTTAAGATTGACATAACATATTTATCTAATTGGCAGCCCATATATTAATTTCATCATTTATCCCAATAATGTCTTTTATAATAACTTTTTCCAGTACACAACTTAGCCCAAGATCATGCACTGAATTTAACTGCCATGTCTACCCCCTTTATCTGGAATATTCCTCAGCTCTTCGTTACCTTTTATAATGACATATGTTAAAGCACATTGGCCAGTTATTTTACCAGATATCTCTAAACTGGAGCTATCTGATATTTCCTCATGACTATACTCAGCTGCAATACCATTAAGATTATTAACAGATCGGAACTTCTTTCTTCTTTCTCTGTCTCTGCCTGTCTCTTGATATACCAAGCTTTCTCTTTATTGGATTAATTAGATTTGAATTATTCGTCATTTCCTCTGTATTGGTTAATAAGTTACAGGACTCCCCCTCTTTTTAGTAGTTACCTTCAACATTTTAATATACATGTGACTCAAAGTCTCCAAGTCTTAAGACTGTGGTCTAGTATTATTGCACTAAATTTTATGAGCTTCAGGACAAAAAGGACCTGGATCGACCCCGGTTCCTGCTATGTTCTTCTGCGGAAGGAACCTACATTTGTGACCTTCGCCAGTCCCCTCAGGTGAGGAGGCAGACCTTACCTGTTGATGAATTTGGGCGAGGAACTGAGCTTGTAGAGAAGATTCTCCCATGATTCCTCCTCCTTAGGATCTGATCCCCACAGCTAGGATTCTGCCGGCCCTCCATTCTGTGTCCGTTACCTGGGAAACGGCACTCGCCACAGTGATAAGCACAGTTCTGGGAATCAGGATAAAGAGGCCCATTACAGACATCATCTTACTTTCTCAAATATCAGCTTTTTTTTTTTTTTTTTAGTTATGAGGGTAATATTTGATCTCCAACTACCTACTCCTTTGTGTTTTGTGTTGACTAGTTCCCTACTCAGGTGTGACAGATGCATGCATTTTAAACACTGCTTAATAGCTACTATTTTTGTTGTTGTTATCATTATTATTAATGTAGTAACACTTTGATGTATGAATATAATTTTATTGTTATTATTTTTCTTAATTTTTGCTTCTTGAATCTTAATACTTTCTTCTGAGGTCAATTTTGTAACTAAAATGTGCCCTTTAACCTTTTTTTTTTTTTTTTTTTTTTTTTTTTGCGGTACGCGGGCCTCTCACCGCTGTGTCCTCCCCCGCTGCGGAGCACAGGCTCCGGACGCACAGGCTCAGCGGCCATGGCTCACGGGCCCAGCCGCTCCAAGGCACGTGGGATCTTCCCGGACCGGGGCACGAACCCGTGTCCCCTGCATCGGCAGGCGGACTCTCAACCACTGCGCCACCAGGGAAGCCCTAATCTTTAAAATACTGTTAATCTATCATCTTTTTTAGGATTATCCTATTATCTCAAGTTCTGGGAGTGTTTGTTCGTCTATTTGTTCTTTTGTCTTTCCTAGTGTTTTATTTCTTTTTCTGACATTAACTTTTTTGGGAAGCCCATCCAAATGGGGGTTGTTTTTCTAAGAGTTCTGTATGTATAATTCATCTTGACAGTGTCTCTGCAGAGCAGTTTTGCATTTATTTTCATCTGGGTCCTAGAGTTTCTTAACTGTCATTATTTTCTCATATTGTAGCTTCTGCCACGTAGAGGCATAGTATAAATATTGTTGCCCAACACACACACGGCTCATGTTTGGAGTTTGTGTTCCTCCCCTTTTCCAACCTAATCTTCAGTCAGAGAGGAAGTTCCCAATGTCCTTTGCTGGAGAGCCATGGAATCTTTTTGTGTCATCTTTTCACGGACCGGAGACAGTATGGTCTCTCAAGCCCACTGCCCTGATTTGTGCCAGTGTGCCAGAAGTTTTATTCACCAAGGTTTTGTACCACTGATGCAAATGCCAATATATTAAAAAAAAAAAAGCCATAGTGTCCTAGTATTATTATAAAAATAGTTCTGACCTTTCAGATCCACGTCAGGACCACATTCTGAGAACCAATGTTTTAAGAGGTTGTAGTTTGCTATTCATACAGGTTTAACAGAGAAGGGCATGGCTTTGGTTCCCCTTAGTTTTTCACACCAGCAGGGAGCTCTCCAGAGCTCTCTGAAATGCGGGTCAGGTGGTTTTCTGCTGCACTGGACAAACTCTGGTGGCATCTGGCAACTTTCCCCAGGCAGCAAAAAATAGAGTCCATGATTGTTGTATCATCTATGTAACCACAAAGGACCTATGACTCTTCCTATCTCTCCCCCGTCCAAATCTCTGGAACGTGGCACAGAGTCACAGACACCCAAAACTTATTTGAACGAAACTGGATTTGACTGAATGTGGCACTTATTTAGTATGAACTTTTAAATTATATCAGACTTTTTTTTTTTACATCTTTTTTGGAGCATAATTGCTTTACAGTGGTGTGTTAGTTTCTGCTGTATAACAAAGTGAATCAGCTATACATATACATATATCCCCATATCCTCTCCCTCTTGTGTCTCCCTCCCACCCACCCTCCCTATCCCACCCCTCCAGGTGGTCACAAAGCACCGAGCTGATCTCCCTGTGCTATGCGGCTGCTTCTCACTCTAAGATATATTGAAAAAGGATCCCATAGAATTCGATTTATATGTTTGACTTGATGTGAATAATCTCTTCATTCCACAAACAGGTACCATATGCACCTCTCACGCAGACTCGACGGATATGAATGAGCAAGCTGGTTCTTAACATTAGTGATTTACAGCCCAGCGTACGTACTAAGAAATACAAAAAGAGGTGCTTTATAGAAACTAGAGAAGTGGACGTGAGACAGAGCGGAGGTTCAGGGAAGAGAGCGCTCACCTTTGCCTGGAGGCAGGTGCGGTCCGGAAAGGTCTCTTAGAAGAGCTAAAGGTTTGAAGTGAGCCTTACAAGATGAGTGGACGTTTGCCAGAGAGTCAAGTGTGGGAAGGGTGTTGCGGGCAGAGAGACAGCTTGTGAAAATGCAGGAGTGCAAACGCTAGGTAGCTCAGTGTGGCTGGAACGTGGGCGATGTAAGGAAGTGAGGGTTAAGGGTGAGGAAAAGATGAACAGGGAAAGTAGGAAGAAGCCAGATTATGTAGGATTTTTAGGTAAGGCGTATGGATACCATCTTTAAAAGGAGGAGGAGCCACTAGAATGTTTTAGGGTGAGGTTGCATTTCAGAGAAGTCACTCAAACACAGACCTTCGTGGTGGGAGAGGGGACAGCGTTTGAGAACCACTGTTGGGCTGGGAATCCATCCTAACAGCCTAGAGCTGAGGGAGAAAAGAGGGCAGTGGCTACAGACTGAGGGACTTGGCTGTGTGGTGAGTTCAGCTTATAAAGCACAGTGGATCCGTAGGATAATTAGAATTCTGAAATCATTCATGCACGACTAATTTTGTTACATCATGTACATTGTTTGGGACTCATTAACAGCCTGATTTGGAGCTGAAGCTATTTGAGATTTGGGGCTAGAATACATCGGTTTCTGTTCACACAACTGTTTACATGATTTGGGTAATTTCTTACACCTTAGGCACTAGAAACGGAGGACACACTTTATTCTTGGTGGTTTATGTCAAAGTGCAATATTCTTAATCTCAGTCCTTGATCTTTACAACGCTCTCTATAGTATATGCCAAGAAATGTAACCAAAGGCTTTATGGTCTGAGAATTTCATTCCTTTCATTATGTCATACTAGAATCTATAATCACAAAATACCTTTTAAAGCACGAACTTCTGAATTAAGCATTTACTGTGAAGTTGAAATTTAAGTTCCACTCACATAAAGCAAACATTCTTGTGAATAACCCTTGGATTTTATGTCTTATATTTGTTTCTATCCTTTGAATTATAGCCTTAGGCTTGTTAAATGAAATGCATATATAAATATGTAATAAAGTAATAGGGGCTTCAATTTCTTGAAAACATGTAGGAACATCATCAGCTGTGGAAGATGCCGTGTGCTGCTCAAGGCATCACCTTCCAGCAAGCCTGTCGGCCTTGGTATTCTTCACCATAATTCAAGCTGGGATTCTGTCTTGAACTGCCCTGATCACAAAGGTGTGTAGATGGCTGACTTCTCATCACTTCCCTCTAAACGTGATATGATACACCGGAATATTTTATAGCCATTTTATCACTCTCCATATAGAAGAGGCCACGTGTTATTAGACCACTTTCTATTGATATTTTTTCCTTATGGTCAGTGTTGACCCTTCTATGCTGTTCCAAGGGTGAGAAGAGGTCAGTAGAGTCCTATGTACAAGGCAGCCTTCTCTCCTTCTAATATTCCTCAAAACTTATCTTCACCTTTAGAGCAAATCAATTGTAGTGGAAATTCTTGATTTTCCCAAGCACTAGTGTTTTAGAAATGAAATATAACTTTCCAAATTTTAGAAATCTCCCGTGGAAATGAAAAAGAGGAAATTGTTAGGAGACAGTCATGCATTCATTCTTCCCACATTCATTCTGTGTTAACTCTGGGGCAGTGCCATGTATAGCTTTGAGGAAATAAGGATGAATAAACAATCATTCTTGCCTATAAGGATCTTAGTGTCTGATGGAGAGAAAGACATCTTTGTAATTAACTGAAGTGTGAGACAGACTCAAAAGATGTAGAAGGAAAGTGTAGGCGAAAATTAAAGTTAGGATGTGTAACCGACAAGATAAAGCACAAATTATGTCAAGGTACGTTGTGATTTACATGTGTGTCATGACATCTTATACTCTATCGGATAAGGGCCACAGAAACTGTCATCATTTGATAATAAAGGTAGGCATTGGCTCATTTCAGAACGCATTTGAGGTATTATATATACTAATAATGTTGATAGTAATGGCAATAAGGATAAAATGAATAGTGGGTAGCTCCAACGGGCCAAGTACTTGTAAAGGATTTTATGAAGGTATCGCATTTGATCCTAGCGATAAAACCAGGTGTCAGGGAAACAGCAGAGCAGGTGGTTCATGAAAAGGACGTGGGATCAGACATCCTGAGCTGCAGCCCTGGGTCCATCCTAATTACACACGTGACTACACGCAAGTTACCGAACAATTCCAAGTCTCGGTTTTATTTCTTGGGGAGAATGGGGATGATTCATTCAGAGAGTACATATGAGAACATTGAATTAATTCACCTAGCACAGTGTGTTATTATTTTTTAACCTGTGGGAAAAACCCTGGTTTAGAGAGTTTATATAACTTTCCAAATTCCACAGGCAAGTTAGCGGCAGAGCTGAGGTTCACCCGGATCTGCAGACTCCAAAGCCTGGGTTCTTTTTACACTAATATTGGACATATTTTAACAAGTCTTTATATATATTGATGATATAGTTATATATCATATAAATCTTAAAAACTTCCAACTTCAACCACCATGACATCTAGAAATAAAAGTTGACTTACTTCCTCATTTTAGATTACAACTTTGTGTGCACTTCTCGCGTGTCTAATAAGTTTAGCTTTAATTAAATGACATGACTTTATATGATATTAAAAGTTGGCGTGTCTAAATCATCCCATGAGCTGATATCAGATTAGATTTAGAAAAGTCTGAGTTATGATGGAGATGTGTAAACACTGACCCACTCAGACATACAGAGTTCCCTTTCCTGACCACTGCCCACGTGATGCTATCTTTAGTTTTATTAGTTTTGGAACAATTTGGGGAATGCGTTTTACAGCTGAATAGTGAAACTAATATTTAAGTAATGCTCACACAGCAAAAACAAAGCAAGAAAAGACTCTCTGCTGTTCTCTTTGCTGTTGTTGTGAGAAGGAGTATGTTAAAAGGAGACGACTTGGCGGACAGGGTAGAATGGCAAGGCTGGCAATGGCAGGGGTGTGCTCTGTGCTGCAAAACTTACAAAATTTCTTTACTGCCACATACGCCTCATTCTTCTTGAAGTTCTGTTCTTTCTTTCTAATGTGCAAACCATTAGAAAGCACCAAACCAAAGCGTTAAAGCACTAGGAATTTCTTTTTTTTTTTTTTAACATCTTTATCGGAGTATAATTGTTTTACAATGGTGTGTTACTTTCTGCTGTATAACAAAGTGAATCAGCTATACATGTACATGTATCCCCATATCTCCTCCCTCTTGCGTCTCCCTCCCACCCTCCCTACCCCACCCCTCTAGGTGGTCACAAAGCACCGAGCTGATCTCCCTGGGCTATGCGGCTGCTTCCCACTGGCTATCTATTTTACATTTGGTGGTGTATATATGTCCATGCCACTCTCTCACTTCGTCCCAGATTCGTCCCTTCCCCCTCCCTGTGTCCTCATGTCCGTTGTCTACGTCTGTGTCTTTATTCCTGTCCTGCCCCTAGGTTGTTCAGAACCTTTTTTTTTTTTTTTAGACTCCATATATATGTGTTAGCATACGGTATTTGTTTTTCTCTTTCTGACTTACTTCACTCTGTATGAGAGTCTCTAGGTCCATCCACCTCACTACAGATAACTCAGTTTCGTTCCTTTTTATGGCTGAGTAATATTCCATTGTATATACGTGCCACATCTTCTTTATCCATTCATCTGTCTATGGACACTTGGATTGCTTCCATGTCCTGGCTATTGTAAATAAGCACTAGGAATTTCTGGTAAGCTTTAGGGAAGGGAATCAGTGGACGATTCCTCCTTCAGCACCTGAAAAATGTTGTGTTACTTTATTCTGGCCTCCATGATTTCTGATGAGAAATCTACTGTCATTCAAATTATTTTTCCCTGTAGGTCATATATTATTTCTCTCTTGCTTTTTTCAAGATTTTAAGATTTGTCTTTAGTCTTCAGAAATTTAACTGTGTCTTGAGGTGGATTTTTCTTTGGATTTGTGCTGTTCAGAGTTTTCTTAAGTTCCTGAATCTATAGGTTTATAGTCTTTTGCCAAATTTGGGACATTGCAGGCATTATTTCATTGAATACTTTTTTTTTTTTTTTTTGGGGTCCACGGGCCTCTCACTGCTGTGGCCTCTCCCGTTGCGGAGCACAGGCTCCGGACGCGCAGGCTCAGCGGCCATGGCTCACGGGCCCAGCCGCTCCGTGGCATGTGGGGTCCTCCCGGGCCGGGGCACGAACCCGCGTCCCCTGCATCGGCAGGCGGATTCTCAACCACTGAGCCACCAGGGAAGCCCTCATCGAATACTTTTTCAGCTTCATCCTCTTCCGCCTTTCCTTCCAAGATTCCAGTGACGGGAATGTTAGATCTTCTGTTACAATCCCATAGGTCCCTGAGGCTCTGTTCATTTTTTTCAGTCTCTTTACTGCAGTAGATTCTAATATTAACTGCTAATTCAGCCTCACAAGGAGCTGGTGAGATCCTTAAGAAAACTGCCTCTATTCTAATTCCAATAAGAATTTATCTTCTTTCATTGCCCTGGCTCTATTAAGTGTGTGTTACATATTATTCCTGTCTATTTTATGCTAGTAGTAAATAATCATTATGACGATAGTAATAGTAGAGTGGTAGTAACTGACACCTATATAGTTCCTTCTACATAAATTAAATGATTTAATACAATGACTCAATAATTAGTTACTCTTATTATTCTCTTAATACAGATGAGAATTAATGAAGACGGTGACTCAGTGACTTGCCAAGTTCCCTCAGTTAGTAAGTGGCACAGCTGGGGTGTGAACTAAGACAGATGTGGTCACTTTTCTGTTTCAGAGAGCTTAGCGAAAATTGCAGAGAACTCACTAATTCTTTCAATTGTGGCCACAAGTCCAGACTTGAAGCACAGTCTCGACCCCTCACTTATTTCTCAGGTGGCTTTGATTTCTTTGAAATGTCTGCCACCAGTGATTAATTGTCCTACGAAGGGCTTCTCTGGCGGATGTTCTCTGGTGCGAGACCCTCCTTCTAACATGGGTTTCTCAGGCTCACACATGTCTTGCTATGTCTCCTGAGCATGCAAGTCCCTGACTGCCCTTTACCTGGGCCATTTCTCAGGGTTTTGTTTGCACTGAGAGCAACCTTGAGGGAGCAGATACCATCTCCTCTCGAAAAAGGAGCAGGCTTACGTCCACTAACTATGAAAGCAGTGATCCCCCCAAACAGGGTTTCTCACCTGCAATGCAACCCAGGGTAGGAGGAGGTGTCCTCAGTCTCCCCATGCTCTTGTGGGGTGTGGGGCTTGGGGAATCGAGGCAACTGTGCTGACACCCCGGCTACTGTTTTGCTGTGAGTAATAACATTTTTCATCTCTGCCCCAGGTGTCCTCCAGCATCTTCTGGAGCATCAGTGAAAGCGTGGCAGGCTAACTTGTTAGCTTGCGGGTAGGGGAGAGTTCCAGACCCTTCAGATTTGACAGTGATGCTGGTCCCCTCTTGCTTCCTAATCGGAAGTGCTCTGGGGCTCAGCTCACACTGAGATGTGGGAAGAGTAAGTCAAAAATTGAGTTCAGGCAGAAAATAATTCCAGAAGCATGGACTTTCTGATTCTTCCTGTGCAACATTATTAGAAATTTTCCTTGATTAGAGCAGTTTCACATTCATCGTTCCATGCCCACAGCCAAACAGACTAAATTGATCTGTTGGTAATTTGTTATCTTATCCATCTAACTACCCAGGGGAAAATTCTAGAAGATACAGGCTAATATCTGCTTTTTTGGTCAAGTCAAAAAATAAAGACATTTTGGAGAAATGTGATGAAAATAAAGACTTTCTGCTTGAGAGAAGTTCCCGGATTTCAAAAAAAATATGAGATGAAATAAAAGTGGAACATACTCACTGGGAAGTTATTACTTTACACATAATGAAGGCAATGTTTGCTTTTGTTTGATTTAAACTTATATTTTGCCTCCGAAGTCTTAACTTTCTAAATACTCTTCTAAGGTGCTGGGTTTGTCACCTGCCTGTGACACAGCCCTCACTGGGTTCACCTGAGGTCACAAATCCATCCATCATCTTTAACATTAAACACCAGACATGATGAGGATCACAAGATAGGAGGGTGTAGCCTGTCCCAGAACCATTATGCAGGGTTCATGCAAACACTTAGCTGGTACTTTGTGAATGATGTGTAGTAGGTAGTAGCTGTGAAGGTGGTAGAGAGTTTATTGTCTGAAAAGAGGCAACTGAGAGAAACATGAACGGAAATAATCTAATGACAGTCTGGAGTGAGGTTAGGAACTGCTAGGAAATGTCAGCAAATTAGCATCAAATATTCCTCTTCTGTTGTTTTTTCTTCCAGTATCATACCAACACACACACACACACACACACACACACACACACACACACACACGATTCTCACACAAACTAAAAGATTCCAGGGAGAAACTGTCTTCGGAGAACAGACTTATGTTTGTCAAGGGGGAGGGGGGAGGGAAGGAGTGGGAGGTTGGGATTAGCAGATGCAAACTAGTGTATACAGGATGGATGAACAACAAGGTCCTACTGCAGAGCACAGGGAACTGTATTCAATATCCTGGGATAAACCATAATGGAAAAGAATACAAAAAAGGATGTATATGTGTATAACTGAGTCACTTTGCTGGACAGCAGAAATTAACACAACATTGTAAATCAACTGTGCTTCCATAACATAAATTTTTAAAAAAAGCAAAAGAGAAACTGTCTTCTAACGACTTCAGACTAAGCTGTGTTCTTCCAGCAACCCAGACAAAGTGGAGATGAGAACAGGCCGGGAGGTTAAAGTTTAAAAGTTTCCCCCTCAGTTTCCTCCTTACTGAGAGAGCTCTGACACAGTAGGCGATTTCCTCAGGGCAGAACACTCTGGAGAAAGATGAATTTCAGTGTCTCCTTGCTCCCCACTTCTGTTCTTTCTTGCTCCTGGCCATCCCGTTTTCTAAACACACTTGCCCATGCTGGGTTTTTTGTTTTTTGTTTTTTTTCAGTTTGCTAAATATGCTTTTTAAAGATCCTCTTTTCTTTAATTTTCTCTATTTTTTTCTCTGGTTTTTGTCTTTGTTTGTCTGGTTTCTGAGCACGAGGTTCAGCCTGGTTCACATGTCTTTTTGTGTGTGTGCTCTTTTCAAAACAATTCCTTCCTTTCTCATTATTATTTTCATTCATTTATTTTCTCATCAGAGAATTGAGTGATGTGCAAAAGGGACTTCCTAGCTGATCCTTCGGGGTGAATGTTTCCTTCTATGTCTTTAAAAATATCCTTTGATGATGTTGGAAGATGGGATTTAGTGCCTTCCTTACACATTTTGTTGCTGAGTGAGATGATATTTGTTTTGACGGATGAACCTCACTTCTCTTTCTTTCCTCTACTGAACTGGGTAGCAATTGTGCGCGTCTCTGTGTGTTTGCAAGCCTGAGTGTGGCGTAGCTGCTGAGGAAATGCTCCGTTTGTGCTGGTGTGTTTGTGTGTCTGCGGGTTTGTGCGACCATGTACGAGGCAGGGGAGATGCATGGAAGAATGCTCCACTGCGCTTTGGCATGTTTATTTTGGAACGTCATCTCCAATCAAATCTAACATTTATAACTGGCCTCCCTTCGTGACTTTCTGGGCCACAGTTTAAATGCCCAAGAATAAACAAGTCAGCTCTGAATGGAAGATTGTGGTAACAACCGAGGCAGCTTGCATCTCAGCAGCTGCTTAAGGAGTAAAATTTCTTTCGTGGGTAGAGACTTGCTAACAGCTACACCTATGGGCTGTGAAGAAAGCAGATATTTCGTGGAGTGAATGGGATAGGGGCTATAAGATGTTGAAAAATAGACAAGATACCTTGTCTGTCATAACAGAGAGCCCCCAGAGTACAGGAAGTTGAGCCAGAATGCTTTCAAAGGAATTTCTCCCAAAACACCACATTCTAGTGATTGTAGAATCAAACAAGATTCAGTTTTGCAGTGGGATATCTATTCTGCAGTTATTAATACCCAGAGTCGTATATTCCTGTGGAAGTGCATACGTTTTAAAGATGTCTAGTTGCAAAGAGAAGTGTAACTTAAGTTTTATTTTCTATTTGAAAGTAGAGAGTGTTTTTCACAAATAACTCTACCCAACTTACTGATGCCTTCTCTGGATTTATCAAGCAAAACAGCACAGTGTCAGGAGTAATTTGCCAGTGTCGTCAGTAAGCATGAACTTCATACGTGTTTCACATTTAAGAAGCCAGCAGAAGCTGTCAGCTTGCCCAGCCCAGGGGTGTCCCACTGAGACAGTCCACGGCTGTCAAGTGAAGGCCATGATATATTACTTTGCTGGTGATGGTGCAGGGTGCCTGTGTCAGAGGCTTCTCTTACGAGATGTTACTCACCGTGGTGCTTTCCTTGATCATTATAAAATATATTGATTCCTCCCCTTTGCTCTGGCCAATTGAAGTGGTCTGAGAAAAGGGGTTTCCACAAACAATTCAAACGGATTCTATACCATATAAAGCTAGCCTTACTGCTATCATAGCTCGGGGCCTCATCAGTGAGATGGAACCATTTTCTGGATCCTCACACGAACAAATAATAAGGCCGGAGTTTATTCCTTGAAACATCAAACTGTGGCATTGGGGGTAGTAATGGTGGCCAGAGTGATACATGACATGTTCCCAAATGCTTCATCATGTCCCCAGACTTTAGTCCGAGAGAGCCTCAGACCAGCAGCTGTGGACCCAGAAAGGTGGATCAACGTTCGTGGCTGCAGCGTGTATTAGTTTCCTTATCTCTGCAAGCTGGGTCCTGTTGGGTTTCAAAGCCAGCCACCTCCGATGGACAGAATGCCTAGAGCCATGACACGTGAAGGGGTTACCAGGTATCGTCTAATTCTGTGTTTGCTTGTAAACAGGCAGGTGGGTATGCGCTGAAACTGATGAGGACAGCTCCAGCCAGGATGAGACCACAGCCCACGGCTGTTACAAGAAGTTCATAACTTTTTTCAAGGAGCACTTAGCTTGTTAAATGATTGTTTAAAAAATGTTGCTTCCATGTATTAAGTCTGAATTGTCTTTAGATGAATAGCAGGAAGTTATGTCTATCTTTTTAAAAAATATAATGTCTATGCTCATGCAAACAAAATGAAATAAAGCACTGAAGTTTTATCTGTATAATTCCAGGCCCTAACTTTCCTTTATCTGAATATTACAGGAGAAAAATCTTGCTGGATGTGAATAGGACCTAAACTCTCTGCAGAATTGATCTATTTCTCATTTTACGGTTTTATTTTTCATATAACCTACAGGACATGACTTTTAACAAAATAAAAAAAGAAGACATTGCTATTGAATACAGGTTACATATTGACAGAAAAAACTGCATCAAGATTGGTTGAAAGAGACATTGATAGGGTTTAATAATCTTGCATCTTAATTTCAACTGTCACCAATTAGACATAGTTGGTGTTACGCTACCAATAAAATCTGGACTCTGATTTCTGTAGTCTCTAAAGTTCTACAATTGTAGAGTTTATAGCTCTGTTGTCTTTAAATTTAAGTATCATTAATGTATTTACAGATATTTTTACTGTTTTTTTCTGTGACAGTTATGCACATACTAATCTTTTTTTCCCATGCTTACTGTAAAAATAAAATTCACCAATGGTTATCTAATGATATATATCTGAAAACCCCTTGGTTACGGTAAATTTCACACATACTGACATTACTTTGTGAAAACCGATTTGTACCTCCACTCCCATCCCAGGAGAGCGTTCTGACTATCTCAGTAATGTCCAGCAGATGAGATCAAGACCTGGGTCAGCTGGTGAGCACATGTGGGATTATCAAGAAAACTGGCCTGAAACAGCTCAAATTCACCAATAAGCCATGCCCTGCATGGTATTTTATTTATCAGGAATCTTCATAAACACTTCCATCATCATTCTCTTCAAAGTCGCCTTGGCACACTCGGATTTCTTCCTTCTTAGGGTCTTTATAACTCTGCAAGCATGAACTGATGAATTGACAGATGCCCGGGGGGACTCAGCCATCCCATGCCCAGGTCCTGCTCTGAGAGCCAGCGAACACTGACTGTTGAAGACTGAATTAGCTGCGTCTCTAAGGCCTTTAACAGAAGAAACTTCTCCAGTAATTGTTCGAAGCCTTTCTTAACCTTAAGTGGCACCTGAAAGAAAGCTGTAGACATTAGAGGGTTGGGAAGGGGATTGTTGGATTCTGATGATTCTTGGCCATATGCCCAAAGCCTGCTACATTCCCTTTACTGGGATCTAACACAGGTGGAGGGCTTCCTGGGGGTGCTAGGTGCATTGGCAAGTACTCTCTATTCAAAGTAGAAAGTACTAGGAGTAGTCCTTACCCCCAGAGAAAATGGGTGGAGCTCTTCTTATGGAAACCAATGAATCTGAGTACATGTGACACAGGGGTTCCTTACTAATAGCGGGAGAGAAGCAGATAAGTCACTAACTTGGTCCATTCGAGGCGTTATAGCAAGATACCACTGAATAGGTTACTTATAAACAAGAGAAATGTATTGCCCACAGTTCTGGAAGCTGGGAAGTCCAACATGCACCAGCAGAGTCACCTTCTGGGAAACCCCTCTTCCTGGTTTACCCCCAGTGCCTTCTTGCTGTGTCCTCACCTGGCGGAAGGGTCGAGGGATCCCCCTGGAGCATTAAACCTCCCCAAGGCCCCACCTCCTAGCATCATCATCCTCAGGGGTTAGGATTTCAGCATGTGAGTTTGAGGTGAGGCAGAAACATTCAAACCAGAGTAATCATGTCTGCACACCTAAGACCGAGACTCATTCAAGGGCACAGAGAAAGGTATGGAATTTATTTGAAATTATTAAGAAGGAGTTTTATTTTTCTACCAAAGCAAATACTTTCTTCTTCTGAATGTCTGTGCCGCAGACTCTTTACTATTTTTTTTTTCACTCCGTGTGCCACTCCCCTACTGGCCTCTTTATTCCATCAGAGACAAAGAAAAAACAGTGTGAGGATTCAACCTGTCCTTGGCAGTGTGGGTCTAAGTGATGCCAAGAGAATGGTTTCCAGGGGGAGAATAACTACTCTTGAAACCTGAAGAACTTTTAATTTTTTATGGAGCCAAGATGTTGACCTGCATCCAGATCAAAATTAGAGAAAATAACATTAGATCATTATAATTACAAAAAAAGTAGCATAAAACTTGAGGCAAAGTATAGAAAATGTTATTACACAATACTTAGTAATTGTATTGAATCTTCCTCTTCTTTCTAACTTAAACCCAAGGACCACTCATTACTATAATTCTACCCCCCAAACGCCACTAGAGCCTCCCACCCGGCTCCCATCCCTTCACCCTCTGCACGTAACCTTACCTGTTTTACTGAGACAAAGTTTTACATAAGAGCTGTGAAACCGTTCAACACCCTGCCTTCTTATTACAGCTCTGCCCGCTCAGCCCAACTTCCCTTTTGTCTCTGGTTCCTGCCCCAAACCAGCCCCTCCCCAGGGCCATTGATCCTACATTCTTTCGTCCCATCACTGTGTATCTGCAGTGTGTTCCTTCTGCACTCATTTCTTTTCCTCAATCTATACACACAGTCAATTGGCTCATCCTTGGAGAAGCTCCTGGGCCCTGCCCCATTCTCTAATCATGGCCCCTTCTTTCTTTCTCATCCAATGTCATCCATCCATTCGACAGAGATTCACTGAGCATCTATTAATTGCCAGGCAACACGCTAAGCTATTTTTATTCTATAATAAAAATTACACTTATTCTTTTTCAGATGAAAAAAAGCACATCAATTTTAGGTTAAGCACATAAATACAGAAATGAATAGAGAATAAAAATCACAAATACTCCTACTTATACACTAAATGTTACTAATACTTAATGTATAGCCAACCATTTATGTATAAGTACATATTGATAATGATGTACTTTAGATGTAGATATAGAAAATGTGACTTACAATGTAGCCACTGTTCTCTCTCTTTTTTTAAGGTTGATATTATGAGATGTTCCTCATACTCTTGGATTGTCTTTGAGGCACAATTTGTGATAGTTGCGCAGTGTTCCGTGTGACCTGAGTGGCTAACGGATGACCAGACACTCATGGTCATATTTCATTTTGTAAAGTTGGTCTGGGACGTGGCTACCCTGCTAAGATTAAGTTTCCTAGCCCACTTTCCTTCAGGTAGGACCATTAATAGTGGTGTGTGTTACTTCGGGGCCAAAGCAGTTAAGCACCAGGCATTTCTTCTCCAAGCCATGACTTCCCTTATCTATTGACTGGAAATCAATGGCCAGGTTCACTCTGGAAGCCATGTGTTGAAGACTGACAGACACTCTGTCAATTAGGGACACTATTGGCTTCCAGAGTTAAGTGCCATCCTATCTACCCCTACTGCCAGCTAAATTTTACATAGTGAGAAATAAAATGTTATGGGATTAAGCCATTGAGATATGGGGTTTGTCTGTTATATTAATTAGTGTTACTTTAATACAGACATTAGTACTGTAAAGTGGATGCTGCCAGAATGAAAGTCTTAAAATATGCGGCATTGTTTCAGAGACCAGGCGGGATACAGTAGGAAACCCGACACAGCAGGCTGGGAGGATGGAGGCCCAGGTCATGGAGTGACAGACCATTCGGCTGAACTGTCTCCTTTGCCTTCTTGCCGGCACTTCTGACCTTGTCCTTATCTAGCTGCCACGGCACTGAGCAAGTGGAAACCCTGCTCGATAGTCTGTAATGACTTCCCAGTGATGAGGTCAAAAGGACATAGTGAATTCCTTGTCTGACGTCAACTCTTTACAGCATTTCTGAGACAGTGAACAGGGGCTTTTTCTTCCTTGTCGCTCTCTGCTTTCTTGGCTTCTGGGTTTGTCATTTCGTCATCGCATCATTGTGATGACTCAGTATTTGTCACCACGCCTTCTGTTCCTTCCTGGGCCTTCTCGCTGGCCCGGTCCTTGCATGATGGGGGTGCTTGCTGTCCTGCCCTTGTGCTTCGCACTCACGTTTTCTCCCTCCGTGCGTGCTCCAGAACGTGCCTCCTGGGTGCTGGCAGCTTCCGTGTCTGTGTGCTCACCTCTTACGGGTGCTGTGTCCGGCTGCTACGGAATAGTCCCCACCACGGTGTCCACCAAAGACCTCACACGAAACAGAACCGATTTCATGGTTTTTTCCTCCTGCAGACCTGCTTGCTCCTCTATTCCTCGTGTGCGTTGGTTACTCCTCGATTCACGCATTCCCTGGGCTGTTGAAGCCATTCAGTCTTCTTAAATATCCACATCCCGTTCTGTGGAGTTGCCAATATTCTTCATCCACATTTTGTGACCCAGGTTTAGCTCGTCGTCACCTGCAGCGTCACCTGCAGCGTCCTTTTGGGTTCCCTTGCTTTCGGTTCTCCCGTTGTCCACGACCCCATTCTCCGTATCAGCCCCTTAGCGAGGCTCCTACAGCACGGCGTGAAGGTGCCAGTGCCCGTCATAATAAAGTCTGTTTGTGCCCACCTGCGTACAGGACACGGGAGAAAGCCCAGTGCCCCGCGAGGTCCTGCCTAGGTTTGTAGATTCAGGCCCACAGCCCAGCGATATGCAGCTACTAAGTTTCCCTGTTCAGATGGGGTTTCATAGTACTGGGCCTCTCGGCACATGTACTTTTTTCCTTTGGATGAAAGTCTGTTCCTCTATTATTATGAATATTTTTGTTGTCATTGTTATACTCTGCAAACTTGTATTGTTATTATTGTTATTATGCTCTCTAAGTGTATTATTGTTGTAGCTGTTACTGTTATTTTCTGTAATCTTGTAGTTATTTAACAAAACTCACTCGTCAATTGCACCGGAGGGGCCTCCTAGACACAACGTACGTTCTCCTCTGTTACTCTTGTTTCTGTGCACGATGTGCTCCTATTATCGCTGTATCACACTGTGCCATTAGCAGTTTTTAATCTGCTTGCGTTTCGTGTCTCTCTCTCCCTAGACTCTGAGCAAAGACCGTGTATTCACGGCACACAGCACAGTGCTGTGCTCAGCAGCTGCTGTACGCGTACGTGTTTGCCAAGTAACAGAAGCTCAAATCAAGGAAGATTCAAAGAGCAAAACTCTCATCCATAGAACTTCTTTTCCATTCTGGGTCTCATACATTTGTGAATCTAAGTTTCTCCCCAATTCCTAGACCAGAAGCGTTTACTAGGGAGTGTATATGCGTAAAGAGAAAGCAGAGCCAGCTCGGGCACCTCACTGTCAGGTGGGTGGTGATGTCTTCCCATGCCAGGCATGGCAGGAGGCAAAGGGAACGTGCTGACGGGCAATGCATGGTCCATCAAATGGCAGCATTTAGAGGGAGACTGAGACACAGGGAGGTTTAATGACCTTACCCAAGTCACACTTCTGTGATTAAGACAGGATTAGAACTCGGTCAGGTTCTAGAGATTCCCTCTCAGCTGCTGACTACGCTGCCATCGTACAGGAAACAAAAAAGATGGTGGGAATTGTAGGTGGAAGATCATCACAATAGTCCGAATAGAATCTGAAATTGGAGATGAGAGCGCGGCCGGGAGAGGGGAGCGGGTCTGAGCCATGTGTTGGGGGCGTGATGGAGAGACGATGGTGACCAGCGTTGGCATGTGTGTAGCGGGTGGGTGTGCGGGAGACATGCGGCCCCCACTACTAGCCTCCTGGCCTTCACAGCCCGGGTGACCCCTCCCCTTGGGCTCGGCTGGACCCGCTGACCTGCTCCTAACGCAGAGGGGGGGAAATTGATGGGCATCACTTCTGAGGTTTTAGGTCACAGACTCTGTGCGTTCTGCCCGCTGGCCCCCTCCCCCTAGAGCAGAGGGTGCCTGGGATGGACCCACCAGCCTGTCAGGCCGAATGCTGCCTACAACCATGGACAGAGCTCGGAAGCCGAGATTCGGCTTCATTTGAGCCCTGGGATGACCGTGGCCTTGACCGACACCTTGATCCCAACCTGGTGAGAAATCCTGAGCAGAAAACCCAGCTCAGCCCCGCCCAGCTCCTGACCAAGGAAACTGATGAGACAGGCGTGGTGTTTTGGTTACCCAGTAACAGATCACTAATACAGGGAATAAGAAAACAAACATCGTTATGTTAACATGTCTGAATTGTAACTTTTGAAATCTGTGATTATTAACGAGGGGAATTCTTAGTGGTAATGCTCAGATACCTCTTAATACTGGTGTGTCGAAATATCATGTTTTAGCTTCTCTTGGCGTATACGATGTGACAGAAATATTTTTCTTAAACGTATTTATTCGTTCTTGGTATAGGTACTACATGAGAATTATAAATGTGTATCTCAATGGTCAAGAAATTATGTAAATGTTAATTAATCATAAAGTAATTAGAATACATGGTTAAATTCAACCTCAATTATTGACAGATAGCGATAAAGAATCAAAGCAATGTCCCTTGGCCTTACCTTGTATTAACATTTCCTTGTGTAACAAAAGTGCCTCCAATTCCTTGAAAACATGCACAGCATTTGGCTCTCCCAACGCAAATTTAAGTTATCATTTTACATACCCTACAACGTAGCAAGTGGCTGCAGCTCCCAGGGTCCTGGCTAATTGCGTGTGTGTGTGACTTAATTTAAGTGGCTGTCTTGTTTCGGTCATTACCTTAATACTCCCACCTCCCTATCTCTGTTTGAAATTACCTCCGCGATGAAGCAGAATGCTCTCATTCTAAGGGTAGAAAAACATTCCTTGTGAGCCACTTTTCAGTCACAGGTCAACAATTTTGATAGCTGGCGTTCCATTGGCCAGCAGGGTGGAGACCGACAGTCTCGTGGCTCAGGGACTTCCCGAGGTACTAAATACCCCCCAGAGGATAAAGACAGGTGTCGTCAAGGAGGGCAAGTACCATAGCACATTTTATTGTGAGCTATGGCTGAATGATGAGGTTTGGTTCCCCAACAGGCATAAATCACATTCACAGATTAAACTCATTTTCTGTGGCCTAAAGGAGCTTTTCTAGATTCGGTCATTAAATTTTTCATTTAATCATTTTCATATGTGGAAAAAATGATGTTTTCTACAGAGATGGAATGGTTATCCGCACTCCAGAGAAATTTACAGCATTATATTGCCGGGGCTTAATGGAGATTTAGGTTTCATGTGGGGAATATACCGAAGATAAAATTTAATGGTGCGTAGAACCACAAAGGTGACTGGTCCTTGTAAGTCATACGAAAAAGCCATAAGTGATGAGACTAGCTATCTCCTCACTGAAAGAAAACTGTGAAAACCCAAATTCAAAATAATGCCTTGTACCATAAATTTTTATTTCTGTGTACTCTTGCCTGTCACAAAACAGCATTCCCTTCATTCTTAGATGTGTTGACTGTAAGTCTATATTTAACACTAAAAAATGACAGCAGGTGGTGTTCTACTAACCTACAATTTAAAAAGATGCTTTCTCCCTCTTTGTACTTTACATTACAACACAAAATAAAAGCAGGTGGATTTAAATGATTTAGTGGGTTTCTCCTAAGTTTTCCTCCTCACAAAGGACCCCCAGACACCCCGTATGTCCCCATAAAGCTGTATTTTTTCCGCCTCATTTTGGCACCCAACATGAACTAGCTTTTCTATATGGTGCCTTTTGCTCTGGACCTTTTGTGTCTCTTCACTCCATCCAACATTTTCAGTCTTATGTTTTTATTCCCTCAATTGTTCAGGAGAGGGATGTCAAATAGAAATTTCTTGATGATGAAAATGTTCCACATCTGAGCTGCCTGAGATGGTGACCACCAGTCATGTGTGGCTATTCCTCCCTCGAAATGTGACTAGTGCAACTGAGGAGCTAAATTCTTAATCTCATTGCATTTTAATGAGTTACAATTTATATAGTCACCATGTGGCTACAGTATTGGATGGCGCAGTTCAGATGATCAAGGGATTTACATGCTCCGTTTAAATGTATTGTTCCTCTCAGTATACAACTCATTGTATTCCCTTAGCATTTTATTTATTTTATTTGGTTTTATTGAGTGCTTGTTATGTGTCAGGCACTGTGCAACGTTCATCAACACAGATGAACATTGCATTTATAATTCCCATTATTTTTATTTATTTCTGAACACTAATTGGCTACTGAGCCTCGTAGGAAACTACCTTTGACCTTAGAGCGACTTGAGGGTGCTTGGAGCTTTCACATGGAACGTCGTGGTTCTCTCAGCAACGTGCCCTTGGCGCTGGGCATCCTGCTGGGATTTCACAGTCAGCTGGGGGCGGTCTCTACCATGCACAGTCGGTGGAACTGTGCGTATGATTCAATGGAAAATATGTTAAATAAAAGGACTTTTCTGTCTCTCTTTTTTGCCTTTTCCCAAATTCTCTTTGAGATTTTACATTAAAGCAGTGAGATTTCCTTCTGACGGAATAAGAACCTTGTATCTAAAAAAATGATACAACTTATCATGAACTTATTTATACAAAACAGAAATAGACTCACAGACATAGAGAACAAACTTATGGTAACCAAAGGAGAAAGGCGGGGAGCTGATTAATTAGGAGTTTGGGATTAAAAGATGCAAACTACTATATATAAAATAGATAAGCCACAAGGACCTACTGTATAGCACAGGAAACTCTACTCAGTATCTTGTCATAACCTATAATGGAGAAGGATCTAAAAAAGAATATACATATGTATAACTGAATCAATTTGCTGTATACCTGAAACTAACATAATATTGTAAATCAACTATATCTCAATAAATTTTTTTAAAAGAACCTCGTATTGTAATGTCTATGGCATTTTCATAGATTCTCGGAAAACTAAATCCCAAATTCCCATATATAAAAGGACACCATTGAATGCATTTTACTTAAAAGTATTCAGGTATTATAGTAACAACTAAGTAAATTTTTCAGAACATTTCTGCCTGATTTGATTAAGATCAAATTTATTAAAATATGTCCGAACCAATTAAGTACATTGTGATATAATGTAAAGTACAAAACACCCAGCAATGATAATAATTTCTATCAACATTTCACATCTGCAGTTAACTTAAAGCAGGTGCTATAAGACATGGTCCATTGTTTTATATTTGCATGTGACAACATGTTTTGATGTTTGCTTTTTAATTGTAACATCATGTAATGCAGCTTTTAAAAAGTACGTGTGTGGTAAGTGTCAAAGGCTGAGTGAAAATTTTATTTCCAAAACTCTTTGTAGCATTTCCAGTGATCCTATCTTTTTCCATATACTTGACAGGACCAACAGATTTGGACCGCTGAGAATGGAGTTATGGGTTCCACACCGTAGTGAGCAGGCACACACACACTTTGCTTGTGCTGTTTCCTGTGTCTAGATGATGAATCAAAATTATCTTTTTTTTATTCCCACCAAGGAACTTCTCTCTAATTCACGGGGGGTGGGGGTGGGGGTGGGGGTGGGCTCAGTGGTGGCCTAGCCTTTCAGAGATGCCCTGTGACTCACACGTGAGTAAAGTTGGGACCCTTTACTTTAGGCAACAAGTAGGAAAATGGGGAGAATCCTCAAATTTTCTTTTTCTTTTTGGTCTCGAAGTGACTGTGCATGGAGGTAGAAGGAAAAGCTTTTCCAATTAAGAAAAGTTCTTATTACCATTAAGATGTGTCTGAGCAAAATTGGTTAAAATGTAATGACTGCCTTGAGATAGAATTAAATGAGAGGCATATTAGAACGTGAAAGTACATTTTATTAACATACTTTTTAAAGTTTATTAAAGTAAATATTTGCACAGAAACCATAATTCAATAACACAAGTGGAACTAGGTGAAAGGAAACACGCGGACGTAGGATCTGGTGCCTTGGGGCCCACCTAGTTCTTGACTTTCTATAACCATTTGCTGGTAACACTCCCAGGTAGGCCAGAGCACAGAGGCCCCTTCTTCGTGGCACCCTTGCGCCCATGGTCCCTCTTTACTGCATCTCTTTCTTCCTTCCTCCCTATGACGCCCTCACCAGGCAGTTAATCAGTAGGTGCTGTGCGAGGGTCCCTCTCCCACCCCCATGCACTTCTCCAGCAGGGGGCCTGTGAGGAGGCCGGGGCCCAGCTTCCAGGAGCCCGGCAGGATCCCCGGTGGAGACCCAGACACGGCGTTTGTCAAAGAACTGAAGACAAGGCCAGGCACAAACGCAGAGTCAAGGCTCAAAGGCAGAGGAGTCCAAATCCAGGGTTCCGTGTCCATGGTTACAACCAGTCCCAGCAAGGAGGTCACAGGGAGGGACAAAAGGACAGGGAAGGTGTTGGCCCAGAGAGGGCACAGGGGCTGGTACAAGATGTTTCACTTTTACACAGACTCTGCGACCGGCGGGCATTGGAGCTATTTCGGAAAGTAAGAGGAGACCGACGTGTATAATAAACGGTCTTATCCAGGAGCTCTTGGTGAGCAAACGTATTGCTTGTTGCTAAGGAGAAATCATCACGCGTTCAGAAGATACTGACAGCTAGGGTCTAGTTGAGGTGGAAATGGTCCTTATAAGAATGGGACACACTTTCTTTGCAGAGCATAGGGTCATTGCTAGTCCACACACGTGATGTTGTTTTCCTTACGTTTCTCACAGAGGCGATTCCTGCATCACTCACTGAATCGCCGTGTGGTTGATCCGCCCGGAGAGTTTTCAAAGAGTAAATCGCAGGGTTGGATGGTGCTACGGTTTGTTTCCTCCAGGCCTCATAACAAAGGGGTCCGACTGCCACGTGTAATGGCCTCGGCCATTACTGCAGTGCGCGTGCGCGCGCTGCAGCCCTTGTACAGATCTGACCATCAGCTTGTCCAATAGACAGATGATTCCAAATTCTGAAATACGCCTCGAGAATATCGAAATGGAGTCTTCATCATGACGGGAGACTTCACCATTCTGCTCTAAATTACGTCTTTTATAAAAATTCTCCAGGTTATTTCTACAGGATGCAAAGGACAGTCGGAAACTGGCTGATGGTTAGAGATCAAGCTGGAGGGGAATATACCTTATTTTCCACATAGAAAATTAATCAGCCACCCAGTTCCTCTCAAACATGCGTGTGGTTCTTACATGAAGGTAGAGTCTGTGTGTGTGTGTGTGTGTGTGTGTGATGTGTTTCCGGCTCTCTTCCTCTAGCAATAATAGACACAGAAAATGATGCCAAAAGGAATTTTCCCTTGTTCTTTTCCTTGTTTTCCATTGAAATGTGTTAAAAATCTTCACATACAATAGCACGCGTAGTGGATTAAGATGGTTTCTTCCTGGGTTACTTACTTTAGGATCAAGGCTTTGACATTGTTCTAACTGCGTTAGTTTTTAACTGTTGAGGGTGAAGGCCTCTGTGAAAATCTTATTAAAGATGTGGACTCTCTTCCTAGAAAAAGTATATAAACATACTTGAAACCTTGGCCCGCGGGACTGCCACCCCGGGTCTCTCCCACAGGGCCACACAGCTGAAGCCTGGGGTTCTCAGGCTGGTCCCCAGACCAGCATCATCGGCATCACTTGGGTGTTTGTTAGCAAGGCAGATTCTTGGGCCGCTCCCCAGACCCGCTCAATGAGAAACTCTGGGGGCGGCCCTGGAAATCTAGACTTAACAGGGTGATACTCATGGATCCTGCAGTTTTGAGGACTGTTGTCCCAGGGAGACTTGGAGCTAGGAAGGCAGCAGCTTCTAGGTAAGCAATCAGTGCTCCTGCAAGGCATAAACCCTCACCTGGATGATGAAAGAGGACCCGTGTCTCTGGGTGGGTTGTGAGGAAGTTAGCCCTTCCTTCTGACATTGTAAGCTATCGGGAATCCATTTGGCTCCGTACAGGATGACGATCAGGTTTAACACTCCTCTTGTCCTTCATGCCAGGAGCACCCAGCATAGCGTCCAGCTCAACACAAACACATCAGTGTATGTAACAGATTCAACCATCGTAGAGGTATGTGTCTACAGATTCTTACACTCGATCTAACGATACAAAAACTATACCAAAAAGAACAGATTCTGTTGGAAATGTCTGGAGATACATAGAAAACACTAGGAGAACTCTTGAAACATAATCTAAATGATGACGCACATCCTATGAGTTGTCTGGTCGTGACGTGTAGAAGCCCCTCGAAGGTTTGCGACTGTTGGTTTCCAAGAAAGTACTTTAGGTAAAGTGAGAAACCACAGGAATCAGAATCTGAAGATCTCGGCTCAAGCCAGCGCCACGGCTCACAGGAGCTGTGCAAAGCCGTACAATGGCTTGACTTCCTCGAGCCTCGGTCTCCTCCTCTGTAAAATGGGGCTAATATTATCTACCTCACAGGAATATTAGGAGGACCGAGCTTAACACAGTGTCTAACGTGTGGCACGTGTTTTACCGTAAGTATGTTTCCTTCCTTTTTCCCCAGCTAGAGTATTTATTTTCATCTTTCCCCACCCCCCTGCCCTAGCCCAATACATCAATTCCTTTTATATGAGGAGTTAGTCCAGCATAAACTTTTCAATAGGCTATTGAGTCAACTTGGTATAATACAATATTTAGGGCGTATTTCTATCAGTATACCTTTAAAAGGAAATAAATGCAGAACATCTGCTTTATTGCTTTTCTAGATGAAAAACAATCATTCTAAAGGAGTAGGGGTCTCAACTTTCTGCACCTTGATCTTACTGGAAAGAATGTAAAAGAGTTTAAGAGGCAGAATCACTTTATGTCTCTAGAGACTTTTGTGTTTCCCTCATTTCGTAGGGGAACTGGGAGTAACTCTTGCATTGGACATAATTTCACTTGGATTGAATTAGATCATTTGAGCATTTTGCTTCCATGAGACTTCTTTTTGAAAACGCCTTTTGATGGGAAAAGGGAGGGGAGATCTGGGTGACTTATTCTGGAATGCTTTTGACACATGTCTCTGAGAGCCGAGGATAATGGGTCTTGTTTTGGGGGAAGGTTCTGTAGCATCTTGCTACTCAATACATGCTCCACAGGGACCATCAACATTGGCCACTCTGGGGGCTGTTCAGAAATGCAGACTCTCAGGCCCATCCTCAGAGGTACAAAACCAGAATCTGCAGTTCAACAACATTCTCAAGTGATCTGTACTCACTTTAAAATTGGAGAAGGGCTAATCTGGTGTTTGCTTTTGACAAAGTGTAACCTTTTGTATCTGTGTGCCTACTTGTGATATACTAAGGGAGGATTTCCCAGGCTGTTAGAATGAGCCTTCCTTTCCATAGAAGGAGGGAAAATCTAATATGGTAGAGCACTTCCTATAGCCTCCCAATGGACCCAACATTCGAACTCGGGTCTAAGAGCTTTTCATCAAGTCATATTATCTATGGGATATAAAAAAGCAAGAGTTTAGAACTCAAACACCCAGAGACCCAACCCTGAGTGAGAGTGTGAGGCAGGGTGTTAGTTCATGCTGTCCCCATGTCACTGTCCTGCACACCCTCCATCCCAGCCTTAAGCACACCCTCTTCCTCCTTCTGTTTCTTTCTCACCTAAGAATTCCTTAAGCGGTGACAGTAGCATATCTATGAATAGAGTTGCCTTTCCTAGAGATCTTTATTACAGCCTTTTAAAAACTGAGGCCCCCAAAGTCTTAATACCCAAAGGAGGGAAAGTATAACTGTGAGATTCTAGACATCATAATGGGTTGAGCTTTGGAGGTAAGATTCCCCCATCTTGAACTCTTTTTTGTTTTCATTTGTTTTCAGTTTTTTTATTTTAGATTGGAGTAGAGTTGATTTACAATGTTGTGTTAGTCTCAGGCGCACAGCAAAGTGATTCGGTTGTACATAGACATGTACCTATCCTTTTTCAGATTCTTTTCCCATATAGGTCATTACAGAGTATTGAGTAGAGTTCCCTGTGCTATACAGTAGGTCCCGTTGATTATCTATTTTATATATAGTAGTGTGTGTATGCTGAATGCTTTAAAACACACTAGGGACATGTCTGTTGGTTTGTAAAGTCTGTTTAAAACCCAAGAACTGTGTCTGTGTCAGAGATGTAGGGGAGGCTGCCATGTGCATGACACTTGGGGTCAATTTTCTTGGGTTTACCATCTTGCAAGGTTTCCATCAG